>NC_060274.1:79148222-79487168 GCF_021613505.1 Equus quagga | reverse complement strand
GGTGTCAGTGATCTCTGTAACTGCAGTTTACAGCGAGTGACCAGAAAGAACTGCAACTTGCAAAATAAGATAAAAAAATGCATTTCTAACAAGAGTCTAGGCTGGTAGAGATTTTAGAGTAGGAGACGCTCTAAGGCCCCTCACATCTCACGTGGTCTGCTCTCTCCATCAGAGAGATCCTCTAGTCCTGGTGGACTAGACTTTAGTATACCCACCAAGTTATGCCCCAAGCAAGCTAAGTGCAAGGTAGGACTCCAACGGGGGTGCAGAGATTCGCTTCCTTTGGGATTATGTCTGTATTTGGGGCAGAGTCTTTTCCTTAGACACAAACCAAGCACATTTAATAGCATCAGACCAAAATGATGTCTTTTAACCTGGATAATATGAACAGTTATGGCTATGATCTTATCTTATAATTTTTTTTCTGTTAGCTAAGGTTATGCCTGCTCAGTAGTGAAGGCAGAAAGTTGTTATTTTTTTGAAATTTTTATTATAATAGACTCAAACTTCAAATAACTCAGGCCAAAAGACAAATTGCTGTCATGAAATTGCTCAAGCCGTTACCCAAATGTCCACTTCTCTTTGAGCTTTATGGAGATGGACTAAAAATATTTCCGCTTTGGTAAGCATCATGGACTCAGATGAGGACTTACAGGAATCCTGATTGGCTGAGCTGCCATTCTGCTTTTGGAGATAAAACGGTAATCAATTTTAAAGCCTAAGACTTTTTACGATGGAACTGATAGGGCAAAAGCAGTTTTTGGTTTTTCACGAAGATCCAGGGAGTAGAACTCCCTACTTTACTATTAAACATTTCTTGGTAGCAGCTTGCTAGATGTGCCTGAGAGCTCTTGGCAGAAGCCATAATAGAATCGTCCTTCATCTGTCTATCACCCCAGCAATTCAGTCGATTCACAGCACTTTCTGAGAAAGGCAATTCTCAGTCCTAAGGGACATCAGATGAAAAGCACAGCAAATGAAGTGTTTAATTCCATCAACCCAAGGAGTAAGTGAAAAGTCTTTGTCTCGTTAGGGCCTATAATAGCAAAATAGCCTTCTGTTAGACTTGATTACATGAGCACTTAGAAAGTAAACTTCTGGCACAGATTATGTGTCATTTAAAACTGTAGCAGAGAAAAACGTGGAAATGTAAACTTGTGCAATTCATTCCTTATGGGACCACTTGCAATTTTTGTTTTTACTGAAACAAATAAATCCTATAAATGTCTCAATATGATGAAAATTTATTTCTTTTTATTTTTTTAAATTAATAGACTATTTTTTTAGAGGAGTGTTAGGTTTACAGGAAAGTTGAGCAGAGAGTACAGAGTTCTTTTATACCCCCTCTCCCTTCCCAGTACCTCCCCTCTCCTCACAGTTTCTTCTATTATTAACATCTTGCATTAGTGTGGTGCGTTTGTTACAAGTGATGAGCCAATATCGATCCATTATTATTAACTAAAGTCCACAGTTTATATTAGGGTTCACTCTTTGTGTTGTACATTCTGTGGGTTTGAACAACTTTATAATGACATGTATCCACCATTATAATACTGTACAGAATACTTTAACTGTCCTAAAAATCCCTATTCATCCCTCCCTCCCCCCAACCCCTGACAACTACAGAAACTTTTCTGTCTCCATAGTTTTGATTTTTCCAGGATGTTGCATAGTTGGAATTTATAGTATGTAGCCTTTTCGGACTGGTTTCTTTCCCTTAGTAATATGCATTTAAGGTTCTTCCATGTCTTTTCATGACTTGACAGTTTATTTTTATTGCTGAATAATATTTTGTTGTATGGGCGTACAACAGTTTGTTTATCCACTCACCTACTAAAGGACATCTTGGTTGCTTTCAAGTCTGTGCGATTACGAATAAAGCTGCTGGAAACGTTGTATGCAGATTTTTGTGTGGACTTAGTTTCAACTCATTTGGATAAATACCAAGGAGCATGAGTTCTTGGTCATACATAAGATATGTTTAACATAAGGAGCTGCCAAACTGTCTTCCAAAGTGACTGTAACATTTTACATTCCCATTAACAATGAATGAGAGTTCCTGTTGCTCCACATATGTGCCACTATTTGGTGTTGTCAGTGTTTTGGGTTTTAGTCATTCTAATAGGTATGCAGTGCTATCTCATGGTGGTTTTAATTTGTCCACATGCATTTTAAAGTGTCTTAAAACATATTGTTATCTCCTGATCTGGGGTTCTTAACCTGGAGTTGAGAGAGAGAATTTAGGCCCTTCAAGAGATTCTATGTAAAATTGTGTATGATTTTTCTGGAATGTGGGATTTACTTTTATTGTTAGAATTTAAAAGAGGTTTCTCAACCACAAAGATGAAGAGCCTCCATTTTAAAGCATTTTATTGTTATTATTTTTATTTTCAATTTAAATCGCTTTTACAGTTTTGAACAAAAATATTTTAATGGATTCCATGAGTTTTAAAAGGTTATACTAGGGGCAATTACATTCACCATCATCCAACGCATCTTTGGAGCATCTTTAACGTGACAAGAACAATCTTAGGCACTGGAGATGTAGAGCCCAAAACCATACGACCTCTGTTCTTAAGAAATTCAGGCTGGTGTAACTCATGTTATCAGCTAGTAGTCGTATAGGAAAACCCAAAGACTACTCCTTCATTTTGAAGATTACCTCTGGGTGCTCAGTCCTGGTTGTGCCAGTAGATGTCATTGTAGTGTAGGCCAGCTAACTGATCAGCTGCCTTGAAGGCATGGAATTCATAAATGTATTTTTCTTTTTTGTCTTGACGCAAGATGTACCTAAACATTAAAAGGCATTGTGTAGATTTCTTTCTCTTCCTGTCACAGACATGGAGCTACTATGAGTATAAAATTATGGTTATTTTAAAAGTTAAAGGAGATTTTGAAGCCTACCTAAAAAATAATTCTGCAAAAGGAATATATATAAACAACGATATTATAACTCCGAATATATAATGTAGCTGGCAACTTGTGACTATTAAGCTTTCAACGTAATCTTGAAGTTTATTAAAGCCTCCATGTAAAAAAACCCCAACAATAACCATTACTCATACTTAATAACATCTGACTTTTTTCCTGTAAAGCCCAAAGGCAAATTGAATACTTCTAGTAGCAGTGAAAGACTTCAGTTTTAGCATTTATGACATATATGTGGTTTCAGAGAGTACTCTACTCTGAAATAAGAAAAATTTTGTTCAAGGGAAAGCTGAGCTAAAAATCAAAAGGCTTTGTTTTAATTTTTTTTCATTCATTAAATACATGGTGTATTTATATTATCAATATAATTAATAATTTAATGTATATTATATTAATTTTAACATTAATTAATAGATTAATTTAATGTATACTAATTTAAAGTATATTAATACAATATAATAATTTAATGTATTACTAATACATTAAATACTAATGCCCAAGATTTTCCAAGCCTTGTACTAGCATTGTGAATACAGAGATGAGTAAGTTATACACCTTATCCATAAGGAGATTATACTCTAGTGAGACAGAATTTTGTTTTTGTTTTTGCTTTTCTCTTGGAAACAAAAATTAGAGCAGCAACATAGACCCAGATTCAACTGGACTTAACATGTGTTTTTTGGCTAGTCCCAAGCCAATAAGAGACCAGTGAGGGACTTAATACACAATTGCACTCAGGCTTAGCATTTTCTCTTTAATAATAGCGAGGTGGGCTTTGGATCCAGTTACTGAAGAAATGAGTATGTCTAGCTTACTGCTTGGCATCCATAGCCTAAAGAAGTTTGTCAACGCACACTCTTTTTCATATAGGGAATCACTCAGAAGAGGCTGTTTTGTTTTTATTTTTTATTTTATTTATTATTTTTGGGTTTTTTTTGAGGAAGATTAGCCCTGAGCTAACATCTGCTGCCAATCCTCCTCTTTTTGCAGAGGAAGACTGGCTTGAGCTAACATCTGTGCCCATCTTCCTCTACTTTATATGTGGGACGCCTACCACAACATGGCTTGCCAAGCAGTGCCATGTCCACATCCAGGATCCGAACCGGCTAACCCCAGGCCGCCGAAGTGGAACATGTTAACTTAACTGCTGCGCCACTGGGCCGACCCCTGTTTTGTTTTTAAATGTTCATCAAATAAGCAGGTGAAAATTGAAAAGCTACCTAATTTGTACTGGGAGGCTTGACAGGGGAAACTCATTTTATGAGGCCAGCGTTATCTTGATACTGAAATCAGACAAAACTGTGACAAGAAAAGAAAACTACCAACCAATATCCTGCATAAACATAGACTGAAAAATTCCCAGCAAATATTAGCAAATCAAATCCAGAATGTATAAAAAGGATAATGCATCCTGCTCGAGGGGGTTCATCCCAGAAAGGCGAAGTGGCTCAATATTGAAACTAAATCAATGTAATTCACTGTATCAATAGACTAAAGAAGAAAAACTATACGATCATCTCAGTAGATACAGAAAAAGCCTTAAAAAAAATTCAATATTGGGGGCCGACCCAGTGGCGCAGTGCTTAAGTTTGCGTTCTCCACTTTGGTGGCCCAGGGTTCACTGGTTCAGCTCCCAGGTGTAGACCTATGCACCACTTATCAAGCCATGCTGTGGCAGGCATCCCACATATAAAATAGAGGAAGAGGGGCACGGATGTTAGCTCAGGGCTAATCTTCCTCAAATAAAAAAAATTCAATATTCATTCATAATAAAAACTCTTAAGCAGATTAGCAATAGAAGGAACTTCCTCATCTTAATAAAGGACATCTATGAAAACCTTCTAGCTGACATACTTAATGACAAAAGACTGAATGCTTTCCCCTCAAGGTAGGAAACAAAAGAGGATTGTACACTCTCATCACTGCTATTCAGCACCTTACTGGAGGCAATAGCGGGTGCAATAAGGAAAGAAAAAAAATGCAAAGAGATGCAATGTAGAAATAACACTGTCTCTAATTATAGATGACATGATTATCTACATAAGAGATCCAAAACAAAATCTATGCAATAGTTCCTGGAATTAATAAGGGAATTTAGCAAGGTTGTAGGTTACATGCTCAATACACAAAAATCAGTTGTATTTCTATATATTAGCAATGAACAATTGGAAATTGAAATAAAAAATATCACTTCACAATAGCACTAAAACCATTAAATACCTACGTCTAAATCTAACAGAATATGTGTAAGTTTTGTATGCTAAAAACTTGAAAACATTGATGATAGAATTAAAATCTCTAAAGAAAGAAGTATTTGTGTGCATGGATTGGAAGACTCAGTATTGTTAAGATGCCAATTATTCTCAAATTAATTATAGATTCAGTGAAATCCTAATCAAAATTCCAGCAGAATTTTTCTTTTATCGAAACTAAGTGTATCCTAAACTGACATGAAAAAGCAAAGAATAGCCAAAACAATTCTGCGAAAGAGTGACTAAAACAAACGAATGGTCAAAACGATTCTGAAAAAGAAGAAAACAGTTGGAAGAATCACACTAGTTAGTACCTGATTTCAAAACTTACAAGCCACACTGATCAAAACAGTGTGGTATTGGCAAAAGGATAGAGACACACATCAGTGCAACAGACTAGAGCGAGAGTTGTCAAACTACAGCCCGAAGGCCTAATCTGACCTGCTGTCTGTTTTGTAAATAAAGTTTTACTGAAGCATAGCCAGGCTCATTTGTTTACATATGATGTATCACTGTTATTGTGCTGTAATGACAGAATTGAGTAGTTACAACACAGTCTGTATGACCTGCAAGCCTAAACTCTTTCTTATCTGTCTCTTTACAGCACAAGTTGGCCAGTTCCTAAAATAAACATCCTGAGATGATTCAATGGAGAAAATATAGACTTTAGATACATGCTGCTGGAACAATTGGACATATACGTGCAAAATATGAATCTTGACCTATACGTCAACCATATTAGAAACTTAACTCAAAACGGGTCATAGACCTAACTGGAAAACCCAAAGTATAAAATTTCCAGCAGAAAACAGGCAAAAATCTTTGTGAATTTGAGTTAGGCAAAAATTTCTTAAATAGCATCCCCAAAGTGTAAACCAGAAAAGAAAAAGTTAATAAATGGGGCTTATTCAAAATTAAAAACAACTACACTTCGAAAGACACTGTCAAGAAAATGAAAGAGAAGCCACAGATTGGAAAAATGTTTATAAAACACTATCTAATAAAAGACTGAGTTCCTTAATAAGGAAAAAACTCTGACAATTCAGTGATAAGAAAACAGATAATCCTATTAAAAAAAACGAACAAAATATTTGAACAGACATTTCACAAAACAAGAAATACAGACAACAAATAAACACTGAAAAGATCATTAGTCATTAAGGAAATGTAAGTTAAAACCACAAAGAAGGGGGCCAGCCCTGTGATCGTGGTCGAGTGGTTAAGTTCGAGCACTCTGCTTCGGTGGCCCAGGGTTTCACAGGTTCAGATCCTGGATGTGGACACGGCATCACTCATCAGCCCACGCTGAGGCTGTGTCCCACATGCCACAACTAGAGGGACCTGCAACTAAGATACACAACTATATACTGGGGGGATTTGGGGAGATAAAGCAGAAAAAAAAAAGATTGTCAACAGTTGTTAGCTCAGGCACCAATCTTTAAAAAAAAAAGTCCAAAAAAAAAAGTCTTTCATGTAATTTGCTACATCCTGGATCATCAGAAAAAAAAAAAATTACACAATGAGGTATCACTCCAGAACTCTTAGTGCTGGTGAGGATGCTGTGCCACGGGAACAATCATACATCGTGAGTGAGAGGTAAAACGGTGCAGCCACTTGGAAAAAACAGGGTGACAGCGCCTTGCAAAGTTAAACATATACTTACCATACAACCCAACTCATCTTCTAGGTTTTTACCACAAAAAAATAAAAATGTATGTCCACACAAAGATTTGTACATGAATGTTTATAGCAGTTTTATTCATAACCACCAAATAACCTGCAAACAGCCCAAAATTCAACTTGTGAAGAGATAAATAAACTATGGTATATTCATACGGCATAGGTACATACTGTGATACATTCCATACAATGGAATTCCATATAATGGAATACTACTCAGCAACAAAAAGGACCAATCTCAAATGCATTATGCTAACTGAAAGAAGCCAAATGTGTAAGGCTACATGCTATCTGTTTCAATTTATATGACACTCTGGAAAAGTTAAAACTATAAGGACAGCCATAGGCTGGGGATTGACCACAAAGGATATGGGGGAACTTTTTGGGGTGGTAGAAATGTTTTATATCTTAATTGTGGTGGTGGTTATATCACTGGACGTGTTTGTCAGAACTCATAAAACTATACATCCAAAAAGTGAATTTTAATCTACATAAATTATATCCCCCAAAACTTGACTTTGAAAAATGGCCGTAAAGTAAGAAAAAGATTTTGAGTAAAGTCAAAAAGCTGGCTAACTTGTGCTGGGAGGAAACCCGGGATTCAAGCTAGGAATTTAATTTAGAAGAAATCTAGAAGCTCATATAAGCAGTTGCACGTTCAATATTTGTATCTGTGAGGTCTCAGGGTGTACACCTTGGGAATATCAAGAATCTACAGCGTATACTGTAAAGAACAAGAGCCTAATAATCATTTTTTTCACATAGATCTATGAGCATGCAAGGGAGGAGGTAGGTAACTCTGCCTGGAGGTTTAGGCCAAGTCTAATAGGTATAATGACGATACCTCTTGAGTAGCTTCATGAGGGAGGCGCTAAGGATAAACCGGAGGAGAAAGGCATTCTAGACAGAAGGAGCAGCTTAAGGTACCACGACTTGAGAGAATAAGGTGCATTCTAGGTAAGATAAGTATTTTTGAAAAATCAAAGCACAGTTATTCACTGTATTACATTTGTTAACTTTTCTTATGCTTAATTTATTCCCCTCATTCATTCTATGTAATCCTGAGCACCTACTCTGTGCCAGGTATGAGGCAAGGCTTAAGGAGGTAAGGATAAACAAGCTATGATTTTTGTTCTCCAGGAGCTCATGGGTTAGTACACACACAAAACACAGACATAGAGAAATTCATGTTATAAGATTTTTGAATCAGGGTATGTGCCTGCATAAGCAAGTTACTCAGAGAATAGAGTGTCTAACTGATATGGTAACTGTGAGCAACTCTAGAGAAAAGGCAATCTTGGCAAAAATAAAGGACATTTGAGCTGAGTCTTGAAGTATGAGCAAGACTTGTCAAATAGACAAGGGATGAATAGCTTGTAAGGCAGAGGGAATAACATATCAAACAGCAGCAGAAGAGAGCATAGCACTTGGAGAAGAAGACAAGTTGTTTAGTATGGCTAGAGAGCAAGGGACAAGGTGCATTTGAACGTATAGACACAAAGAAGATGTGGTTAGAAAAGTGGATGAGGGTCTTTGTATTCCGTGGTAAGGAATTTGGAGTTCTCCTGTAGACAGCTGGGAGCTACTGAAATATTTTACCCAGAGTAATGACAGAGTAATGTCATTTGTGTGTTTTGCCAGCATTCTGGAATATGATTTGAAGAAGGAAGAGACTACAGATAGAGAAACCAGTTTGATGATTGCTACAGAAATTTAAGTGTGGGATGCTGAGGCTGACCTTAGGCAGTGACAGTGAAAATATAGACTAAGGGACACTTTCAAAGGATATCTGAGAGATGAAAACTTATGGACTTGGTGTAGAGAAAGGAGCGGTGAGGGAGAAAAGGGAATTGAGTATTCCTAGCAGAATACTGGTTCAAGTGGATGGATGGTGAAACCATTAACTGGCTTAAGTTGTTAAAGAGGAAAGAGCAAATTTTAAACGCAATTGTCTACTAAGAATCCACTTTGGACATAGGAGATTTAAAAACAGGACAAATTTAAATTAGAGAAAGATGTCAATATAAAAAAATTCTGGATCCTATATTCTTCTTCTCCAGTCAAGGACACATTTCTTTGCTTCTTCTCATTCAAATACTGAAATGGAATGGAATCTGAGACCTTGCAAACCATGTCAAATTTATGCCTGAACTGCTTCACTCGCAATACAATGGTTACCCTAGAAATGAGATAAAAAGCAAGTTGTTCCCTTTTGTGTTTCAATAACTGCCCTGTTGCCTAGGAAGATAAGTTCTAACCTCAGCTCTCTGTGAAAGAACACCGCCTCTTCCTCTTTTCAGTTCACTTCATTCTGCAGTGAGATTTCCATTGAAATCTCAAAACACGTTGTTCCAAGTTTTTTTGGAATGCCTACTTCTTCAATATCTTGTACAATTATAACAATAGTTACTGAGTGCCTACTATGTATCAAGCACTGTGCTAGGTGCTTTAGAGAGAGTATTTCTTTTAATTCTCAATATCCCAATGAGGTGCTAGTTAGTCTAATTATTTTAAAGATGAAAAAGAAGCTCCAGGAGATGTTAGCTCAGGGACTATCTTCCCCCAACCCCCTCAAAAAAAGAAAAAAAAAAAAAAGAAGCTCTGTGAGTTTAAGAATCTTGCCCCAGTCCCCCTAACTGATTAGTGAAAAGAACCAGTATTTGTACTTGGGTCTAACTTACTCCAAAGCCCTTGAAATTTCCATTATGTTACACTGATTAGATCTATCTCTCTATATAAACAAAACTTTATAATGGAAAATTTTAAGCATAAACAAAAGAAGAAGGGAGAGTATGATGAACCTCCACATACCCATCACCCAGCTTCTCCAATTATTAATATGTAGCCAATCTTGTTTCCTTTATCCACTTACTTTTTCTCCACTCCCTCCCTCTACTACTGAATTATTTTGTAGCAAATCCCAGACATCATATCATTCTATCTAAATATTTTTGCATGTAGCTTTAAAAGATAAATATTCTTAAAGAAAACCCCTAACCATAATACCATTATTACACCAAAATAAGCAATATGTTTCTTAATATCATCAAATATGTATAGTCAGTATTCGTATGTCCCTGATTGTCTTACACATTCTTTTTAACACCAGTTGTTTGAATTAGGATGATTGGAGCTGGTTTTTACTTGCCCTACATTGTTTAAATTAGTTAAAACCCCACCTCATTTTGGTCTATCATTGTATCCACATGCACAGGAACCAGGAGGAACCCAACAACAAATTATAAATGAACTACTGAATTAGTGAGTAACCTTGTGAGTCTCTATTTCTGATATAGACCAGGACAAACATGGCCAGAAGTCAATCCCATTGGTGATCTGTGTGAAATAAATGATCACTTTGGCATCTTAAATGTTGTGCAAAGTTTCACAATGTTTGACCATCTATGGCAAATCAAAGATTATCTTGGCTTCCTTTGCTAACTGCTTCAGAAACAAGATGAAGAATTAAGTGAGCGCAGAACTGAGCTTAAAAAAATACTGATGCTTCTATCAGATTAAAATGTCACACAACAAAAAATATGATATGTATATATTTGGTTTCTACTCTATGCAACATCTAGTAATATCCAGGTATCCAAACGGTGTTCGTGTTTTTGGAGTAGGTGATGTTTGTCTCCAGTGCATTCTCTCTCCTTGTCCTTCTTCTCCAGCTCCCTTGTGGCTGGGCTCCATGTGTCCCCATGTCTTCCTAGAGACTCCTACTAAAGAAATTATTAGCCTGGTTTATCCCCAAATTCACCTGTTCTGTAAAATTGTCCATCTTTTACTTCATCCTCTAACCAAAACCCCATTCCCCAAGGACAAGCAAGTGTAGTGGAAAGCCGTAGACTCTGGAGTCAGACATGTGGAATGGAATCCCATCCTCACCACTCTGTGACCATGGTCAAGTTGCTTAACTTCTCTAAGCATTGGTTTGCTGACTTTTAAAATAATGAGATTAACTGTCGGGTTGTCGGAAGGCACAGAAGCATTTATGTGCCCTTCAACTTTCAGGCAGCACCTTTGTCTTTTGTATGATGAATCACAAAGATTAGTTCAGTTCCCAGGCCCTGGAGGAGGGCTCAGTGGATGTGAAGACTAGTGGTGGAGACTCAGAGGTGGCCAGAGAGAGAACATGCTGTCAAACAGCCTTTCTTTGTTTTGTTTTCTTTTGTTTTAAATAAAGACAATGACTTACATGCCACATGCCCACAACTACTTTCCAAATTGCCAAAGCAAAGTAGACAAAACTGCCCTCGCTTACTCCACACACCCCTTTCAGGCCACATATTGTTCTTTCATGACAGGCAGTCCTTTTTCAGGTCCTTTGAGATGTTCCCTGAGACCTGATTTAGAGACAGGGGGACAGCAGGGAGGGGAGTCCATGGATTGGTTTGTTTTATTCCACCACTTGTTAGAAAAGGCCCTGCTTAGAGCTATTCATACCAGGAATTGGAGGAGAACACTCCTCTAAATATCCACAGTTATTGGTGATTCATAGCATGGCCATGGGCAATGGCCTGCCTGGGTGGAGTTGCTTATTGTACAATTTAGCAGATTGTTCGGGGGTCCTTCCTGTCCATTTGAAGTAAGCCTTCTTCTGGCAGCCACTAAGTGAGACAACGAAGCTCTCTAGTGTCTGAGAGGCAGATTTTAAAATGGTGCTCTAGGAAGCCCTGGGGTTCCGATGATGATGAAGAAAGGGTAGGAGAGCAGAAGCAACTTGAGGCACTCCACTTCCATTCTGTAAGTTCTGCTTTGTTCAGTTTCATTTGTTGAGTCTGAAGGGAATATCATCTGGAAAAAGAACAAAAAGCTTTGCTATTACACACACACACACACACACACACACCCCACTGTCTTGGATACTCTGCTCAAGGGGAAATTAAAAACGGATACCAGGGTGAGGAAGCAGGCAGAGAGCAAGCAGCAAGGCCCTTGAACTTGTCTGTACTATGAGACTACATTACTAGGAGTGGGTGTTCCCAGTGAAGTTAAGAAAATATACATGTTCATGTTCATGTGTGGTTGGTAGAACCTCTGGATGAGTGGTTCTCAACTCTGCTTGCACATTGTAATCACCTAAGGAGCTTAAAAAAAACACTGGTGCTTGGGTTTCACCCTTAGAATCTCAAGATCCTTGGTTATCAACCCAGTTCTAGTGGCTAGTAATTAAAAACATATATCCATATTGTAACAGTAGAACAACTGTATATTATATAAATATACATTTATAAAATAGATGTATATTATATATAAAAACGTTATAGGGAAACATGGCATAATTATAGAGTTGAATTATTAAGAGTAACTATCAATAATGATATTTTTGGATATTTTCTCAATTTTATATTCTCCTCTGTTCTCCTCTGTTCTCATGAAGACACAAGATAAATGGCCATAGGTTTTCTTGGCATTGTGTTAGATAAAAAGAGGCTATAAAACAAACTTTTATCATTTTGTGTTTTCTATATCAACCAGAGGGATAATAACATACATTCATCTTCACGATCTATTACTGTCTCCTGGTTACAATAAAAGACATTTTAGAGAGTTGTTCTCTGGATGAATTATCTGATGTCAAACACCTGCTTCAAAATATGACTATAAGGGGTATTGGTTATGGTCTTGGAAAACACAAGGCCATAAATGTCTACTCTGCTTAAATAATATTGCAAGAAAGTACAAGCATTAAATAACTTCAGAAGCCATTTATTATAAATTTATTCCATAAGTCTCTGTTATTCTTCAAGATGACAAAATTAAACAGCCTACAACCAACTATAACATTAAAATTTAAAGCGAACATAGGAGCTTCTTACTTTTCAAGTGTTTGGAAAGGGTCGCGTTTCTTTATTTTATGACTTTTCACTATTAAAAATGATGTAATGAAAGAACCATAAAACAATTTATCGTAAATAATCCTTTAAACCCCATGGAAGTGAATCATGAAATATTTATAATGCATACCCTTATGAGTTCAGAGGGTAAAATTTTTCCCTCCTTGATATAGCTGCTTCGAAGGGAGCATTCTTTCCTTGGGTACCTTAGCCTTTGTTGTCATGAGCCAAATAACTTTCCTAAAACTCTGTCTGGGGGTGCTGTTGTCCCTCTATTGCAGAGGAGCCTGTGAAAGGAGAGAGTGGACTCCTTACCTCATAGAGACTGTTCTATTTTGAGATTAATACAGGTTAAGAAGAATGCTTCTGAAATTTGGAAATGGTCTTCCAAATTCCAGTGTAGACCCACATAGCCCACTTGAAAAAACTCTGCGAAGAGCTTGTTAGGAGAACAGGGATATGGGGGGACTGACAGAAGATCTAGGGTTGTAATTGTCCTGGACAAAGTTCTCTATCTGGGTTTTTACACCTAACAAAGTTTTAGCCAGGAAGTTGCAGATGGAATTTTTCCATTCCTGATGCTACTTATAAGGTCACCTATGAATGAAAATATTTGTGGAAATAAATAAGTAAATAAATGTTCTCAAATGTTTCCCCCTCATTTAGCGAATAACATTTTCCATGAGGTAATAGGAAGGGGAGGAAATGGACGTTTATTGAATACCTGTTGTAGTCCAGGTGCTGTGCTAAGCCCTATTACATGGTTCATCTCCTTTAATCCTTATAAATGTCATGTAAAATGTTTTACAGATTGAAAATTAAAGTTTCAGAGAAGCTAAGCAACTTTCCCAAAATCATAGATCAGGAGAGTGGTGAAGCCAAGATTCAAATTATAGCCTGAATTCAAAGTCCATGTTCTTTTCATTATACTGAACTGCGTCTTTCCTAAAAAGCATAATGAACTGAACCATAAGAAACTAAATGAACTACAGAATCACGAAGAAGTACTTTGATGGGGGTGGGAGGAGATCAGGTCAGAATATAGCAGTGGCTTAGGAAATGGACTATGGAGTCAGACAGACCTGAATCCCAGATGCTTCCCTCAGCAGCCCACTGAGTTTGGGAAAGTCACATACTTATAGGGGCTATTCTAAGCATTAGATGATAGTGTGTTAAATGAAATCCTCAACAGTCCGTGACATATAGCAGGTGCTCAATAAATGCTGGTTGCAATTGTTTTTATTTTCAGGAATTTATGGAGTTTCTGTTCCAACCCTTAGGAAGTAAAAGCTGGGGTTCAGAGAGTCTAAGTGAATTTCTCAAAGATGTGGAATTAATCAATGACAGAACTAGAATTGGAACTCAGCTCTTTTGAGTCCTGATGGGATCTAAATGTCATTTTAAGGTGTAGTACATTCACAATAGGATTTCAAGAGAGTTTTTGAGGTAGTCATCTTAATGATAACCATGCTTTACAAACTCCATGGAATGGAATTTTTGAAACCAGTGCTGTTAGTATCTCAAAGGGCATAATTGCCTCTTCCTCCTTTCTAACATAACCCTGATTTGGTCCAGGTCTACCCCTTCCCCATCTCCAGGGATGGATTCTCTTTAGTCTAAAGCAGTGGTCCTCAAACTTTCAAATACCTGGAAGACTTGTTAAAACTCAGATTTGCGGACTCCACTCCCAGCATTTCTGATTCAGTAGAGCTGGAGTGGGGCCCAACAATTTGAATTTCTAACAGATTTCCAGGTTCTCAGAAGCCTAAGCTGCTGATCTGGGGACAACAGTTTGAGAATCACTGGTTTAGGACTATCAAAATCATTCCTATGTTCTAGGGATGGTTAAGTGTAGTAAGTCGTGCAACCTGACTAAAGGCCAGGATTCATATTCCTTGGTTGGAAGATTTATTCTCTCCTATTGTAGATGAATAATGAACAATTATTGGTTGGTGGCAGCCATTTTGTTGTCATGAGGAGAAAACCAGCCTCAGTAAAAAGCCGGTGCTAGCGATGGCAGAGCAGAGAGAAGGATAGAGCCCACTCCTTTGAAAACATCAGTGAGCCACTGAATCAGCCAAGCCTGAGGCTTGGTCTTCTTCTGGACCTCCTGCAATACAAGGTTGTGCAAATTCCCTAGTTTAACCTACTTCAAATCAGAGCTTCTGTTGCTTGGGCTGTGCTTAACTACTTAATGTCAGATAAATTGCTAAAACACAATAAAATGAAAATGAATGTATTTGAAATAAGTAACATTTTAATTTAATGCCAGCTTTTCCTTTTCCAAATAACTGGCAATTTTATCTTTTGTTAATGAGATAATACATATATAAATCTATTTCTTGCTTTAAATCACAGAAAGTGCTCAAAAAATTACCCTATTCTTAATGCTTTCATTGTAACCTGTGGGCAGGAAGAACAATTTTCTTTCAAAAGATTCAATGTGATTAGTTAGTAGTTGTCAGTGGGAAACATACTCCAGTACATTGCTAAATTAGGAAACACTTGAAATTCTTAGACAGGATACGTTCCTTCTAAGGAAGTTGATCCACATAATCTTAATAGTTACCGTCTCTTAGAGCGTCCATTCTATTTTATAACTCCAGGTTGGAGTGGACGTGAAATACATTAATTCACCTCTTTCATGTTTTATATTGTTACTGTAAGTAACTGCAACTATGATAAGGAAATTAAAAATAAAAAAACAAAACTTTCAAATAACAAATTAGCTTTTCCTTCTAGCATCGCAGAACTGGAATATACGTATATGTTTACCCAGTTCATTTCTTTCTTGTAGAAACGTGGGGTTCGCTGTTTATGACTGTAACCAAATGGCATTTTTGTCTGTGATTCTGACACGTTTCCATGTAAGATTTGTCTGTGTGCAAGGTCATTTGATTGTGGCATGATCATTTAGTTCTCTTTCATAAAATGTATGTTACTTAAGGCCAGAGTCTTTAAGTTATTTTGAAAATCACCAATAACAAGTTTTGAGTTTTTCTGTTTCTTCGAATCCAAAGATCATGATGAATAGCAATAGCAGCATTTGTTGCCACTTACTCTGTGTCTGGCCTTGTGCTAAGTGCTTTATAGGAAGTATCCCATTTCATTCAATCATTAATTCATTCAACCAACATTTTCAGAACAACCAATATTTGCCAGTCTGGTACCATAGACCATTTTCAGCTAGAATGTTCATCAGGGTGGAAAAGAGCAGCAGTCTGATTTTGGATCCCAGGGCAAGAGCCATACTGTCCAGGAGGTAGGATATGGAGAGGATATAAATCGTGTTTTCTTCTTTTTATTCCCCGAGTTTCTGCTCCCAGTATAACACTGTGTTTCTCCAAGTTTGTCCCTTGATACTTCCACAAGACAATGATAATATGTGTTATTTTAAAAGTTTCCATGACTAAAAGTTTTGAGGGGAGACATGAGGATTCAACCATTAAACAGAATTCTTTACTACAGGAGTTCTCAGTGCCTTTAGTATGCTTTGGGGCTCTCCAAGAAGGTGCCACAGTTTGCACTATTTCCCAAACTTATTTGATCATAACCCCCTCTCCTGTTTTAGGGTTCCATGGCACACATTTCAGAAAGGATTGATCCAAGCTATTTTTGTTTTTTGAAGTTTTTTCATTCCTCCCTCCACTTCAAAGCTCTCTGGTTCTCTAAAAGCTCTGGGTTTTATTCTCCCCAAGTGCAAACTCCCCACCTCGCTGCCAATCTTCTGCATCTTCAACGCATCCAGTTTTCACACCTTGCAGACATTTCTAGTCAAATTTGAGATATCTAATAGAAATTTAGCTTTCAAATCCCTTCGTCCCTGGATGATATAGTGGCTTCGATCCACATGACTGGGGGAGGAGGGAAGAAGAGAACACAGGGAGGAGGGTTATAACCAGAGAGAGAAAAATGTAAATTTCAATAAATAAATGAAACTTGGCACAGCCCTTCTGAACAACTGCCAACTCCTGGCTGAAATCAAAATGGATACAAATTAAAGTCATGGATCTTGTATATCCTGGATGCAAAATGAAAGGGAAAACTTGGAAACTACCTGCTTAATCTGGTCACTTTTGAAAGTCACATCAAATAATTCTTGTCAGAGGAGGTGATGAGGGGGAGGAAATGATCTTTGGAAGCTGGATCATGTAGTCTGGCATTTACGTTACCCAAATAACTTAACCATTTCCAGACCTGAATTTCTTTTGTGTGAAGTGTGTAGCTGCGTATTGTTGTGAGTTACTGCACTGATGAAGTCCAGTTGGAAAACGATAGTGTAAGTAATAAAACAGGGAAATCTCTTAAGTCTGTATACATTTCCCTCCTCCAAGTGAGTACATCCCTCAGACCTCATCGTTCTCTGGAAATGAGAAAAAGTAATAGTTAGCATCAAGTGGGGAGAGGGGGAACTTACGGAGTTTTGTAATTCATAGCCTCCTTTTTGAAGAGGAAGTTTTTGTATCAGCCAGGATGCTGGTAGGAAACTGAATTCCCCACTCAAAATAGCTCAATGGGAGAGGTTTTAGTAAAAGGGCCATTTACGGAGATGAGGGCATGGTTAAGGGAGCCAGCAAGGGTGTTGAGGTAGCCAGGGACTTGTGACAGTGGGAAGATAATACCATTAGTAGGTCTGAGGGGGCGAGGAGAACAAAGGTGCTACCAGCAGGAGGAGGGGCCACCTCAAAGCGGCTATACCTGTACACCAAAGCAGGAAGGAAGCAGGAAGGAAATAACTCCCTCCCCCACCCAGCCCCTCTCTTTCACTCTCTCTCTCTCTTTCAGCACTCAGTTCTCCTGCAGGTATCTCCCACTGGCCAAACCCAGACAGAACTAGAGAGCAAAGGAGCCCAGAAGATGCAGTGTGAGTAGTGAGAGCCTCGTGGGAACCAGAGCCAGCAAGGCTCTAAGGGAGGAAATGAAGAATAACTAAGCCTCTTTAGCCACACTTCTAACCTCCAGGTAAAAACTTTGAGTAAAACCCCAGTACGTCAATTAAGGGAACGTTTTACTTTTAGATCAGAGACCAATCCTCTCATTTTATAGATGAGAAAACTGAGACCCACAGGGCTTGTTCAAAGTCACACATCTTACAAGATCAACGCATGAGGTTTCAGCCCAATCCTGACTTCTAGTTCCACAGTGCATCTTCTCTGCCCTCCCATTCTGCATCTTTTAGACCCTCTGGGTCTACTCCTTATCTTACTTCTGCCTCAAAATGTGGTTTCTCAGATCTCCTGTGTCTCCTAGAGAAGGAAAAAGGGATGAAGATTTCCTCTCCAGCAGACATACGCCACCAGCACTGGGCTCTTCATCTGAATACGGTGCAAATTGCACGGAAATGAAAATGTGATTATATTTGAGCCCAGCCACATCTTTTTAGGCAAGCTGGATAGATAATAAAAAACTGGCTCACCAAGAGAGGTCAACTTGATCCTTCCAAATGTACCACAGGTGTGTTGTGTGGCAATCTGAGTGGATAATTAAGGTGGCCAAATTCTGGGTCTGTTGTTAGATTCAGTGGTGGCTTTGGCTACTCAGGGAATACAGGGCACTTTAGGTTTCAATACTTCAGGACCAGCCTTAGGGAAAATTGGGAAATGCTTGACCTTTGCCTTAAGTCCCCTCATGCCCACTCCTCTTTCCAAGATTCCTTCCTCACCCTCATTCCCTGTCACCAACAGCTAGTTCCTAGCTTAGCCAGGAGCTGGTCTTCCTCCCCCCACCTCCTTGAATGTGGCCCAGCACTTCAGACTGTCCTTGGCTCTCTGCTTGGTGGAGACCTATCTGTCCTTAGTATTTCCTTTTCCTCTGAGATTTCAGCAGATCTGCTAAACAAAGGTGTGTCTAACCATTCAAGGTTGCTGCTTAGCGTGTTAATGTGTTACCCTTCCCAAGCACTCTCCCTGTATTCTCATTCCTGGCCACTGTCTCCACATTTACAGATCTCAATCTGGTAAAGAGAACCTAGGATGGAATATACGTATACTCTAGTCAACCAGTGACAGAGGCAGCAGGGGGAAGTTTGTCCAGCACCTCTTCTCGGTTGAGGTGCTGAGGAAGGTAATTTGCAGGGTCTTTTTCTAAAACAAAAAAGAGCTTCTTGTTGGCCCCTGTTGCCAGCTCTGGAAAAAACTCTGCCAGGTGGGATTTGAGGCCAGGTAAACCTTTCTTTGGCTTTCAAAGAACATCATGTTAGAAGAGGTTCACCTACATTTTCAGAGAACCTGTTCTGTCTATGAGTCATTCAGAGAGAGATCTCTCTGGAAGATTTTTATTTCACACCACCATCAAACACCTATCAAAGTTCGCTTTTTCCTTTCTTATAAGGACTAACATTATCTGTGTTAGTATTGATCATCATCGTGTTTTGTAGCTGATAGGTTAAATTATTTAGTTGTAGATACTGTCATCAACTATTTTCGTGGTAAAGTTTGAAAATCTAGCTGGTTTTCTCTTTTCCATTCCTCTGCCTCTGCCCCTGCTGGCACATTTTTCTCCGAGTAGTGTTCTTTCCACAATGTCAGTGACAACATACTGGAGCTAAACCAGCAGGAATGACCAGAAATCACCTAGTCCAGAAAAATCTCTCATCACCACCTTCAGGCCATACAGTCAGCGGCAACTAGTACACATAATCTCAGACTCACATTAGGAGCTTAGTAAATGATTGTTGATCTTGCAACTGGTAGACAAATAGGTCCTGGAGATCTGATGCATAGTATAGTGAATAGACACAACAATTTTGTATTATAATCATCAAACTTGCTAGAAGTCTAGATCTTAATCATTCCAACCACAAAAAAGATAATTATGTGACATGATAGAGGTGCTAATTATAGCTACATACTACAATCATATTACAGTATGTAAATGTATCAAATCAATATTGTATCAAATCAATGTATCAAATCAACACGTTGTACACCTTAAATTTACACAATGTTATATGCCAAATACATTTCAACTTAAAAATTTATTGCTGATTCTGAATCAAAATGTGGCTGAGGGGCTGGCCCCGTGGCTGAGTGGTTAAGTTTGTGTGCTCCGCTGCAGGCGGCCCAGTGTTCATTGGTTCGAATCCTGGGCGTGGACATGGCACTGCTCATCAAACCACGCTGAGGCAGCGTCCCACATACCACAACTAGAAGGACCCACAACGAAGAATATACAACTATGTACTGTGTACTGTGGGGTTTTGAGGAGGAAAAGGAAAAAATAAAATCTTAAAAAAAAAATGTGGCTGAGGTGTGATTTGCAATGAAACAGACATGTAGAGATACTTTAAAATTGCAGAGTATGAAAAGTATGCATTAGTCATGAGGGAAATGCAAATTAAAATCACAATGAAACAACATTTCATATCCATCTGAATACTTAGAATTTATTTATTTATTTTTTACTAAGATTCACCCTGAGATAATATCCACTGCCAATCTTTCTCTTTTTGTATGTGAGCTGCCACCACAGCATGGCCACTGACAGATGAGTGATGTGGGTCCATGCCTGGGAACCAAACCTGGGCCAACAAAGTGGAGCCTGCTGAATTTAACCACTAGGCCACTGGGGCTGGCTCAGAAGACATAGGATTTAAAAGACTGGTAATACAAATATTGGCAAAGATATGGAGCAACTGGAACTCTCATGTTCCTCTGATGGATGTATAAATGATACAATTACTTCAGAAAAGAATTTGACAGCATCATGTAAAGAAGAGCATATGCTGACCCTAGACCCAGCAATTCCACCAAAAGTGCACATACATGTGCACTAACATCTACATACAAGAACGCTCCCAGCAGCACTATTTGTAATAGCCCTCCACTGAAAACAACTCAATGTCCATCAGCTGTAGAATTATCAGATACATTGTGGCATATTCATATGGCAGAATGCCATACAGCAATGAGAATGAATAAACTATAATTACAACAAGAGATATGGATGGAATCCACAAACAATTTGGAGAGAAAAAAGCCAGAGTCAAAAATATATTCTGTATGATTCCACTTATGTAAAATGTAATACACATAGATACATTTAAGAACTAGGAGTCTAAGCAGAGGTTATCTTTGGGAGGGAGGGAATGGTGATCAGGAGCAGGCTCAAGGCAGATTCCCAATTGTTGTCAATGTTCTTTTTCTTGATCTGGGTCAGTGGTCGCAGTGTCCACCTGTGACAATCCACTGAGGTAATCATATTTTTGTTTTCTCTGTTTTTCTATATGTACATTAGATCTCAATTGAAAAAAAGTTGCATGGGGCTGGCCTGGTGGTGCAGCGGTTAAGTTCACATGTTCTGCTTTGTTGGCCCGGGGTTCGCCGGTTTAGATCCCAGGTGCGAACGTGGCACCGCTCATCAAGCCATGCTGTGGCAGGCATCCCACATATAAAGTAGAGGAAGATAGGCACACATGTTAGCTCAGGGCCAGTCTTCCTCAGCAAAAAGAGGAGGACTGGCAGCAGATGTTAGCTCAGGGCTGATCTTCCTCAAAAAAAAAAAAAAGAAAAAAAATTGCAATTGCAGAGCTGGCAGGACTGGTCCAAGTCAAGGTATCCTTCCCCTCCATGACACGTTTAGCATATCTTATTTCCTTCAACAGTCCCTCTGATTCTTCTCATCACCCAATAGTGTCTTATTGCCCAGGTATCTCAAGTGGAGACCTCCCTAGGTCAGGCTATCCTATCCCAGGCTCAGATATCTACATTCCTTTCCTCTGCTCTCCCAATTGCCTTTCCTAAAGCCCTGCTCTTTCTTAGGGACATGATCAATTAATCTTTGCTAATTTTTTGATGACTGATGTGACTTCTCTTCTTGGCGTAATTCAACTGAAAAAAATCCTCATGAGTGACTTTAGGGGTTAGTATCATGATTCAGCCAATAGAGATAGAGGTTTTTTTAGGGATGACACCTTTTAAATGGCACCGGGTAGCTGGGCTGGACATGTATCCCATGCCTGTGCTGAGGACTTGCCTCAGGTAAGCAGAGAAGTCTAGAGAAAGTGTTCTTTGGTCCTGCCTGCGTAATGGATATCAATAAAGACCAGTTTGATGATGGGCTGGGTCACTTCAACATGTTGGTGGAAGAAATAGGTGCCAGGCTTGTCCTTACTGAACATTGGTGATGATGTTGAATTCACTCACTGAAAGTTTTTCTTGGCATAAATATCAGGGTGTGGTGATGATGACTAAGTAGATGAGAACAAAATTGAAAAATGGAAGTATTATTCATACATTGGACACTTAACCCAAGAATTACAGACCAGAGTTACAACCCAGAGGGGTGGCAAAACTCTTTGAGAGTGAGCCTCTCCCTGCCGTTGCTTTTCATCCCTCTCCTTGTGCTGGGCCTCAAGGTCTCAGACTCATCTACCCTCAACCAGCACTCGTGCTTGTTGAATTGCTTTGGGGGTGCCACTCGGCAAGGAAACCAAGTGACTCAATTGCTGCCTCACATGGTGGGAGCAGAAACTTAAAAGTTAAGCAGTAGAAAGAAGCCCTGAGAAGTGTTAAGAGGGGCAAGTTATGAGTAAACTGAAGCCATTAGGCAGAGAAGAGGCATATAAAGTAGAGGATGAAGTAACTGATAACAAAGGAGCAGTTTGGATGCTCTCCAGATGAGAGGTTAACACGTGGGAAGCAATTCTGGAAATATTCAAGGTGATACACAATTAAGTGGTATACTGAATACAGCTGAAATACTTTGCATCTGATGAATGCAGTTAGTGGTCAGAAGGGGGAGAAATCATGTTTCCACTTGGCCTATGGACTTGGGATAGGTGTGCAAACCTGTAAAAGATTCCTAATCCAAACCGAGACAGAGGAAGAAAACTGCCATCTTTTCACGTTCTCCTTAAATCTGTGTTTTTGAAGTTCCTCTATGAGAACTTTATTATTGTAGGGGACCCAAAGATGACAAAACTCAGTTCCACTTCCTCTGGGGGGAGGGGTTGTCACTGTTTATCACAGTTATATATATATTTTTTTCTGTTCTCTGGGCCCTCATTTGGAAGAGAAACTCTACATACAAGTTCGTGCTTTTATACTAAACACTCACTAGTGAGGTCTTTTGCTTGTCAGCAATAATAAGACCTTCCTGTGGGATTTATGAGAGCACTTGAAAGGATTTTGAATAACGCATTGGCTAAAAGTAAAAGGAAGAATGTTTAACTGAGGTTCACTTAGGCAGAATTAACAATGAGTGATGTGCAGTCTGCTGTTCCTTCAACTTAAAAATAGTGTGCATAGTGTGCACTTTTTTTAGATTATAAAACGAACATCTGTTTGTTGTAGAACAGTTGGTAAGTTAAAAACACATATGAAGAAGAAAATAAAATTCACCCATGATTTCTCCATGCTTACATGTTGCTGATATATCCTCCAGACACAAACATTTGCAAAATTGTGACCATGTCATATATGCAGTTTTGTATCCATCTTTTTCATTTTTTCCCCAAGTCATAAAATATTTTTCAAAACCATGATTTAGAAAAGCTGCATAACAAGACTCTTCCAACAATAATTCTTCTAGAAGACATTAGCTAATAAACTGTCTTAGAAGGTATATGTGAATATTTTTCATTTCCAATCACTTGAGGGTAGCAGTTAGTCATTAGGTTTTCCACCCCTATCTACATGGGTTTCTCATAAATATGAACAAAATTGGCTGCAGAGAAAGAAGACTTTTTTCCCCTTAAAATATGTTATAAAGATATTGAAATTTTGATTTTAATTTATGAATCCTTTTTTAAAGATGTGGAGAAGGTTTTCTTCTTCCCAGGATGTTATTCCTAGAAAAACCTGTAAGCAACCTTGAAGGATAAAGTTCTCTTTGCAAAATGCAATTGATCCAGCTTCTTTCACTTGGTCCATAATTCTTGAAGTCTATTTACTGGCTTATACAAGAGTGAAAAGTATAATTCACCTAGAGTATCATAGGTGATGCAGACGGGAATCTCATGGGACTCTGGAAACAGCTACAGATGGACCTCACAGATGCTGGATGCAAACACACAGAACTGGTGTGATTCAGTGCATCTGCAGGAAATGGTTTATATCATTGTCCCCTTGACAGCAGGACTTCAGTGATCCTCATCTTTGTTACCATGACTATTCTACTCTGTCTCTACTTCTACTTCTCCTTTGTTATCAGTTACTTTATTCTCTACCTTATATGTCTCTTCCCTGCCTAATGGCTTCATAACTTGCGCCTCTTAAGGCTTCTCAGGGTTTCTTTCTACTCCCTGACTTTTTAGCTTCTGCTCCCATCACATGATTGATTTTCTTTTCCTATTTCCAGTTCAAATTCTTGAAAGAGAATGGGTGTGGGTAGTCACCACCGTCCCCGTTTGGATAGAGTGTTCCCATCAGGTTACCTTAGGCCTGGCTGCCCTTGGGTTATATGGTTCTATGAAGCGGGTAGTATGGCATAGATCATGGCTCAGGCTGCTGCCTCAGCTTGGGGCACTGGCTGGAGCAGCTCTCTTAGAGGGAGACTCTGGCACACTAAGACAGAATGACCTCTGAGGCACATACTTTTTGCTTTGATTTTTAAAAAAATTATATGTTAATATACTGCCACTAAAGTAACATATTTTTCATGTTTTTTTTCAAGACAAAATTCTCCTTATTCTTTCACTTAAAATAGTCGTGTTGCATAGAAACAAAGAATAGATTGGTGGTTGCCAAGGGCTGGAGGTTGGGGGAAATGGGGAGATGTTGGTCTACAAACTTCCAGGTATAAGATGAATAAATTCTGGGGATGTTATGTACAGCCTGGTGACTATAGTTAACAGTACTGTATTGTACGCTTGAAAGTTGCTAAGAAAGTAGATCTTAGATGTTCTTACCACAAAAAAAAAGGGAAAAAAAGGTAACTATGAAGGTGATAGAAGTGTTAACTAACCTTATTGTGGTACTCATTTCATAACATATATGTATATCAAACCATCACGTTTACATTTTAAACTTAGTGTCAATTATATTTCAATAAAGTTGGACAAAATAGTCATGTTATTTAGCTGTTTTCCGACTGACTTTAATAGAAATATAATTGAGCTAAATTTTTCTTAAAGTTCCTGAAATTTAATATCATAGGGAAAATGTTCAAGCTTTATAATGTTCAACTGGCATTTTAATAAACTTATTTGCAAGAAGGTAAATGCATTTTAATAGTTAATGTGGAATTGTGCCTACAGATATCAGAGGCTAATAAAGACGGGTAAGGAAGGTCTGGAATGTGCTGACTTTCATAAAGTAGGTTAAAAGCATTTCCCTTTTGAAACAGAATGTTCTCAGGCATTTTCCTGGTGCTTTGCTGCTAAAATATAAATGGTTATGTGTAACAGTCAACTACAGACTGTTATTGTTGGAAATTATTTTTACATGCACAAATTGTAATGAAAAGGAAAGTAGATTGCAAACATAAATTTGTGTCTTGGTTTTACTTTGACTGAGAGGAAAGACAAGTTGCCTTCTTGATCATTTTACCACTGCAAAACAGGAAGTGAAGTCAGGTAATAAATACTTCCTGTCTTCTTGCAGAAAGGAAACAAATATATAAATATACATAGGCAGTCTTCAGTCTTTCTCCACTCAATCCATTCTATGCCCAGTCCTGATATAGCATTAGTAAAACGCCAATGATGTCGTCCCCTTCTTTTCAACCCTGGGTGTATGCTAGATTCACTTGGGAAGATTTTAAAATAAGCCCTATATCCAGGCCCCACTCCCCAGTTTTCTGATTTATTTGGTGTGGATGTGGTTTGCGCATTGATATTTTTGAAAGGCATCCTGAGTAATTCAAATGAGGAGACAGGAAGCCACTAGGCAAAAGGACAGAATCTGAACATTCAAATTTTGATTCAAGGCACTCTATTATCCATCCCCAGCCCAGCTTGCCAGGCTCTGGCCAGCCCAAAGGGCCTCCAATGCCCTCCGTATATTGCTTGTGCTTCTCCTCTTCTGTTCCTTCTCTAGGCATTCCAAGAGTTTCCTCCTCACACATTTTTTTGTGATTCAAATCATGTCCATTTTTCAAGATCTGGCTCAGTTTTTACCTCCTCTGTGAACCGTTCCCTGACTGCCCTTGGCTGGAGGGTTTGCTCTTCTGAACTCACATAGCAGTTACTCCTTAGCAGATCATCTGAACAATGAATCAATCCTGTACTGCTTTGTGTCATCTCTTCTATTGTTGTGTTCAGTGATTAATCTTTGCTTCACTTTTCGCCTGTTTGTTATCCAGCCACCTACACTGTAAGCTTCCAGCGTTCCTTTGTATCCTTGACAAACTGAGTGCCTTGCACAGTGCAGGTAGTCAATAAATATTTGCCTTCCCTTCCATCCCCACTTCCACAGGTGTGGTTCAGGCCTTCATCTCTCCTGGAGTCTTGCCCTGGTCCTAAGGGGTCTTCCTGACACCAGATTCTCAGGCTCTTAAATCAGGCCAATACATTGGTGGCCCACACTGCCAATGGACAGTAAAACTGATTACGTGTGTGTATTCCTCTGCTCACTCTTGCCCCTCCCCCCATTTTATGATGTAGCTGACCTTTTGGCTTTCTTTCCCTCTCTGGCCCCTCACTTTCCTACTCCCTATTTTGCCAGGACTTGATGGCAGAATTCAATTCCTCGGATTTTGATTGCTTGTGTTCTCTAAGGTGTCAGAGTATAACATACTCTCTGGATCTTCCTGTCTGTATTTCTTTGGGTAAACACTTCCCCTGGCCAGACTCTGGCCCAGCCGACCTAGATTATCTTGCCAATCCTCCAACAGTACCCTGGTCTGATCTGTCAACATTCCCCTCAAAGAGAACAGACACTCTCTACACTGTCTTTAGGATTCTCACCCTTTAAAAGAAACCTGATTGTACTATTCACGTGATTAAAAGTTTCTGTTGTTCTCTCATTGCCTGCAGAATAAAGTCTAAACCTGAACTGTCCAATATCAGAGTTATTAAAATTCAAATAAAAGATTGAGCTCCTCAGCGATGCCATATTTCAAGTGCTCAACAGCCACGTCTGGCTTTGTTATGAGTGCCGTGGAGTCGTTTCCAACTCCTAGTGAGCCTGTGTACATCATAGCAGAACCTGCCTTGTCTTTTTTGTGCCATCCTCATTTTCTGGTGCTATATCAGACAATGCTCTGCTGTTATTCATAGAGTTTTCATGGCCAATTTTCTTGGAAGTGAGTGGCCAGGTCCTTCTTCCTAGTCTGTCTTAGGCTGGAAGCTCCGCGGAAACCTGTCCACCATGGGTGACCCTGCTGATGTTTGAAATACTGTTGGCATAGCTTTCAGTATCACAGCAACATGCAGCTGCCACAGTATGACAACCGACAGAGGGAGGCGTGGTTCCATGACCGGAACACGAACCTGAACTGCAACATGAGAACACTGAATCTTAACCACTAGACCACCATATGTGGCTAGTGGTTATCATAGTGGACAACACAAATACAGAACATTTCCATCATTGCAGAAAGCTCTATCGGAAAGTGCTGTCTAAATACCTTAGACCTCATGAGGCCTTTTACAATCTCATCCTAACCTTTTGCTCCAGCTTGGTTTTTGGCTGCTACTCATCTTTCAGCCCCACCCACTTTCTCAATGTTCCCCAACCACTCAGTGCCCTTTCACAACTCCATGCCTTTAAACAGTCCTTCTTCCTGAAATGCCCTTTGACTTTCTTCTCTGGCAGACTCCTATTTACATTTTAAGATCCAGTTCAAACGTCACCTTCCTTGTGAAGTTGCCTTATTTTCCTAAACACAATAATTTCTCCTCTGTGTTCTCCTTGCTTGCTGAACCTACCTCTGTTGCCTTTATCATCATTTGTTATTATTTGCTTATAAATCTGGCTATGCTCTCGGAAGGGGAAGCCTGTCTGATGGTTCTATAGATCTGCCCTAATGATTACCTGAAACTATTTGCTTGATGCTCTTTTGATATCAGGTAATGTAATTTCTTATTTATGTCCTTGTTATTTATGTGTTTGGCATATTTGAGATCACTTAGTGCTTTAGGAGAAGTCCTTCCCCTTTCCAGTGTAAATCTAGAATGACTTCCTGTCTTCCCGGTCGAAGGTCCATTTTTCTTCTGGTTAATTCTGATTGGACGAGAGGGATGTGGTAGGAAGAGTTGGCAAAGTAAAGAACAGAGGGACTATATGTAGGAGCTGGTTCAGCTGTTCTCAGGTTCCAGTCGTTACACCAAATATTCAGTGTGAGTTTGAGAGAAGAGTAGGGAGGGAACATGGAGAAAATAAAGAGAGCCCATGGAAAGAAAATTGAAGAATTGTGTTTGATTTTTTCCAGGCTAAGGCCAAAAGCAACGATACAATAAGATGGGAAGAGTTTTATCGCCATTTTGCAAAAACGTACATTTTTCCTCCTGGGATTTGACAAGATTTTGATAAATTCTTGTGACTTGAAATACTGGGAAGTAAATCCTCCTGACCAAGAAATTAAAATATCAATGTTTCCCCTCTGTGATGATAGTTAACATCTCTCCGAAAGGCTTACTTTCTTCTGAGAGGGCCATAAATTCTACTGGCTTAGAGTCTAAGCTACCTTCACTGATAACTGTCGCCTAGCCACTGCCGAAAATCTTACGGTCAATCTTCTCCCCTTGGGCGCCCCGACCACGCCCATTGCTCAGACCACGCCCACCGAGGGCGCACTCCCTCCCACCGCACGGCTCTGCCTCAGGCCTAGCAGAGGAAGATTCTCATTGGTGGAGAAGTTGTTCTGGTCCCGCCCTGGGGCACGGCGATAGGCCGAACTGGCGTGGGGCGGTGGCGGTTGGCTGCCTGGCGACCGGTCCCCGGTCGTGCCTGTCAGAGTGGTTGGCGGCAGTGGCGGCTCTCGGGGCTGGCTTGTCAGTCAGTGAACGGAGGGGGAAGATGGCTCGCCCGGACCCGTTCTGCTAGGAAGAAGGGGGGCAGTTGGTGCTGCCACTCGGGGGAAGGCAGAGCAGCGGCCGTCGCTGTCGCTGCGAGCCAGACAAGTCGAGGTTCTGGAGGTGGAGCTCGAGGAGTCACTCTGGTGAGTCCTGCCGAGCAACCCACGCCGGGCCCCCAGGGCTGCCCGTGACCGATAACTTTTTTTGTCAGGGAGGAGCCGGGGCGAGGCGTTGGCGGGGAGGGGACCGGGACTTTGTCCCCGGGGCGGCGGCTTCGTTGGGGTAACGGCTCCCGCGCGAGGCGTCGCGGGTGGGCTCGGGGGCCGTCCGGGGGGCGCGAGCGGCCGGCCGGGTGAGAGGGCTGCGGCCGGCGGCTGGTGGCCCCGAAGTTGGGCGCAGCCCGCCTGTGCCTGGGCGGCGGCGGCTTTGTGCGCGCGGACTGGCGCTTTCTCCTTCCCGGCGAGGAGCGGTGCAGACTCCGGCGTGACCCGGGTGCAGCCGCCTCGGCCCGACCGGCGGCCCCTGTGCGGGGTCGGCCTGGGGTGGGAGCCCCCAACCCCACCCCGCCGCGGCGGATGCTCCGGCCTGGCCTCTTCCACCCCATCCAGCCCCTCCCTCCCACTCCAGCGAGGCCACCGCTCGCCGTCCAGTCTAGCGGCCAAAATGGTCACCGTCGACCCCCTCGTCTCTGACAGCAACGTCCTCCTCGGTCTTTGGTCCCCTGCAGGGCGAAGAGATTCAGAAAGCAACCAGGATTCCTTCCCTGCTCATTACACTGGAGATCTCTTCAGCCCTTGCCCCTTCTTTCTATGAGTTATTCTTCTCCCGAGGCTGATTTTAAAATACTCGAGAATCGTCGGGGTTTTGTCTAAGAATTGTTGCACTAAAACACCACAAGTTTGCACGCTTTGGCAAAACTGGGTATCCGCCCTTCAGCGTGCACATGTGGGCTTTGTACCCTTGGAGTTCAGACATTCCTGAAGGATTTCATTTTGCCCTGGCGGTTTCGTACTGCACAGAATCGGTCCTCTGATACACTGTCACACGCCGGACAGCCGCTGCGCTCTTCAGGTAGGGGGAGTTTGTTCCACGGGCGGCTGCTACTTGTCTCAGAGCCCGTTCTGTAGGCTGTAGGGCCAGGTTGTCCTTTTGCAAATTATTTGTCCTTTGGGTCACACAGTAGTTTTTGGAACAGGTATACCACTTCTTTGGTTCATGTAACACTTTACAGTTTGAAATTGTCAGCTTTTAAAATCTTATCTGCTCAAAGTCGGAAGGATCTCGGTAAGCTTGAGGCCATCAATGTAATAGTCCTGGGGGCCTTGTTTTCCACATTCTCCTAAATCCACAGACTCCACCTCCCCTCAATTTCTAAGGATTTTTTTTAAGGACATTTTAAGGTTTACAAGATGAATATTAGTACAAAGCACCGTATTTGTGAAGTGCAGTGAAAGGCAAGAGAGAAAAGAAATCTTTAGGATCTGCTTGGCCAATAAATAAGTAGCTTCAAAGTCAGTTTTTCAAATAGTTTATTAGTTCCTTTAAACAAAGTGGCAAGGCAGAAAATCATCACCTATTCAGAAAACAAATTCTGAATTTGGCTTGTTTTATCCTTTTTCGATTTACTACAGTTCTTACCATAGGGGTATTATAAACCCTCTTAGTTATCAACATTAACAATAGGTACCTGGATCTGACTACCCAGATGTAGCATTAGCTAGGTCAGTATGTTATCCCTGCTATGCTTTCTTTGTTATGTTTCTATTTTATGAAATCTGCTCTTGCTTGCATTTTTTAGAGTGGTGTCATTTTGATAGTCAGAGTTTACATATATCTTATAGTCACCTGTTTTATTCAGGACCCTGTTGCCTGGTATTTATTTTATAATGAATATTAAGAAATTTAAAAAATGTTAGCATCAAGACCATTTTTGGGGTATTAAGTTTACATTTTGTAAATAACTGAAATTATGCCAAACAAAAATTTATTTTGCACTGACCCAGGCTGAATAGGTATTAGGGGTACAGAAATGAACGTCATAGCTCTTGTCATCAAGGAATTTACTGTCTAATGTTTAAGATAGATGAGTAAAGTAACAATTATAATACTATGTAATAAGTGTGAATAGAGATATGCCTAGTGTTGTAAGGGAGCAGAGTAGGAGATGGCTAACTCAGGGTGGATGTAGGTAGAGTCAGGAGCACACAGTAGAATTTTGAAGTATGATATAGTTTTGCCAAGTGCAGGAGGTAAGTGAATAACCTTCCAAGAGGAGAATGTAAGTGAGAAGGCAAGGAGGCATAAGAAACTGTGGCAGTTTAGAGAAATCATTGTCAATAATAAGTCTAAAGTCAGTAAGATTGTCATTGACATGACTTGAATGCACAAGTTAGATAGAGAAATGGTGGAAGATGAGTATAGTGAGGGTGGTAGAGGGCCAGACCAGGGCATTGTATCCCCTTGCCTACAGGGATGAATAAGAAGACATTTAATGGATTTGTGTTTTAGACCCTCACTCTGGCAGAGTGTGTTAGAATCTGATAGGTCCTGTTACCTTTGGGAAGAAAGAAGGAGGAATAAGGACCCTGAGGGTTTGACTTGGTTGCATTGATTGGAAATGAGGAACACATAAATGGAGGGAAAATGATGAATTCTATTTTGGAATTTCTGAATTTGAGGAAGCTGTAGAGCATTCATGTGAAGGTGTAGATAGATGTTTGGATCTATGGATGTGGAACTTATAAAAGAAATCAGGATTTGAGGGAATACTGGGGGTTGAATTGAAGCCATGTTGATTTGGTTATGTTGAAATGACTCAGGGAAAGTCTTTAGCATGATAAAAGCAGTAGCTAGAGAACAGGCTGACAACGAGCAGAAATAGGTAGAAGAATAACGTGAAGGAGATAGAAGAGTAGTAGTTAGAAAGGTAGGAGGAACATTGGGAGAGATGCTAAGATTGGAGAGATTTTCAAATGGGCAGGGAAATGAGTCAACAATTTTGAATGCAGTAAAGAGGTGGCAAGTAAGTAGAGGACTCCAAGGTCCTGTGAATTTGTCGGGAGTCCATAGGTGATTTTAACAAATACAGTTTTAGCTGAGTGGTGGTTCAGAAACCAGTCATTGGAAGATTGAAAAAGAATAGGTAATGATAAAGTAGACGTGATTGAGTGAGGCATTTCAAGAAAACCGAAGTGAAGAAAGGAGAGAATGATACCTATAGAGCAGTGGTTCTTAATCTTAGCTGCACATTTATAGTCATCTAGGGAGCTTTTAAGAATCTTCATTTCCGGGGGAACCTCCATACCAATTTGAGGGGTGGGATGTGACCCAGGCATCAGTATTTATTTCAACAGCTTTATTGAAGTATAATTGGCATATAATAAACTATGCATATTTAAAGTATTCAATTTAATGTTTGACATATGTTTACACTTGTAAAACCATCACCATGATCAAAATAATTGAACATATTCATCACCTCCAAAAGTTTCCTCGTAATCTTCATACTTTGTAATCTCTTCCTCTCATCCCTGGGAAACCTCTGATCTATTTTCTGTTACTGTAGATTAATTGCATTGGTTTTTTCCGAAGTGGGTGGCCAGATCCTTCTTCCTAGTCTGTTTTAGTCTGGAAGCTCCTCTGAAACCTGTCCACCATGGGTGACCCTTGAAATACCACTGGCATCTCTTTCAGCATCACACAGCCACCACAGTATGAAAACCAACATACAGGCGATGCAGTTCCCAGACTAGGAATTGAACCTGGGCCATGGCAGTGACTGTACTGAATCTTAACCACTAGAGCACCAGGGCTGGCCGTTGCATAGGTATTTTAAAGTTCCCTGGGTAATTTGCATAGGTATTTTAAAGTTCTCTGGGTAATTCCAATGTGCAAGCATGGTTGAAAACCACTGCAGAGGGATACAGGTTGAAGGAATGTTGTTTGTTCCTTTACATACATTAGGAAAGTGAGAAGTAAGAGATTCAGGGAAGATAAAGTATTTATTGGAACTAAGTCCCTAGGGAGATAGAAGTGAATGGAATTCAGAGCTTTGACCAATCAGAAAGGAAGACAATTCTGGAACAACATCACTAACCAAGAATGTGATGTTAAAGGTAGTATATTTCTTTGTTATCAGCATAAAAGTTGTCATCATGTAATATCAAAATTAGTTCTCTTAAGTACTCAGAAAAATTGGAGAGCATCTTAATATTGTAAAAATGGATGCCGCTCAGGAAAATCACTTAAATGGAGCCTGAGACCCCTGGTACCAGCATGTTATGCTTTGTCGTTTTTGGGAGGGAAGCAGATGGAATTAACAGTTTGACTCTTGCTTATTGTTCAGAGCCAAGTACTGCCAGAGTCTTTTTGACCCTCTTGGAGTTAGGCTGCATATCTGCACTGAGGAAAGAGAACATTTAACATTCGAAAATCTCCTGTTTTAAGCATCTTTGCTCAGAAGAAATCCTGCTTGCTTGCCCTTTGTATATATGCCTTTTAAATACATTGGAGGAGAAAATCAGTCCTCTGTCTCCCAAATGAGACAAAGAAGAGTTGTGATTAGAAGTTGTGGAAGGCCCATACTTTGTATCCTGAGAAAAATAATACCTATATTTCCCCCATCCACTTTTTAAAAAAGATTTCTGGCTCAGGATTTGGATATAGGTAAAAGCTGAGCCCTACCGGTTCTGAGTTCCGGGGTGTGTTCCTTGCTCTTGATTCTTACCTTTGGCAGGGGGCTGAAAGCGGAATGGCTAATATATAAATATTATTTGACTTTGTATTTGATCATAAACAAAGGTGGAGTGAAAACTTTTGTCTGATTGTTTCTTAGAGTTCTGAAAATTTCTTTCATTGTATACAATTCAGTGTATCTTACTGTATGGTTGGGTGAATTCCTGTTATCTTTTCCAAAACATTTTCAGCATTTCTCATATATTTTTTCAGATTACTTTTAATTCAGTTTATTAAGATCCCAAAAGAACCCCACTGGAATTTCTAAATTAATTTTTTAGTTGTGATATCACTACAGTATTTTCAAGTCATCTTTTTGTAGTTTTGTAGTTTTTTTCATGTGGTTCTGCCTATTTTTAAAATTAATTTTGAGTATTTTAAAACTTGTTGTTGCTAGTGTGAATGGAATCTTTTTCCATTGTATTTTAAAGAGGATTACATCTTCCTGATGGAACATAGAAAAGTAGGTGATTTGTGTATACTCTTTTCCAATTGGTCATCTTATGAAACTCTTAATTCTAATAGTTTTTTTTTTTTTTTTGAGGAAGACTGGCCCTGAGCTAACATCCATGCCCATCTTCCTCTATTCTATATGTGGGATGCCTGCCACAGCATAGCTTGACAAGCGGTGTGTAGGTCCACACCTGGGATCTGAACCAGTGAACCCCAGGCTGCCGAAGTGGAAGGTGTGAACTTAACTGCTGTGCCACCGGGCTGGCCCCTTAATTCTAATAATTTTTATTGGATTTTGTAATAAGGCAGTTGTAGATTTGTAAATGATGATAATTTTATCCTTCTGCCAATATTTAATCCTTACTTCTTTTTTTAAATTACATTGATCAGAATGTCTAGAATAATATTAAATTATAGTAGTGAATAGTGAACATGTTTGGCTCATTTCTCATTTGAATGAGAATGCCTTTAGGGTTTCACAGTTGTGTATTCTTTTTGATAATTTTTTTCGCATATTAAGGAAATAGTCTTCTGTTCCCTTTTTTTGGAATTGAGATAAAATTAGAAAAAAGATATTAAATTTGATCACATGCCCTCATAATATACATTAAGATGATCATATAGTTTTTCTTCTTTTTTCTTTCTGCTTTATCTCCCCAAACCCCCCGTACATAGTTGTATATCTTAATTGCAGGTCCTTCCAGTTGTGGGATGTGGGATGCCACCTCCACGTGGCCTGACGAGCGGTGCCATGTCCGCGCCCAGGATCCAAACCCTGGGCCGCTGCAGTGGAGCGTGCAAACTTAACCACTCAGCCACGGAGCCGGCCCCTAGTTTTTCTTCTTTTACCTATTGGTTGATGAATTATATTAGAAGATTTCCTAGTAGATTTCACTAAACAATTGATCTCTTTGGAATACAAGGAACCTGATAATAGCATACCTCTTTAAAGTAGTGCTAGATTTGATTGCTCTGTAAGATTGGTTTTTACTGTTCCTTTTGTATTACCTTTTTTAGGTTTTGGTTTCTGAATATGCTAACTTTGTAAAATTAAAAACAAAAAAAGAGAGAGAGAAGCTTTCCATCTTTTGGTGTGCTCTGGCAATTAATCTCTTTCTTGAAGGTCTGAAATAGTTTAGCTGTAAAAATGTCTAGGTCTTTTTGGATTGAATACAATTTATTGACATTTTAATATGTGCTACTTCCTAAGTACTCTGCGTAATTAATTTTGTTTAATCTGTGCACAACTTTATTATTATCCTTATTCTACAGATAAAGATACTGAGACTCAAAAAGGTTAAGATACTTATTCAAGATCAACAGGTGGTTAGAGGTAGAGAAAGTTTAAACCCAATTCCTACCTGTAGCCATAACTCATGTTTTTTAATCAGTACCTTAATTTTTTCCTAATCAGGACTCTTCCCTCATTCTCTATTACTGAGAAGTAAATTTAATCATTTTATTTGAGTGTCTTATTAAGTGTTTTCCTCTTTGGCTAATTAGTTTCAGTTTTTGGTACCCTATCATAATTTTTACTGATTGTTCTGTGTTGATATCATATCTTATGCTATTTTAACAAATACAGCCCAGTGTGGTTGAGAGAAGATCCCAGAATGGGAATGGGATGAGATTTGTGTAATACAGTTTATATAATTCATATTTTAATTTTTTGGATGTTCAAGATCAATTTGCATTCCTGAATCCTGTTTGTACCTTGTTAAGAATGTTAAGTGTAACACATGAAAGATCAAGGAGTTTTGGAAACAGTACTTCTCCGTTCTAGTTTAAATATTTGTCATTGTGGAAGCTTGCATCAGGGTGGCCTTTTAGTGGTAAATGTTCAGTGATATTTGTTTGGTGTGTGTTTTCTTGGACAAAGAGTCTTTTGATTAGTTGATGAACATTAGTTGCTTTCTCATATAAATGTATAAGGATTCCTTCAGTTATTTGCATTTGACTTAATGAAAACATTGTATATGAGTTCTTAAACTGTATTATAAAAATTATTTGAGGTTTCAGCTATTGGAAGACTTGCATTTACACTTTTATAGTATGATTTATAGGCTTGGAAATTTAAGAGAATATTGTCAACCTTAAAAGTGCTTAAATTGAGCAAGCATTTATGAACTCTGTTTTTATCTTTTTGAGCTCTTCAGGTTTTCCCCCCCTTTATATGTAGCTAGCATTTAAATAATTCAGTTAGGGTATTGGTTCTAATCAACATACACATACTATACTACCCACCTCCGCCCATGGAGGGCATAAAAAGTTGCCAGGCTGTCCTCTGTAAACTTACCAGGCACGTCGATGCCCTTTTGATCCAAATTTCAAGGTTCCTGCTGATTTGTTAATCCATAGATATTACCGTGGCGGATGGAGTGACAACATACCCCCGAAAGCTGTGGACACTTTAGTATTTAGAAGAGAGAGAGAGACTATTTTTGGAAATTATGAAACTTTAAGCAGATCCTGATAAGGGAACTGAGAGGAAGGTGGAAGTATTTTAGAAATGGAAAGGGAGAGAAGCATCAACTAAGTAGGGAAGGTAGAAATGTGCAAATCAAATAAACTGTTAGAGAAGTACAGAAAATCACAAGAATGTTTATACAGGTGAAAGAACCAGAATATCAAAGTCGTGAGGTCTTAGTAGAGTTTCAGAAAATAAGATGCTTGTGGTAAGGTTAAAGAGAAAGAATGAGTATTGAGAAAGAACTAATAGATTTGTCATTTATAAGGTCATGGAGAGTATATGATGAGAACCAAATACGTACTACTGTAAAGGGGTTAAGGAATAAATCAAAGGTCAAATAATTTGAGGCAGTGGCAGTAGATTAGGCTACTAAATCAGAAAGTTAATCAGTGAAGAATGAGTAAGGAGGGGAGTAACTGGAGGGCCTCGGAATCTGTTGAAGTCTCTCTCCCACCCCACCCCCATCTCCTCTTTCAGGAACTGTAAGATCCTGACATGCGTTCTCAGTTGTCCAGTTGATAAATATTTTGTTAGTGATAATTAGAGCTATCATTATTGAGCATCTACGGTGTGCCAGTGCTTTATTTTTGTTATTTTTAATTCCTAAAACATTCCTGTAATGTAGATGTTGTCACCTACTTTTCACAGTTGAGGAAACTGAGACTTAGAAAGTTTAAGTAACTTGCTGAAAAGTGGACATGAGTGTTTTGGACTCTTTTTATTATGCCTTGTGACTTCTATTTATTGAGCTGTGTTAAGACACTGGGGGGGGGGGGTTATAAAAGGAAGAATATAATCATAATCCCTCTCTTCATAGAAAGGTGTGCAAGAGAAATTTCAGTTATCCTTGCTGTAATTTGTGTTAACTATATTCTCTACTTAAAATGTTTTATGAAAGGATTCCTTTTAATAAGCTCCTCTTCTATAATATTTAATTTTTAACAATTACTTTTATTTGGAGATAAAACATTCTTTTTATCCATGATAATGATAGGTTGAGGGGAAAGGAAGGACAAGTCAAGAAAGGCGAAGGCCAAGAAAAGAGTAAAACTTGTTCTTTTCACTATGAGAACTTAAAATATATTACACAATTTTAGGTAGCATCTCAGAAAGGACAGCCTCTTCATAGAAATCACATTAAGCTGATAACAGATGGTAATCAGGGCAGATGCTTTTCATGTCACCAGATTATACAGCTCCAAAGTTTATTATAATATAATGTTATTTATTGAATTTGAATGCCCTCAATCAGGAATTGGTTATTGATGAAAGAGTTCAAACAGATGTTTAATTTTGTTATAAACACTTTCTTCAGAAACAATGCATAATTGAAAAAGAAATACTTGAACTGCTTTAGGGATTAAACATTCTTACAAGACTTTCAAGTGCTTTGGGAGGAACTAAGATAGAAATTTTTGCTGTACTAATTTTGGTTTCAAATTCAGCTGTAAAGCAATGTCTAAGTTACATTTTGTTATACTAGTATAAGACAATATTATTGAAAACTTTATTTTAAAAATAATTTTATAATTCAGCCTCTGCTAAAACAAATTGACTGTTACCTCAGTTAATATAAATCAACATGATCATACTAAACTATTTATTTCTGCTTTGGTTACTATAATTTTTTAAAACGAGAAAAACAGCTATATTAATAAGATCTACTGAGTTTCTGATTGAGAAGAATCAAAAAAAGTTTTGTAGTGCAGTGAAGATCCGTTACTTTTATTATTATGGCTCTATTAGTACATATTACCACCATTAACTGTGTTTACTTGCATTTTCTCATTGCACCCTCCCTCTGCCCTAACCATTTTCTAATTGAACATCTGAGCCTCTATTGGCAGACTTCGTTAATGGTTGAGAGGCTCATTCCAATTTACAAAAGGGCAGTGACTCACCCTAAGACATCACCCCAACCCGCAAGTCAATTGGAATTTAGTTCTCTTAACATTTCTCTCTTCCTTTGTTGGCAACATTAGAGCAGGGAAAACTGCCACTTAGAATGCAAAAGGCTTTAAAGGAATTAAAGTAGAGCTGTGCTTTGGAAAGTGTATTTCTGTATGCTATTATTTTTGGGGAAAGAGAGAGGATGGAGGGGTGAATGATAGCAAAATGATTGCAAGATAATATTTACATTGGGCTTTCTTTTACATTCCCTCCTTTTCCTCATAGCATTTGTTTTTATCATTTTACTTTATTTGCATATACCCTGATTTGCCTTGATTTGTTTCAAAAGGGATTAAAGGACACTTAATTCTGCTGTTTTAGGTTTACCTGTCCCACCTAATGGACTCTTAATCTCTCAAGTCAGGGACTGTCATGTTTATTTTTGTAAACCGAGCATCTAGGACATAGACATTTAATAGTTTACGAATAAATGGATGATACTTAAGCACCTCTAGTACAAGAAAAGAGAATCAGATTAATTGCTGGGATCCTAGTTTATTGCAGCTTTGATGGTGTCAGTATGCTGAATGGTGTCCCCCGCCTCCCCTCAATTGATATGTTGAAGTCCTAATCTCCAGTACTTCAGAATGTAACCATATTTGGAGACAGGGTCTTGACAGAGGTAATTAAGTTAAAATGAGGTAATTAGGGTGGGCCCTAACCCAGTATGACTGATGTCCTTATAAGTAGAGGAAATTTGGACATGACTTGTATAGACAGAAGACGATGTGAAGACACAGGGAGAAGATGGCTACAAGCCAAAGAGAAAGGCCTGGAACAGATCCTTTCCTTACGGCTCTCAGCAGGAACCAACCCTGCTGATGATACCTTGGTCTTGAACTCCTAGCCTCTACAACTGTGAAAAAATAAGTTTCTGTTGTTTCGACCACCTAGCCTGTGGTACTTTGTTATGGCAACCCTAGCAAACTAATACAGATGGCTTGTATGCTTGGATGTAGCAAAATCCCATATACCTTAACCTGTCTATCCCCAGGGAACAATGTGCCCAGCTCAATGCCAAACCTTAAAACTTTTTATATTTTCCCCCGGCAAGACATGGGAGAGAGAAATTGGGATGGCTTAATGGAGAAAGTAATAACTATTCTCCTCCTTCCACCTCCCCAACAGTACAGTCAGTGGCAAGCAGACTGCCAGCTATTTAGATCAATTGAATTTGTTTGGTTTGGCAAGGAGAAAGTGTTTATAGGGTATTTGTGTTCCTAAGGGTTCAAGAGCCTCTGCCAATAGACCTGGTTACTTTTTCAAAGTAGAAAATGGAAGAGGAAAATTGAATAAAATACTTTTTAATATGATGTTAATTTAAACTAATTGCTTGTATAAAATCTTAGCTACATTACTTTGCCTGTGTTATAAAAAACAGGGGCAGTATAATGTTCTTTTGGCTCATGCCTATTGCTTTGATAGTTGCCATACCCTCAGATATCAACCAGTCATACTGAGTTGCCACTGCCATTTTCAACATTTTTTTCTTTACATGCTTTGGCCATAAGCTAAATATATTTGCAATTGTTACCTTATTTCTTCTTGTCATTTTTTAATTTGGGTCATTTATCAAATAGTGCTGTCTTTAGTCAACTCTTTTTTTGGTGAGGAAGATTGGTCCTGAGCAAACATCTGTTGCCAATCTTTCTCCTTTTGCTTGAGGAAGATTGTCACTGTGCTAACATCTGTGGCAGTCTTCCTCTATTTTGTATGTGGGTTGCTGCCACAGCATGGCTTGATGAGTGGTGTGTAGGTCTGCACCTGTGATCCAGGCCCGTGAACCCCGGGCCGCTGAAGTGGAACATGTGAACTTAACCACTATGCCATGAGGCCGGATCCTAGTCAACTCTTTTACAGTGTTTTGAGATAACTTTGCTAAAAGAGAAAATTTTGAACATATACAAAAGTGGAACACTTCCTCCTTCATCATTTGGAAGTAGTTTACCAGAGTTCTGAGAATAGGGTAAACTAAATTAACAAGCAAACTGAATAAAGTTCTCCGTCTCAGAGTTAAAAAAAAAAATTGTGTTTGCCATAAATCTAAACAAAACAGGCAACAAAAAGCTCTAGCTTACGGGCAAGTAAGAATTTTAATCTAATTTTGGTATTTAAACTTCAGTCACATCCATGTGCTCTGGAGCACCCTTGTTAGCAGTCTGTAGTCACTGTGGTGAGTACCATTTCTTTTCATCCTTCTTTTCCTTCATTCCAGTTGTTGAGAAAAATACTGAAACCAGGAATTTCCTGAGTCACATGCTAACAAGTGGCAGAGCTAGGTCTAACCGGAAACTTTCACTCCAGTACCTCCCATGTTCTTTCTACGACCCTGTAGTTCTCAACTTGGCTGCCAAACAGAATCACCCAGGTGATTTATTTTCCCCTACCAATTTATTTTGGAATGAAAATATTTTAGTTTTCAATTTAGAATGAAAATATTAGGAGAAGAAAAGAATAAAGAGTCAATTATTCATGAGACAGGGTATCATAAACTTTGAACTGTTGTGTGCTGGAGGGGAGGGATTGTTGATAGCATGAATAGTGATGGAGAATGGGGACTCTGGAGCTGGGCTGCTTGGGTTCTAACCCTAGGTCAACCATTTACTATGTGTGAACTTGGACAAGTTATTTCTTTAAGCTTCAGCTTCCTTTTTTGGTGAAATGGAGATTATATTAATTTGCTAGTTAGGAAAGGTGTGAGGATTAAATGAAAATTCCCATAAAGCACTTAGCATAGTGCCAGACACATAAGTGCTTGAGGAATGTTAGTCATTATCACAATATTATCCATGAACATCTATCATTGCTATGTATGACACATTTGACTCACACTAAGTGTTTTCCAGACTGTATTCCCAATGATGCCAGTTGTGTCTGGACAGTAAGGGATGCCATAGTCAAATATATGTGGGAAAATATTTCATTCTAAATACCTTTCTTGGAAATTCATAACATAGATTTAGCATATTAAAGGCTCTGAGAAGTCCTTTTGTAACCATGGGCCCTGGAGGACCAGTTCAACTGGCTCCATCTCTTATCAGCAGAGTGATTAAAAATTGCCTTTCAGAAAATTTGCAGTCACATAGCCAGAGCATGTGCAGAAGAAGAAATTTTGACCTGAAATGACGACGAGACCAAAGAGTCTCCTCCCCACGGAACCAAAGGACCGGGACATAGCTGGAATTTAAAAGTCAGACTCTTATCAGAAGTGAGGGATCCCTCATTAAGGAAGATCCAGTGTACAGTGATCTTATTTTCCCTGATTCTACAATGATCATATGAGGTGTAGTTGGAAGGAGCCAGGAGTTGGTATTCTGGTAGTAGTTCTGTAACTGACTAGGAGAGTGGTCTTGTACTTAACCTCTGTATACGTCTTGATTTCCTAGTGTGAGGTGAGTGGGCTAGATCTCCAAAGTTCTTTTCCTCTAACTCTGAAATTTGAAATTGTGGACTTAATAGAGATTTCAAAGAATATATTTTTTTCCTTCTTTTTTTACATAACAAATTAAGTGAGGTAAATGACTGTAAAGAGTTGGTTTCATTAAATGTATGTCATTGAAACTTGCTTATTAAATTTGACTTTTTTAGCCTTGGTATCAACTGTCATACAGCCAGTCTTGGAAATATGTTCTAGAAATAGGAGCTGTGCTCCTGATCAAGTTCCTGATGACAAATTCATTAAAGAAATAGTCACAAACAAAACTACAGAAGCTTTGAGAAATCTGGTTATGAAAAATTTCTTAAGCAGGTCAAATTCTGTGTATGGTAAGAACTTGAGGGTTTTTTTTTACAGTCTTAATTTAGATTACTTTGTCATATCCTGATAAGTTTGTAGCTAACAAATAACAAATAATAAAATCTATCCTCAAATATAGATCATTTGTTGAACGGCATTTTCCCAAACCAATACTAGTAATGGTAACTTACGTTCACTTATCATTCTACAATTTACAGTGGTTTAACATATTTTACTTCCTCCTACTAACTATTATGTGTAGTAGGTAGAACAGCTATTATTTTTTACACTTCAATGTCCCTTAACAGTCAAGTCACTTAAACTTTCTGAGCCTTAGTTTCCATATTTGCCTGGTCACATTGGAAGAATTGATGGAAACAGAACTCTGATGCGAGCTGCTGTTCTAGCTTTTCCCTGTGCTCTTCTTCAATATCCTTAGAATATCGTGTTCTATTGCAGGTGTCACTCATTCAACTTCCTTGTCCTAAATATTTCCTATTAATAGAGCCCAATAAGGCATTAACATTTTTGGGGGTTGTGTTACGTTTGAAAATCCTTACTGTTTCCTTAAGCACCTAAATTATTTTTTCTGTATGTAATCGTGTGTCCCTCATCTTTGTTTATCCAGTTCATTTTTTAGACTCAAGTATATGATCTTCATTTAATTTCCATTCAGCTTTACCTTTTAAGATTAAGTGTGTGATACCAAGCTGTCACAGGAACGTGCTTTGTATAGGTTTGCAGCATGATTAAAATGTCTGTGCCTCTTTGTGAGTGTGTGAGGAGTGAGGATGAATTGGCACAGGTTATTTGTTTGTGGTACTGATAGTTCTCCCTTATCTATAAACTAAACAAGCAGATAGTTTTATTAGCTATTTAGGTTAATATTTTTTTCTAATTGGATTATTTATTTATCTATTATAAATTCAGGAATCTTTTCATAAAATAACATTATATGAAACTTTTCTCATCTTAGCAGCTGTGCCAACTTCTCTTTATTATCATATCCATAGCAGCAAACTTTAAGATCTGTAAGTTTAAAATGTTTGAAATGCAAAGTATGGTATGCTAACTGAATGGCAAAATTCTTATAGGTAAGATTAAATTGGAGATTAACATTGAGGTGGAATAAAAAGTTTAACTGTCAGATGGAACAGTTATTTATGATTAATATGATTGTCTAGAAAATTCAAGATAACAGACTGAAGAATTATTAAAAACTCTGAATAAATAATTCAGTAAGATTGTTAGAAATAAAATAAACAGGCTACATAGGAAAACAATGGCCTTCCTAAATACCTAAAATAAGCAATTATAATTACATAGAATAAAATATAAAGTATAAAACAAAAGAGATGAGTTCATTTATAATAGCAACATAAACTAAACTCTATCAGATAACAAAATGCACTTGTAGCACAGACTGCTGGTTGTTCACAAATATTTGTTTTTCACTTTTTAGGAATAGAAGCCAAATTTTTAGTTGACTATGTGTCACCCTGCTCAAGGTGATTTTGCTTAGCCTCCCATAATGCTGTGTGGCCATTAATACTAAATTTGGCCAATGAGATAAATATGTAAGTTTATAAGGGGCTTAGAGAAGGAAGTCTCTTTAAAAAGAAGGAGGAGGGCATTCTTTTTCCTCCTTATCCTCTTTCCTGGAATGTGGGCAGGATGGCTACAGTAGCCATCTTGAAATGTGAAGTAGCTTAAGGATGGAAACCATTTTGCTGGGATAGTGGAGCAAAACAGACAGCTGCCACCATACCAGCCCTGGACTCCTAACTTCTTCCATTCATTTTTAGTGGGAAGGAAATAAACTTTATCTTGTTTAAGTCACTGTTACTTTGGATTTTGCTATAATGTACACTTAATTAAATTCCTAACCAATAAAGCACTTAAATTATAGTAATTAAAATAGTGTTGTACAGATGCAAGAATAATAAAAAAAGATCATTGAAATAGAATAAAGAGGGTCCGGCCTGGTGGCATAGCGGTTAAATGCTCACGTTCTGCTTCGGCAGCCCGGGGTTCGCCAGTTTGGATCCCGGTACGGACATGGCACCACTTGGCAAGCCATGTTGTGGTAGGCGTCCCACATATAGCTATAAAAGAGGAGGATTGGCAGCAGATGTTAGCTCAGTGCTAATCTTCCTCAAAAAAAAAAAAAAGAAAGAAAAAAGAATAAAGAGTCCAGAAATAGACCCAAATAATTTAGTGTATATTAAAGGTGCCAGTTCTTATCAGTGGGAAATGATTCAATAAATGGGGTTGGTATTATTGGTTATTCATTTGGGGAGAATGAGTTAGCTTCACACTGTATGTGTGTAAAATAAATCCAGAAGTATTGAAGATCTATCACATAAAAAATAAAACTGTAATAACTGTAGAGGAAAATATTGGAGAAAAATTTTATGAAACAAAACTCAATGTTAATAAAGGAAAAGATGATCAGACTTGATTACAAGAAAATTTAGAACTTCTGTATAGTGAAAAGTACCAAAAACAAAGTTAAAAGGCAAATGACAAAAGTGGGAAAATATTTGCAACATTAAAAAAAAATAGTCTGTGATAAGCTCCACAAATACATTTAAAAGAAAATAGGCAAGAAAAAGAAAGAGAAAAATAGACCAAGTATGTGAATAGGCAAGTCACAGAAGAATGAATAGAGATAATCAACAAATATTTGAAAAGATTTTCAAAGAAATGCAAATAGAAGTCTGCACTGTGGGTTTTTTGGCCCATAAAATTGGCAATAATTAATTGCCAATTAATTAAAGATTGATAGTGTCTGCAGTTGGTTAGGGCATAGGGAAATGGGCACCTTCATCTAATGTTACTGGAAGTATAACATGATATGATCTTTTTGGAGGGCAATTTAGCAGTTTTTAATTGAAATTTCAATCACAAGTAACCTTTGACCCAGGAATGCTGTTTCTGTGAGTCTATCCTATAGAAGTACTTGCAGAAATACAAGAAAGTTTGTCACAGCATTGTTCAAATAGCAAAAATCAGAAATAACCATGTTAAAGGACTAGCAAATGTTTCAAAAATGATAAATACCCATAAGTTAACAGATTTAACTAAAATCGTAATATTCAGAAGTTTTTTGTTTTTTTCAAAATAGACCACTTTCTCTATATGTATTCTATGGTGTTTTAGTTATCTGTTGCTGTGTAACAAATTATCCTAAAACTTGGTGGCTTAAAAATAACAAAGATTTATTATTCTCTTGATTTTATGGGTTGACTGGGTCCAACTGGGCTGTTCTGCCTTTGTATAGCTAAAATCAGTCTGGCTGAAATCACTTGTGCAGCTGCTTTCGTCTGGGAGCTTGACTGAAGCTGAAATCCCCAAGATGGCCTCTCATCCTCCAAAATCTTTCTCCATGTGGCTTCTCATCCAGATGTCTATGCTGAGCTTTTATAGCATGGTGGCTACTTTCTAAGAGGAAGTATTTCAGGAGGACGTGCCCCAGGTGCAAGCTCTTGTTAAGCATCTGCTGGCATCATGCTTGGTAAAGTGCACTGGCCAAAACAGGTCATGTTGCCAAGCACAACATCAGTGTGGGAGAGGACTACACAAAGGTGTAAATAGTAGGAGGGGTTTTTTTTGAAGCCTATAAATATAATAGTAATAGTTTGCCACACATGAACAAAAAGGTCCAGGATACAGTAAGTGGAAAAAGATCAAGTCTTGTTGGAGAGTGATTCCATTTCTTCTGGTAAAAAATCAAAACACAAAATTGACTATTCATATCAGTTTGAGTGCAGAAGCAGCTATGAGGATCCAGCTGTGTTCCATTAGCCAAACGTTAAAGAAATTTGCAAAAATGTGAAACAAAACCACTCTTCTCAATAATTTTTTTTGTTTAGGAAAATTATTTTTAATAAAAGTATGTTATATTGACATGTAATGGATTTATTATTGTCATAAATGTTTAAAATTTTGTCATTAAAAATTTCAAATATGAATATCAGTAAGTATAAACCATAAACAAAAGCTCTTTGGGGTTCTCAATTTTTAAGAGTAAAGAGTTTTGAGAACTTCTGATTATATAGTATATGTACAGAAAAAAGTTTGAAATAATACACAATAGTACAACAGTGCTTTCTTTTGAAGAGTGAGATAGCAGCAGTGAGAAGGATGAACACTTCTTTTAATTATGTGGAAAAGATTTAATTGTAGCAATTAAAAAAAACTCTCCAACAAAGAAAATATTAATTAGTGGAGATGGGAGATTTAATGTTCTGCCAAAGTGTTTATAATTTTCTATTTGTTTTATTTTCTGTCTTAATGGAAATTTTGTAATTTTTTATAGTTGCATAATAAGCAGAACCCTTGTTTTACACTCTATGTTGCTGATTTTGTGTATGTCTGATGATCTTATCATGATTCTATTACTTGTAATTATTCCTCTAGAAAATATAGAGTGCTATCTTGATTAATTTTTCCCCTTATCTATCCTCCTCTCCCTTTGCCATCTGGTTTACAGGCTCCTACGGACAAAGACCATATTTTACTGTTCTTTTGCTAATAGCACAAACTAATAGAAACACTTTGCATTATGTTCAGTAGGCACTCAAGGACTTGTTGAATTATTAATGTTGCAATTTGAATATATAACAATATTGACTTTTTGCATATATAAAAATATTGAGTGAGTTATCCACATGACTAACCATCCTATGTCTGTTTTTGCCTAGTCTTGTTTTCTCTCTTTCTTTGTTCCCTCTCTGGCCCTGCCTGGCCTCCCATCTAGATACATTGTGTGACCTAGACAAGGGATGAATAACAAATCTTTAACTTGAGGTTCTGGTCTAGTGAATATGTAAAAAGCATTACTAATCACTATACTACTTATTACTTGTGCAATAAGCATGTCAATGAGTGGTATTGAGATAATTTTTATAGTTTGAAACTTATTCACTTCTCTGTTAAAATCTGTCAACGTAAACTTTACAGTTTGTGTCTTAGTTATTAGGATTTTATGAACTTTGATTTACTGAGGTAATACTTGAATCATTTAGTATATACATAATTATATTTTTTAAAGGATGCTACAAACATTTTGGAAAATCTTATTTCAGCTAATAATTGCTCTTATAGATTTCTACCCAGTATTAAATTTAAAATCATTCAATTTGTGATACTTTTATTTTTTAATGAAATGCAAAACTAATACAAGTGAACTCTTTAGAATTCTTATAAAATTCTAGTAAGAGATTTTCTCAGCCAATGTCAGTCAATTCATCCTTAAAACAATCAATCAGATGATGCTGTTGTGGCTCGTAGATGCAGCGCCATAGTTCTCTCCTGACAGTCTGCCTTCCCAGCCCATATATTTCATCAACATGGGCCTTGAGTTTTTCTTGGGTAGGTTGTAAAAAGCTGAGGAGTAAAAGGAAGATATAGTAGAAAGGAAAAGTGTAGACAAAGATATGGAGGTTGGAATGGCATGACGTATTTTGGAGAATAGCAGTAAGTAAAATTTAGATAGGTAAATTATCGCCATATTATAAGGGGAGCTTGAGGTGGAAGATCTGATAGAAATGATGTGGAAAAGTGTCATAGTATGTTCCAGGAGAAAGCAGTGTTTCAGGAAGATTAGTCGGGCAATAATGTGTGTGGCACACTGGAGAAGAAACAGGAGTGGGAAGGCTGTGTGAACTGAGCAGAGACAATAGAGGCCCAGACTGAGGGTGTTGCTTTAGAGATGGAGAGCAGATGGTGAATCTGACAGGCATTATGAAGGATGAAATTTATTCCTTTGTTCAACAAGTATTTATTAAATACGTACTGTATGTATTTACGCTTCTAACATCTGGACTGAACTTTACCTGTAGTTCCAACACAATTCTAAACTTCAAACTTAAGTAAACTGGTAGTGAAGTTCTTAATATTCTCTTTTCTGGTGATTTGTAATTTTAGAAATTATTACTCTTATAGACCTGTCTAAAATGAAGAGCAAACATTTTTTTCTTAATCTTCCAAAATAACTTGTACTTTATTTGAAGTACAAAATTAACAAATTTAACAAATTGAAAGACAGCTACTTAATTATACATATGAGAAATCCTCTGGCAAGCAAATGGACATTTCTTAACCAAAGGGCTTTACTTTTCAAGAAAGCTTACATTTATATTCGTGAACGATTAAGAATGTTCTAGTGCATAAAAACTCTTTTCTTTACAGTCTTGTAATGCCAACTACCACTTTTTGCCATACTTTTAGCATCTTCTAAGTATGGTTTCTGCATCGAGCAGTGCTTAAAATAGGTCATTAGTTTAAAAGAAACCGTAAAGTACTTTAAGTTCAAGGTCACTTTCTCTGATGAAAGACAATTACATAAAGTATGTATGAATTCACTCAGAGAGCCACATTAATCATACTTATAAAATAAAAGAACATTTTTCTTAAGCAAGATTAATAATACATAATAGTTTGCACGTTGGAATACAAGTGTAAGGGCAGAGTGAGGCAATGGAGGTAAATCATCATGCTATAAATAATTTATACCTTCGTTTGTGGATGGGAAAGTCAAACTTGAAATTTTCAACCTAATGTTATTATCTTCACTTACAACAAGCAAAAATGCATTTTTTCCCTTGCCGCCTTAACTGCGAATATACTGCCTATCTAATTGCTTTTATTTTGCTCTCCAGTAGAGCCCAGTGAAAGCCCTGGCTTTCAGTGATTTCACTCCATTGGAGCTGTTTTGTTTTCTGTTTTGTCTTCCTGTGCATTTTTATTGCTTTCCTCCTTGATGTTTCTCCTGTTATCTATTTCAGAGATTCTGTTTCATTGGCCTATCTGGAATCTTCCTCAGCGTGGACCCCTATTCCTTCTCTATACTAAACATATTAAAAATGTATTTTTGCCATGGATATTTACTTAGATTGGAGCCTCCTATACTTAGCCTATGTCCAATTTGGGAAAAGTTGTTTGTTGTTATTGCACTAATAGTTACTTATGCATGAATGGCTTTACAACATATTTCTAGCTCTGAGTCCTTACTTTTTCTCTAGTACAAAGTTTCTTGCATTGAGGATGACTTTTATTGCATGCCACATTGTCAGCTACTATGGAGGGCTAATTAGTAAGGTAAATGTTATATTAAAAACTCAGAATGTAATTCAGGGCCCAAACTAGCAAAGATTCAAAGGTTTGTTCATTTATTCATTCTCTGGGCAAATGTTTATGTATCTGTTATGTGCGAGTCAATTTAAAAAGGCTAAATTGTAACTTATGTTTTTAAGAATGAATTGGGTAAGTACAAGATAGGAGTCATCTGATTTGCAAGCAGTTTGTTTGAAAATGGTCTTGGAGTTTAGCACACTCCAAGCATAATCTGAGCTCTTTCTGTGAGAAGGAAAGTAAAAAATTTTAGATTTCCTTGACTGAAATGTTGTGTCTTCATATTCAGCTTGTTAGATTTCTCCTAGAATATTATATTTATATTAAATACTAGTTGTGTTGATCACTTCTTCCCATGTAAAACCCCTTCTAAATAAACCTGTCTTTAGATGAGTCTACATCCTTGATCTCAGCTGTTGGACCAGTGGGAGATATCTGTCCCAAGGATGGCCAATCTCCGCGCTGGCTAGTGAGTTATAGTCAGGATCGAAATAAGGGACTGGCACAATCAAAGACTTAAAGAATTTAGATTTGGGAAACTGAGGAATACAGGTTTGGTGCAGAGGAGAGTGTGTGCCTAGAGCAAAAAAGTCATGATAGTTAGGACTAGAATAGCCATAATGGGCCATAGGCAGGATGAGTGAGTCAGGAAGCCGTTCAGTCTATCAAGAATGAGACAGATGCACTGAGTAAAGCAGCGAAGTTACAATAGATTGACTGCCTTTAGAAGATAGGGATCTAAATTCTAGTTTCTGGTTTTTAGATTCAATTTCCTTAAGTGCCTTTTGTGCTACAGTTCCTGCCCTTGGATTTCTGCAAGCTCCTTTGCAAATATTCTCCCTAATTTTTTTAGCTAGCATTTAAATAGCCTTGACTAAAATAGTGTGTAATTTATTGACAAGATAGATGTCCTTTAGGTAAGAGCAGCCAGGATGGTGAGATCTCTGGGAACTCTGTCACTGGGATGAGCACTTCTTGTTGAGATTAACATAACATGTGCCTCAGTCGTTCAGCATTATTTTTAAGTGTTCTATTTCATACTGTGGTTTGTGATGGGTTTTATGACCTGTGGCTTCCTGATGGAGTGAAAATATGTTTCTTGGTGATTTTATTATGCAGTTACCATTTCTGTTTTTTCTGTCTTTCTCCTCAGCTTTTGTAGAATGGAAGAGATTGTAAGCTCCAATATTCAAGATTAGTTTAAAGGTATTTTATATAGATTTATGCTCTGAATTTTGCCAACAAATTAATAAAAATCATCCCTTTGGATAGCATCAACACTATGAAAGCAACCTATGTTTGTCTTGTGCTTTGAGATATGGATATTGGACGTAGGGATTTTGTGGTCTTCTACATATATCCCTTTATGTAACATTAAGATGGTACATTGTCTGAAAATGTCTAACAATGTAATAACGTTTTACTAAACTTTCTTTTGAATAATTTATTGTTATATGTGGATGTAGGATGAGCAGGGACTTTAAGAATCTTCTAGTTTATACCCTAATTTTCATGAGAGCTTTACTTAAAACATCCCAGACAGATGAAAAATCTATCACAGTCTTAAAGAATTTTGAAAACTGTATGTTTTCTCTCAGTAGCATATTTTATATTGAAGCTCCCAATAGTAAGAGTTATTCATTATTCTATCAAATCTGAATCCCTTATAGTATTGTTTGACTTTAAAAAATTGGTATTATATTAGTTGTCTTAAAATTTGCAAAGATCTTATACTATAAAGCAGAAAATGAAGATGAAACTTTATTCTTTTAACTGAAAATCAAAATGAAGTCATTTGACATCTCAGAAAAATTCTGTGGTGCTGTAATCAGAATATCCACATGTACTGGTGAATAAAAGCAACTTTTATATAATATAGTGGAAACTGTGATGGTTACTGTGGCATGTTGGTTCCATTGATTAAGTATAGCATTTATGATAGGATGGTTATTAGTGAGTTTTGTTTTGTTTTGTGGCTGTGGACTTCTCCAAACTTTGAATTCTAGCCAACCATTTCACAACATCTGCCATTATTAATAAGAGAATCAGGCAAAAAAGTATACATCAGCAGAATGTAATCAAATTTATTGGACATTCATAGATATGTCCTATTTACAATAAGTATTACTACAAGTTTTCAGAGAAAAATCTAATTCCTTGATGGCAGGGACCATGTCTTGATCAATCTAATATTCTCTGATAGGAATTAACACAATGCCTTGCACTTAGAAAGATATGCCCTAAATGTTTGATTAAGACAATGTTTTGGTTATCTATTGCTGCCTAGCAAACCATCCCCAAACTTGGTGACTTCAAATAGCAAATTTTTTTTATCTCTTACAAATCCCCAATTGACTAGGTTTAGCTTGGCAGATGTTGTGCTCCATGTTGTCAGCTGAAGCTTCAGTCATCTGGAGGCTTGATTTGGCTGGAGTGTCCAAAATGGCTCAGTCACTTAGTTGGTACTTGGTGCTGACTCTCAGCTGGTAGCTCAGCAGGGGCCTTGGTTCTTTTCCATGCAGCCTTTGCAGCCATGATGGTTTGGGCTTCTTACAGAATGGAGGCTGGATTCCAAATGCATGAAGATGGAAGCTGTAGATTTCTTAAGGTCTGGCCTCAGAAGTTTCACAGCACTGTGTTCACTGCATTCTTTTGATCAAGTTCTTTTGACTTATAGGGGCAGCCCAGATATCAAAACGGTGGTTGACAAATAGCTTTTTTCTACCTTCTATTGAGTTCAGATCAGATATCCTTTCCCCAGACAAAATATTCTGAATTCCTGGAGGATTTGAAAAGAGTAGTAAGATGGAAATGGGAAATGAGAAGAGGGACTGCTACCTTTCTTCTAATCCTCCTAGCTTTTCCAACAGAAACACACTGGCCTGGTTGCCATAGCACATTGCTATCCCAACATAATTTTATTTGTCCTTGCAGTAGGCAAATGATGCTTTGTCAAAAAACTTTTTCCATAGTAAAAATCTCTGCTCCATTTTTGATAGCCAAATACTTGTTTTGTGATTTATGAGGAAAATAGGGCTAAGTTACTGGTTTTCAGAAAGACTTCCCACACCTCTCTTACTGGCCTACATATTATATTTCTTCCCCCTGTGCCTTGAGAGGAAACTTTATTCACTTCAGGACACAGGTAGGCAGTGAGCAATCAGCAGCGCTTCCCTTCAAGCAACAACACAGATACCCTGCTCTTTCATAGGATCTCCAGTTGATTGGCCAGTTTCTAAGCAGTAAAATCCCTAAGATTAAATTAATTTTATTCTGTAACATAATCTGAACATTTTCTTCTGCTCTGTTTTCCTGAAATTCAGCTAAGAATCTTGATAATCTTCTGGTGGTGCTTAAATTACTGCAGTGGCCTTATTTCATACGAAGTTTAAAACTTTGTAATATGTCACAGTCCATTTATAGAAATTTGGTTGTTCTAGAGATTTAGAGAAGCTTGATTTTCATAATGACATATAAAGCAAATAGTTATAAAAGATTTGGTGGTAATTTATAGTTAATACTTCATAGCAGTTTTATAGTGTTAGCTCTTAGAGTTAGGTCGTTAATCAATTTTGAGTTACTTTTTTATTTGGTGTGAAGTAAGGATCCAGTTTCATTCTCTTTCATGTGGATATCCAGTTGTCCCAGCACTGTTTGTTGAAGAGACTATTCATTCCCCATTGCATGACCTTGGCACCCTTGTTGAAAATCAGTTGGACTCTCAATTCTATTCCACTGATCTATATGTCTATCGTTATACCAGTACCACAGTAGTTTGGTTACTGTAGCATTATATAGTAAGTTTTGAAATTGGGATGTGTGAGTCTTTCAATTTCATTTTTCTTTTTGAACACTGTTTTGACTATTTGGGGTTCCTTGCAATTCCATATGAATTGTAGTATTGGCGTGTCAATTTCTGTAAAAAGGCAGCTGGGATTTTGAGAGGAATTACATTAAATCCGTAAACCAATTTGGGAAGTATTGCCATCCTAATAATATTAAGTCTTCCAATCCATGAACATGGATATTTTTCATTTATTTAGATCATCTTTAATTTCTTACAATAATATTTTGTAGTTTTCAGTGTACAAGTCTTGAATTTCTTTTGTTAAATTAATCCCTAAGTATGTTATTCTTTTTGATGGTATTGTAAATGGAATTCTTTTCTTAATTTCAGTTTCAGATTGTTCATTGTTAGTGTATAGAAAATGCTTTTGATTTTTTTAATCTTGATTTTGTATTCTGAAGCCTTGCTGAACTTTATTAGCTCTAATACATTTTTTTCTGTGGATTCTCTAGTGAATTCTTTGTGGATTTCTAGTATAGGGTCATGTCTTCAGTACATAGAGATAGTTCTACTTCTTCCTTCCTTCATTCTATTAATGTACTGTATTACATTGATTGATTTTTGTAATTTTGAATCATCTTTGCATTCCTGGAATAAATCCTACTTGGTCATGATATAGCATCCTCTTAAAATGCTGCTGTATTTGGTTTGTTAATGTTTTTTTGAGGACTTTTGCATCTATATTCATAAGAGATATTGACCGATAGTTTCCTTATGACGTCTTTGCCCAGCTTTGTATCAGGGTAATGCTGGCTTCATATACAGAGTTAGGAAGTATTCCCTCCTCTTCTGTTTCTAGAAGAGTTTGAGATGGATTGACGTTAATATATTAAATATTTGGTAGAATTCACCAGTGGAGAAGGAGCATTTAAAAGCCCTTATTACTTCCTGTATCTCTTTTTCCAACCTTATCCTTCCCAGGCTTTTCAGTCTGTCTGTTGCTTATGCTGACTGTTATCCCTAACCCACGCTGCTGTGGCAATATTTTTGTCTTTAAATACTTTCAGCATATGTCACCCAGGAAGCTGCCCTCACCTAGGGAATACTCTGTAATGGGCAAAACAAAGGCAACCCCTTACACTAGTCCCTCAACGAGTAGCCAGGCAGTTTGAAACAATGCCAGTTCTTTGAGAATATGGTCCATGTTGCTTCATCTGTCGCTAGCAATCTGCACCAAGAATGCAGGCTTCTGTTTACGTGGCAACTGCTGATCTGAGAGGTTTAGGATTGTAGGTGGGCAATTTAAAAATGCCCCAGTGCTCTCTTACCACAATGCAGTGGCTTCTTTCTTCACTAATCTTTCCCCTGGTTTTTGTACGTTTTTGACTAGATTACAGAGTTCTACAGGAGTTGACTTGACAGTTTTTGCCAGCTTATTAGTTATGTTTGTGGAGAGATGGAGCTCTGGAATTCTCTATTCCTCCATTTTGGTAACATTGCTCCTATACTATTTTTTGCAACTTCCTATAAATCTATGAGTATTTCCAAATAAAAAGTTTAAAAAATTATTCAAATTCTGTGAACTTCTATGGGAACAAACTGTGATGAATTCATAGAAAAATGCTATGTGGCTGTGGTCAGACTGTAGCTGTAGAAAATATTTTCTTCCTTCTTGAGTAGTTTGGTTTAGAATGTGACAGCAACAGGAATTGAAAGAAAGAGATAGAGATTATTACCCTAATTTAAAGATCTCTAAATCTCACTCTCATTCTTTTCTTGATTTCCTAGTTCTTATCATACTCACCTCTCATTTTGGCAAGATCAATGTCAGTTTTCCTTGTGTTAACTCAGGCCTCACCTTATGAATACCCTTTTGGGGAGATTGAAGAGGTAGGTATGATATGGTGGAGTGGAATTTAAAGGATATTTTATAAATATCTTCCATATTGAGAGTAGGATAAGTAGATACGAATAGCAAGTAAGGCAGGTGCAATTAGGATTTAAGTAGAACTGAACTCAATTACTGTTAGTAATTCATTAGTGAATTAGTGAACTTGTTACTTCTTTGCAGAGAATAAAGTTAAAACTTATAGTTATTTGCTTTGGAATTAACTTTCAAGTTGTGGTTTCAAGTTGGAGTCAAGAAATCTGAGCAATTTTGAAAACTTGTTCAAGTTGCTCAACTAATGTATGTCAGCTTTATTATATTGACAGTAGCTATATATGTGTATAAAATAAGATAGATTTGTTTTAAAAAATTGCTTACAGTTATATGTAAATGCAAGCCATTCATTAACTTAAGAAATCTTTCTCAAATATCTCCTATCTGATGGGTACTGGATTAGATGCTGACAGTGCAACACGGGCAAACCCAGACTTGGTTCCTGCTCTTAAGGCACATACAGTCTAGTTGGTATATTATTTACATATGTTGCAAAAACAGGCTGCCCAGCAAATCTCCACAGCAATAATTTACTTCTTGCTTATATTACCTGAAGGTGATAGTTGATTAGTTGTGGCTCTGTCCACATGTCTCTCATCCCTGGATAAAGGAGCAGCCCTTATCTGGGACATTTGGTTTCCCCCTCACTCTCTGCACTCTATCCACATAGATTTCTTTCTTTTCCTTGAACAAACCTGATGGTTCATTTTCCAGGGCCTTTTCCTAAAAGATTCACTCTGCCTGGCACGCCTTCTCGTCCCCTCTTCTTTTCGTCCTGATTAACTCATACTTATTTAAATCTCAGCTCAAGTGTCAGTTACTTTGGGAAGCTTTTCCTGACCCCAAAGTCTGTTTCAACCTAAATTAATTTAAGGTGATCAGCCAGTATTTCAATTGATTACTAAAAAAAAGGTCAACATTCTTTAGAGGATTATAACAGAAACCAGAGTCTTTACAATATATCATCCACAATGTCCAGTATATATCAAAATTTATAGATATGCAAAGAAGGATGAGACTGATACTCAAGAAAAATGAACAGTCAATAGATACCAACCCCAAGGTGCTCCATTAATTGGATGTAGCAGAAAAAGATTTTAAAGCAGCTATTATAAATATGCTCAAAAATTAAAGTAAAATATGTTTAAAGAGTTAAAGGAAAATAGTATCTTAATGAATGAATAGGGAGTATCAGAGAAAAATGGAAAGTGTAAAGAGGGAACCAAATGGGAATTCTGGAACTGAAGAGTAAATAAATAAATGAAAAATTTCCTGAATGAACTTAGCAGATTGGAGATAGCAGAATAAAGAGGATACATCAATAGAAATTATCCATTTGGGAGTTCTCTTCTGATTGTTCAGAAGAAATGAGAAGTAGGAATTAAGATCATCAGCTGAGAGTAAGGATGGGGAGGAGATTTTGGAGTTTTGAGGATCAGGTCAACTGTATGAAACAAGTAGGAGAGTGGGAAAGTGAATGGACTATAGGGGAACACTGTGTGATTGCCAGGCAACCTTAAGGGCCCCACTTCAGGTTTTTGGTGATAAATTTTGTGTTATTTTAGTTGTTTTCTCCACCTTATACAGCTGTGTGGGTGCTGACATGGACTAGGTGGAGAGTTGTATTTTACCAGGATTGTATTTTGTCAAAGGAGTAAAACAAGTAAGGGCAAAGGAATTGAGAGAGTATATTCAAAATCGTGATTATAATTGACTAAAGAATTTGAAATGAGTAAGGAGAGAAAGGAGAATATTGGGAGATGACATTAGGTCTTGGTATGATCAAAAGATTTTAGAGTCTAATCTAATGCATAAAAGGGTGTGCTGAAAAGATAGGAGAGATCAGAGTGGGTAATGACAAGGGCAAGGGTGATGGTTCTGTAAGTATCATCTGGGGACCTCTTGGGGGTCCCCATGACCCTTTTATGTGGTCTGCAACCTCAAAACCATTTTCATAATAATACTGGGACTTTTATCTGCCTTTTTCACTCTCGTTCTGAGTATACAGTGGCGCTTTCCAGAGGCTACACAGTAAGTGATGACTAGTGGGATATGTGATTATGTGTTCTTGTATTTTAAAAATTTCTGTTTGGTTTTTGAATACAGTAAATATTAATAAATATGATAAAACTCCATGTATGGTATACTGTAATTTATCCATTGTACTCTTGGTGGACATTTGGTTTGTTTTTAGTTTTTGCCTATTTACAGAAACTCTTGCTGTGAATATTCCTGAACACGTCTTTCAGGGAACATATATCCACATTTCTGTAGGGTATATTTTTATAGGTAGAATTGTTGCTTCCATAGAGTATGCCTGTATTCAAGTTTATAGGATGTTGCCAAAGAGTTTTTCAAAATGTTGTATCAATTTACATCCACACTAGCTGTGTGTGAATATTCTGTTTGCTCCATATCTTTTTCAACACTTGGTATTATCCTTCATTCTAGCCATATTTGCAAGTGTGTATGTGTGTCTATGTGTGTGATATATTTCATTGTGGGTGTTAATTGACATTTCCCTGATGACTAACAAAGTTGAGTACCTTTCATATGTTAAGTTTCCATTTGGATAAGTAACGTGCTTGTTTTTCCTTTTGGATTGTCTGCCTTTTTCTTAATAATTTATGAGTTCTTTATACATACTGGATTATGAGACTTTTGTCAAATATATGAATTGCAAGTATCTTCTCCCACTCTATGGCTTTGCCTTTTCCTTCTCTTAGAGGTATCTTTTGATGAATAGAAGTTCTTCCCTTTTTTTGACCCAGCTTTATTGAGGTATGATTGACAAATGAAAACTGTGTATATTTAAGGTGTACTTGATATTTTGATATATCACAATCAAGCTAATTAACATATCCATCACCTCGCATAGTTATTATTTCCTTTGTGTGTAGTGAGAACACTTAAGATCTACTGTCTTAGCAAATTTCAAGGATACATTATTATTAACTACAGTTACCATGCTGTACATTAGGTTGCCAGAATTTATTCATCTTATAACTGAAAGTTTGTACCCTTTGACCAACATCTCCTCATTTCTCCCATACCCTAACCCCTGGAAACCACCATTTTACTCTCTGTAACTATGAGTTTGACTTTTTTAGATTCCACATATAAGTGAGATCTTGCAATATTTGTCTGTGTCTGGATTATTTCACTTAGCATAATATCCTCCAGGTTCATCATTTTCTTGCAAATGGCAGGTTTTCCTTCTTTTTTAAGGCTTAACAATATTCTATTGTATGTATAACCCACATTTTCTTTATCCATTCATCTGTCAATAGACAGAAGTTCTTATTTTTAATAAAGTCCACTTTATCTTTTTTTTTTTTACCTCCTTATGATTAGTTCTTCTGTGCCTATTGTTTAAGAAACCTTTACCTACCCCAAGGTTATGAAGATATCGTCTTATGTTTTCTTCTAAAGTTTTATGTTTTACCTTTCACACATGGATCTGTGATCCATCTGGAACTGATTTTTGCATATGGTATGAGCTAGGAGGTCCTGGTTCTCCTACCCACACCCTATACCATGTATCTGTCTAGTTGACACAGACCCATTTATTATAAAGGCTATCCTTTTCCTACTGAATTACAGTGTCAATTTTGTCATAGATCAGGTGACCGTGTGTATGTAGGTCTGTTTCTGGCCACTTTATTCTGCTCCACTGGTTTTTTTTGACCCTTATGATAATACCACACTGGCTTAAATACTATAGTTTTAGTTAGTTTTATAATAAGCCTTGATATTTAGAAATCCAAGTCTTCTAGCTCCATTATTCTTCAGATTGCTTTAACTATTCTTGATCCTTTGTGTATCCCTCTTGATTCCTTTTACTCTTTTAAAAATTAGTCTTAATTTAACTAGAGAGTTATTTTGAATTTTTGTAAAATTTTACATTCCAGTTCTCTGTAAATTGATGTAATTGAGTTCCAGTAAATTGATGTAGCATGGTTCTAGTTGTCATAACTTTCTGTTTTAATTTACTAAACAATGCATAAATATAAAACTCATGTGCATTTATATTTTCTTTGCTTCATTTTTCCTCACAAAAATGTATAATATAACAGGATAAAAATAGGTAGATTCAGGCAGAAAGAAAATAAGAGTATAATATAAAACAATAGAAAAGATTAATCCAGGCCTGCTTTTTTGTGGACAGAGTTAGGGCAGAAACTTTGACTCCCATTTTATTAGAATCAAAGCAAAGAGAATCAGTTTTGAGATTCACAGTATCTATAATATAAAAGCAAATCAGTTACTCTAAGGAAGAGTTTTTCCTGGTATTGAAAACTGAAGATGTGAATTTTCTTCTCCGTTGGATTTTAAAGAGGATAACGTGTGATCTAGCAGTGTTTTCAGTAACATTTTGGACATAATTCCAAAGCCCAGTTTATCTGAATGGGCAGTTCTAGAAAATCAGTAATATGGTACAGATATGTGGTTTTCTGATAGACTGACTTGATTCTTCATAAAGGAATGTATAGATACATATATTTTTTTCTTTTTTTTTTTCGCTGAGGAAGATCTGCCCTAAGCTAACATCTGTGCCAATCTTCCTCTATTTTCTATGTGGATCACCTGCCACAGCATGACCACCAGTGAGTTGTGTAGGTCCATGCCTGGGAACTGAACCCAGGCCACTGAAGCAGAGCTCACTGAACTTAACCTTTAGACCCATATGTTGGCCCTTATATATTTTTTTCTTAACCATGTTTTTTGTGGGAATTAGACAACAGAAACCTTAGAATGTATTCTGTGGCAAGAATCTGTGTTGTTCATTAAGGCATATCTGTATGCTTTGATAGACAGCTGAACAGAGGCTAAATGAATTGATATTCTTCAATAATAATAATGCATAGTAATAATACTTTATTGCCAGGTACTGTAATAAGTGATTTATTTGTATTTTTTCATTTAATCCTCACAATAACCCCTTGAAAGTGGGTACCATGGTTATTCCTATTTAATAGATGAAAAAATTAAGTCAAATAACTTGCCCAAGGTTATATACAAGTAAGCAATAGAATCAAGATGCAGTTTCTGGCAATTCTGCCTCAGTTTCTACATGATAATGCTGATGAAAATTAAGAAGCCTAATGCAGGATTTGTGCCAGAATTAGGAGCTTAGGAAATTCAGATAGAGCTAAGGTTTTCCCTCAAGAAACAGTTTCATAGGGGCTGGCCCCATGGCCTAGTGGTTAAGTTTGACACACTCTGCTTTGGAGGCCCAGGTTCGGTTCCCAGGTGCAGACCTAACACCACTTGTTGGTGGCCATGCTGTGGTGGCAACCCACACACAAAATAGAGGAAGATTGGCGGCAGGCCGGTGGCATAGCAGTTGAGTTCGTGTGTTCTGCTTCAGCAGCCCAGGGTTTGCCAGTTTGGTTCCTGGGCATGGACCTATACACTGCTTATCAAGCCAGGCTGTGGCAGGCATCCCACATATAAAATAGAGGAAGATGGGCCTAGATGTTAGCTCAGGGCCAGTCTTCCTCAGCAAAAAGAGGAGGATTCACATTGAATGTTAGATCAGGGCTAATCTTCCTCAAAAAAAAAAAAAAAAACGAGAGAGGAAGATTGGCACAGATATTAGCTCAGGGTGAATCTTCCTCAGCAAAAACAAAACAAAACAAAACAACAGTTTCTAAGTCTACTCTCATATAGACGGATGGGTGAAGAAAACCACATTGTGCTTTGACAAAAGTTTTGCTTGAGATAAATTTGTTTTGTATTTCCTTTAGCTTCCTTTTTTTTTTTTTTCTTATTAATGCTTAAGTAAATCCCATTCTTCTGAATAACTATTGTTGAATATGGTCATTGTCTTGGATATTATCACTTTTATTTCTGTTTTGTGAATATTAAGGTTTCAGGGAATCAAGTTGCTTCCTAGATAGATTGGTACTGTTGTAAAGAACTGAAATATAAGCAAATTAAATTACTTTAATGCTTTCTAAAAGGCAATTTTGGATGCATGTCTTTTTTATATTTTCACAGTTTTAAAATATTTTCTGCAGTTTTCTTAAGATGCATGATCTATGTGGAATTATTTAATTGACACTAGTGGAACTTGTCCAGTGTGTTTTGCAGCTGGCATTCCTGACAGCTAAATGAAAATTGCAGATCCAATTTCATCATGTTATGATATTTATACTTTTTTCAAAATTCTTGCATTTTAATGCTTGTTTGTGCACATTGGTTTTGAAATGAACCCAGTAATTTATGTTTGAAACTGCTTTAATTTCCCAAAATAAGTAACTAAATTTTATAGGATTACTTCTATCTGTAGTGATCTGGCTACAAAGAAAATATATTCAAAATTTTAACATTTTTCTATGTTAATTTTCAGGTTGAAGGTTTAGAACAGATGTGGAAAGATGTTCACTTCAGAGAAAGGGGTTGTGGAGGAATGGTTGTCAGAGTTTAAGGTAATATTTACTGTTTTAATATAATAATTATATTCCAAAGAAGGTTTATCTGGGGTTAAATTCCAGTGACTTTTTACTTTTTATGACTGAAAAGCTAAATATCTGTGGAAGCAGAATATGTTCCAACATATCTTAATGATCTTTTCTAGGAAATCAATTCCTTTTTTCTCCCAAGTAGTTCAAAGAGTTTGCTTGTTTTCTTCTCTTCATGACAACACCACAAAGAATGGTTACAGTCTCTGAATGTTGATGTCACTCCCTCCAGTCATCATCAAAGATTCAGTGTTGAAACGTTTCTCCCAATTTGAGGGGCAATGGGAGTAGACATGATCAACAATGAGGAGAAGATGGGAAGCTATTTGCCCAGCTTTCCGCCAGTGGATCTTCATCTAGTTGGCTAACCCAGTGCCTATATAAGGGGTGTATAACTTTGGTTAGTTGACGAAGAAAAGAAAACTTCTGTTTTATTGTCTCATGAACTCTTCTCTCCGGTAGCTGAAATTGTGTTGCTTTAACCAGCTAATTACCTTCTCCTTGTCCTCTGAGTCTCATTGTTACACATAATTATGTGAGCTTCATGATCTGGAACGACAGGAATGAAGGTTTTGGGCTACAACTGTCACTTTTTTGTCCAGCTCAATCAGCCCAAGATCTTTAGGGACAAATGTATAGTCTGACAAAGTCAGACTTACTGGCTTGTTTCAATGAGAGAGACTACACAACAGATACCATTTGGGCATCTCACCAAACAAAGAAAAAGGTAAAATTCCTACAGGATTTGGAGGAAGGGTGGAGTTTAGAAGAAATTTATTTTGTATTTTGAAGGGCTCAATATAAAGCAGAACTGTGTGTAATGGGATCAAAATCTGCTTTGGACTGTGAAGAGAACCCAGGCTCCTGTTGTCTTGGAAACCACAAAGTTAACATCTCTGTGGAATGTTGTGTTCAGAAACCACTTTTCTACAACTCTGCACCTAGGTGGGAAATCCCCAACCTACTTCTCTGTTTCAAGGTGACTTAGATCCTCCGGGAAGAGTAGGATGTTTCATTCTTACTGATACATGTTTAAACAGAGAAGTTTTTGATATCTATGATTTTAGATAACAAGGCTTCTCAGTGAGTAAGAGTACAGTAGTCAATCAAAAAAAGAGGTTGTTATGACACTTTTCAGCTGCAGTATGCCCTTGAGAGAAGCAATGTTTTCTGTTAATATTGCAGCTGGCCTTATTTGTCATTGTTATCTCATCCTGATGAATGGCTGGGCAGATTTTTACTTTGTTAGCTTTTATAGTCACGAATTGAATCTCCTTCTGTGGATCCCCTAAGTCATCATAAAGTGATGTAAATATTATAAAAATGTACTCTATATAGTGTCTTCTTCGTATTTTAATAGTTTGATTGAATCTTATATATGCTTTTTTCTCCTGCCAGTGTTGTCTTTGTGAGTAAGTGTTCAAGGTGTTTTTAAGCCTCTTTCTTTCTGCTTCAAGAATGTTTAATATGGTTCATTCTATCACATTTTTTTCTTTTTAGCCACTTGATGGAAGTTGTCAAGTTTATAGTTGAGTACCACGTCTAGGACAAGTTTAGTGGTGAAGTCAAATTTGCCAAAGCAAATATCCAGTTGGCCATTCTTTAATATGGGAGTTGTGGAAAGAAGGCATGTTAAAGGATGGGGCATAGGGGAGGGGTCAACTATTAAGGCAAATAATTGAAAATCATGACTGATTCCCTTCCCTTTCCATCTGTTTATTTCCTTCCCTTCCTAGCTTCCATATGTAAGTCGCCTAGAGAGTGCAGTAGTGAGGGGAAGGGGATAATGAAGCAGTATGGACAGCAGTGTGCCCTAGTGTTTGAAGAAGTGGGGGTTGGAGCAAAGGGTTGTAGAGGTGGCATGTAGAAGATTCAGCAGGGCGGTTGGTTACATTGGTAGTTTGGTTACTTTGAGCAAATAAGTAAATACATGGAGAATAATGGGAGTTAGATTTCTTCATGTCTGAGAAAGGAATTAGAATGGAGAAAGACAAGAAAGAACCCTAAGGTGTTGTATTAGAATCAGAGGAATCAGTGTGAACTCATGGGTCTAAATATGTATATGATATATTTATGTATGTGTATCTGTACATAAATGCATACATGTATTTCCTAGCTTTGTTTACTGAGAGAGCCATGAAGCAATGGCACTCCAGTAGCAATGAGTACACCAAACTCCCAGATCTTGTTTTCTAAATACCATCTTCTATTAAAAGAAACTAGGATATGAATAAACAAAGTATGATCTAAGTAATATTTTATCAATATAACATATTATGTGAGTAGTGATATTTTATAAAAATTTTCGTAAATTTAACTCAAGGGTAAGGAAATTTTGCCATTGAGAGGAGGGGAGTGAAATCCTGGGACCTATAAAATAAAAAGAAATTTAATTTTTCTTTAACTCCCGAAGATTAAATTTACCCAATTTTCAATCAGTTTGATATGGCAAATGTTTTAAATTATTGTCATCTATATCATAGCCAGTTTAAGGGAAGTTATTTCCTATTCATTGGTTAATTTAGTAGGTATTCCTGAAAATTATTTTGAGAACATTATTCTGAATTGTGTTAATGTGTGTTGAATTCAGCTCTGTTTATGTTTGATAAAGAGATTAAGGTTATCAGGCAAAATCAGCAACATACTAAATGTAATAGAAGATAGAAAGTTCTTGAGAACAAATTTCTTAAATACTTTTAAAATAGAGTATCTTGTCTTTTGAAATGGTTTGTGATGTTAATTACATATTTTGGTTAAAATATTTAAGAAAGGAAGTTTGGGGGTGTATATATATATTTTAAGAAGCCTCTGCTTGGTTAATTTAATAACTATGGTGCTAATAAGGCCAAGGTCATGGTGATTGATAAAGTGATACGGAGTACATTGGGCTAAGAAGTCAGAGCCATTTGATCTAATCACAATTCTTCCACTAGGTGGTTTTATGATGTTGGACAAATCATATGCTTCTTTAGTCTCAGTATCTTCATCAGAAAAATTGAAGTAGATGCTCTATGAAGATGGTTTTAACTCTACACTGTTCCACGGTCACAGTCTGAACTCCCTTCCTCATAACCTCACTCACTTTCTCTCAATTGCACAAAGGCAACACAATCTGCTTGTGCAAGTGTTGGTTTTTTTTTTGCCTTTGGGAAAATTATTCAGTATCTATTCTAGCTATGGGCCCTTGTTAGTATTCTCTTTATATAACAACAAAGTGATTAGACTGGGATTTCATTATTTAAGATTTCATGAATAGTTCAATCTCTATCTTTTCAAAAATTTATTTGTAAAATATTATCTTTCAGATTGTTTTTCTTATTATTATTCAGATGTTTTTCTTAATACGATGTGTAGATTTATCTAGCAGATTTCCAGACTCCTAATTTTTTCAATTTTCTGGTAGTCACTGAATCTCAATATGTGACTCAAAATCCTGTCTTATGTGTGATGTTGTTAAACCAGAGCTGTTTTATTTATTGGTTCTCCACCCATCTGTCTGTCTTCATTACTTCTCCTCCACCCAACCCATATCACCTCCTTACATTTTTTTTTTTTAAAGATTTTATTTTTCCTTTTTCTCCCCAAAGCCCCCAGTACATAGTTGTATATTCTTCGTTGTGGGTCCTTCTAGTTGTGGCATGTGGGACGCTGCCTCAGCATGGTTTGATGAGCAGTGCCATGTCCGCGCCCAGGATTCGAACCAACGAAACACTGGGCCGCCTGCAGCGGAGCGCGCAAACTTAACCACTCGGCCACGGGGCCAGCCCCCAACCTCCTTACAGTTTTTAAAAACCATCTGCCAAACGGTACTTTTATTAAATATCTGTCTTCTTCAGATTTTGCCAAGACTAATTTCCCATTAGTACTTTTTTTTTTTGTCTCCAGTTCTGTCTTCTGAAAAATGAGAAAGCTTAGCTGGTATTTAAGAAGGCCAGTACTTTTGAACTGGTACAGTACAAGAAAATTTAAAGGTTTGCTGTAACAATGTTTAATCCATTAGGCTCTTTTAGATCTTAAGTTTTTCAAAACACTGTTCATAAACACAGCAGTTATATTTTCTCTCCTTCTTTAGACAAAAGTAACTTTTTCCACCTTCACAAAATGAAATAATGACAGAATTGTGATAAAATGTAATAGTTCACTGCACTAATTTTTGGGAGACCCTTCCTCTCATTTAACAGTATTAGCCTAAGTCTAGAATATTTTCTACAGCTTATCTTTTCAGAAAAAGAGCTGTCATTTTGCCTTTGGCTGTTTCACAGAAAATATTTTACCTCATGAGGGTTAGTTGGTACATAAACTGAAAACTGTAATTCACGTTTTTAATGTTCCAGTTTTAGCCTAGAATAGTATATATAATGTTATAATGATCTTTCTATTCACTAATAGTTTAAGATTTATATTTCAATTCACTTAGTTTTAAATTTTACAGTTAGACACATACACACATATATATATAATAATGTAGTTTCATATATAATTCAGATGTATTTCCATTCAGGGGATTAGAAATCTGCTGCTTATTTGACTATGATTTCCTTACATATAAATTCTCCTATTATTAGGTTACTCTTGATCAAATAATGGAAATGGAATGTTGCCTGGGGATCTTTTGTTACCTGCTTTTGAAATATTGAAGAATGCCCTAATCTCCTCTTTATGTAAGCAGTTGCAGTGGAAGCTTTTTTTTCTGCTCTGGATAATGGTAGAAGGTTCCCAGATAGTTCACATTTACTTACCACTCCGACAAACAAAACTATCTTATTAAATTACAAAAAGCATCTATTCACTTATATATCCTAAGGTGAAATGTGACCTATTTTTAAAGAATCTGCTGAAGTGTAAACAGTGACAGTATTTATTTCTTATTCTGTTCATCCATAATAAATTCCTTCAGCAAAGGATTGAGACCTTGTACTGAGTGCTGTGGATGGAGAGACAAAAAGATAGTTCTTGACCTCAAGGAGCTGGCAGTAAAGTAAAACTGAATCAAATATCCTTAGTATAAAAATTTATGCCATTTACTTTTCTGTGTTTATTTATGCACACACACACCTGTATATACTAACCATAACCCATTTTAAATCATGAAATACTAGGATATGGGACATGTAAGTAAGAGAGTATATCTTAGACTGACTGTTAACAATATCTTGAGATTATCATTTGTTGATTGATTGATTGATTGAAGTAATTTACATGAGAAAGAATAGTGACTTGGGAGACAGATGTTGTTAAGAAGTATACTCTATAGGGATAGATTTTTTTATCATATGTTATAATGAAGTGTTTTGTTTTGTTTTCAGATTTCTCTACTCCTTTTACCTAACATGATCTGACTGGAGTTTTCCCTCTTCTCGTTCCTCTCAGTCATGGTGTCCTTTCTGAATGGGTGGTACTGGCAAGCTGTGACTAATTGTCCATGTTGGTTTTTTTTTTAAGATTTTATTTTTTTCCTTTTTCTCCCCAAAGCCCCCTGGTACATAGTTGTATATTCTTCGTTGTGGGTCCTTCTAGTTGTGGCATGTGGGACGCCACCTCAGCGTGGTTTGATGAGCAGTGCCATGTCCGTGCCCAGGATTCTAACCAACGAAACACTGGGCCCCCTGCAGCGGAGCGCGCGAACTTAACCACTCGGCCACGGGGCCAGCCCCTAATTCTCCATATTTTAAATGGCATTAGGAAAACTAGTTTGTTGGTAGCATGGCTATCTTTTTCTCCAGTTCTAAGAGGTTTAAAATTTTCCAGTTCTGTAAAGTAGAAGAGCCTTACCTAACTTAACAGTCACAATATGTAACTCAGGAGTGACTTTGCTAATCTGTGCCTTTAAACATTTGAAGGTTTGAGACATTACTAGATCCTTATACAACATATTTATTAAGAAGCAGGATCAGTAGCGCTAATGAAATTTGTAACTTGTATAATGCTACAAAAAATATATCTCTGGCTTTAGATATGGTTTGTGTTCTCATTTCTAACCCCAAACTGTGATCAGAGATGAAGTGTTGTTAATTTATGTTCCTGTTGATGATAAGAGGATTAAATATATTTTTTGTTTTATTTTTGCAATTTTTTTGTTGAGATATTCACATAACATAAAATTCACTGTTTTAAGGTGAAAACACAGTGGTTTTTAGTGTATTCACAATATTGTGCAACTAACACCAGCATCTAATTCTAGGACATTTCTATTACCCCCAAAAGAAACTCTATACCTGTTAGTCACTCCTAATTCCTCCTCCCCTCTCCTCTCCCTGGCGACAACTAATCTATTTTCTGTCTATGGATTTGCCTATTCTGGACATTGCTCAAAAATAAGATGTATTTTTTAAAATTTGTTTAGACACTGCCAGAAACATCTTTACCAAATTACGCCACAAATTTGAAAGACAAGAGTTCTTTAGTTTCATCTCTCTATAAAGTTATCCAGGAACCGCAAAGTGAGGTAAGTGCTCTTACACATTATTGTGCTGATAGTATTAAGTTGATTGATTTTTAATTTTTTATTGTGCAATATAACATATATAAAAGTAAGAAAAGTATATTTTTAAAGAACTATAATATATATTGTAGAGTGTTTAGCTCATTACCCTTGAGAAATGAAGTAGAAGGTATAAGAGAAGACTATGTTATGTCCAAAAAATGGCAGAGTGAAAAAAAACTATAATAAAAAGAATTCCAGTTTACCATCCCCCAGGCCAAGAAAGAGAATTATTACCATATTCCAAAGCCGTCTCTGAACATGTTCTTCCTCCTCATGTATCTATCTACCTGTCTTGCTGGAGGTAGCCTAGAAAGTTTGGGTCACTACATTCGTTTATTCATTCAGCAGATATTTGTGTGCCCAGTATGAGCCAGCTGCAATACTGGGCAACAGAAAATCAAAGATGAATAACACGTGTTCTTTATCCTGAAAGAGGAAAGGGTGAGAAAATAAGTAAACACATGCTTTCAAAGCAATGTTTAACTGAGTCTAGATGGATATGCACAAGTTTTCCAGGTGTACAGGTAAAAGGACATTCCAAGTCATAGGGAGAGTGTATGGAGGCCTGAGAAAATACAAGGCGTTTAAGGAGTGGCCAGTAGTTTGGTACAGCTGGTGCTTTTCCCAATCTTTTCTTCTTTCCTTTTGCCCTCCATCTCATTTCCTCTTTTTGGATAGCAAATTTAATTTGAAAATGATAAAATGATCTGTACTTTAGATTCTAGTGCTTATAAATCTCATCATTCATAGTAGAAATAGAAAAGGATTGGAAATAGTGTGGATAACAAAAAGACATGGCATTTGGAAAAAAGCAAATAGGCTGATATAGTAGTTAACAGGAGAGGATAAGACAATGGTAGGAACTGAAGCTGGAAAGACAGGTTTAGGTGGTAACCATGGTGGGCCTTGAATTCCATAAGTAGTTTAGAGGGTTTTTTGCACTGAAGGGATGACTTGATCAGATTATTGTTTTAGGAAGGTGGCTGTTTGGAGGGTAGATTGGAGAATGGAAAAGTGGAAAGCAAGAAGACTAGGGGGCTATGAAAATAGCCTGAGAGGAAGCCCCTGAGAACCTGAACTAGGGCAATGTCAGTGGGAATGGAAGGAGATGGAGCGGAAGGGAGAGATGTGAGGTATGTAATTTTTTTTGTGCTTGAGTTTGGTAGATGACATGATAGGCTCTAACACCGCTAATATTATTATTCACTGATAAAATAACTGTATCCTGGAGTCCAGTCCAATATGGACCTATGTGTCTTTGGGATAAAACTATCAAAACCAGAGTCTTTGGTTGTTTGAGTAGTTTACCCCTTTTGGTGGGAATCTGGAATAACCCAACTTCTGATTATGCATCATAGATTTTAGGTGCTGAAGAAAAGATTAGGGATTATATTGACAAGCCAAAAACTTGAACTGGAATAACTGACTAGAACAATGATATTTTCCTTATCCCTTCCTCCTGCCCAAAGCTTCTTAATTTGCATAGAATGTATAGGTAGCTTGTTTCCTTGAAGAGTTTTAGTTTTTAAAGTATTTGGTTAGAAGCTGTTTTAAGGTCTTCCATGTTTAGTTGAGAATTATTTCACCAAATAAAGTATACTTATATGCTTTATTAGTATTTTTAACAAATTAAATCTTGTTTATCATTTACTGCTTAGTATTTTGAAAGACTTAAAAGTTATGCCTCTGATGAAGTTGTCTTAACTAGGCTACTCTGGATAGGCTACTCTTTCCCATCTTCTATCCCTGCTTTAGTCATTTAATGGCTTTTTTTTTTTTTTAAGATTTTATTTTTTTTTCCTTTTTCTCCCCAAAGCCCCCGGTACATAGTTGTATATTCTTCGTTGTGGGTCCTTCTAGTTGTGGCATGGGGGGCGCTGCCTCAGTGTGGTTCGATGAGCAGTGCCATGTCCGCGCCCAGGATTTGAACAAACGAAACACTGGGCCACCTGCAGCAGAGCGCGCGAACTTAACCACTTGGCCACAGGGCCAGCCCCCCATTTAATGGCATTTTTTTTTTTTAAAGATTTTATTTTTTCCTTTTTCTCCCCAAAGCCCTCCGGTACATAGTTGTGTGTTCTTCGTTGTGGGTCCTTCTAGTTGTGGCATGTGGGACGCTGCCTCAGTGTGGTTTGATGAGCAGTGCCCTGTCCGCGCCCAGGATTCGAACTAACAAAACGCTGGGCCGCCTGCAGCGGAGCGCGCGAACTTAACCACTCGGCCATGGGGCCAGCCCCCATTTAATGGCATTTTTATGTCACATTTCTATTACCAGTAGAAATCAATCTCTTGGGGTACAGACTTTTTACATATGAATGGATTGTTGTAAAAGTTCATTTGTAACTTAGGTGTTTCAGAATTCAGAGTGTATTTTAGAATGGAAAGTAGGTACCTGATGATTAGGTTCTCATTAGATCCATCAAAAGTCCATTTAACACAAGAAAATATGTTTGAGGTGCAGTTTTCTCTAATAGTACTGTAAAACCTCCCCACCAAATATAACAATGTTCCCATGAGAAAATACATTCAAGAATTCAAACCAGACAACAGGAACACAGCATGTTCTAATGCTCCGTTGCTTGTCTCAAATATATTCAAAGTAGGTAAGTCAAACACTGCCTGTATTTCCAACATTTTATGTCGGTTTATTCCCTCCTGACATTTTTCAGCTATGTTTATAAAGAGTTCAAAAAGCCTTGGCTCTACTTCTGACCTTCGTGAGCTGTGTGATTTCGATCATAGCAGATAGTCTCTTTGTCTCAGTTTCCTTATGTAGAAAGTATGGATAATGATATTCTACCCTACAGAGTTGTGGGAATTGAACAGGTTCATGTGCGTGAAAGTACTTTGCAAGCTGTAAAACACTGCACAGTTACTGGTATTTATCTCTATTGGTTTGATATGCATAATTTCATCTAATCTCATTGCAACATATAATTTCTACATCCCCTTTGAATCTGTCTTCATTTGGTTCTGCTTTCATAAAGCAAAAATGCTTTTAGTTTTGGATTTAAGCTGGTTATAAGGCCTTTTGAAGGCGTTTTGATTAAAATTGATTATGTGTTCATGCAGACTGTTGAATAAATTTTCAACATAAGGTTTCATAATTTTGCAAATGCTTGTTAGACTATATCAACTGATTTAATCAAAGCTTTTCCAGGTATTTAGAGATGAGGGATGTTACACCACATTACAAGATTATTGATACTGGGCCACAAAGAAATTTTAAAAACTCCACCCTGAAAGCTAACCATCCCCTTAGCAGTCTGTCTTTCTTCCTACCACCCCTGACTTTATTATTCCAAATTCCTGCCCTAGATGCTTTTCTTGCTGTCTGTGAATGGGGTTACTTTGCCTCTAACCTCTAGTTTCCTGTTACCTTTGCCATGCCACTGTGGACACCTGTTGCCCTCTAATCACCATGTTGAGAGTGGAAAAAATATTCCTTGTCAGAAGTTAGATAATTTTTCAATAGTTAAGACTAGTTTGACTTATTGAAGTGTAACTTTTGCTATACCTTGTATAAATAATACTGACTTTAATTACACCCAGCTTACATATTTAACTTATTTGAAATCAGAACCTCCACTGTGAATTAGTTTTTGTTCATTACAACTATTGGTAGTAGAAAATCTATTTAGTAAATTGACTTAAATCTATTGCCTAAGTTAGTGAAGTGAATGAACTACACTTCATTGAAAATGTAATATCCTGATGGTTTGAAAAATCAATACCCTGTGAATTTTTTGACATATTTGTTTGACTGTGTGATGATTGCATATGCTTTAAGGTAACACTTACCTATAAGAGTCTCTTACCTTGACTTTCTAATTTAAAAAAAAGTCTATTATAAAGATACAGTCAGTTGTATTAACTAAATAATGTTAGGGGTGTGGTGGGAGAGGAAAAGGTTATAGATAACTCCAAATAATGTTTAAAACAAAATGACAACAACGTTTAGGTTATCCAGGGGCCACTAACCATGGCTGCAGTAGGGATCTAGACCTAGGGGCTCTATTATTATTCAGCTACTCTGCACACCAGTCATTGCTGTCAGGTGCTGCCTAGTTATAAGCTCAGGAGGATGACATGACAGTAACTACCTAGGATTCCCATTTCAATTTCTCCAGCCCTGTAGGTAATTAATCATTTATATATTGGCATGTTTTATCAAGAGGAAAGAATATTAAGGAAGAAACTTCTTACAACCTAGCTATTTTAAGAAGTTAAAAAGATAAGGGTTTAACTACAATACTACCTTAGAGTTATAGAATATTAAAGTTTACAAAGTGCTTCCATATACACTTGTTTTGCACTATTTGGCCTTCCACTAGAGTTCGAAGGTTTACTAAATAGCTTAGCAGTGAATAGTTTTCCTCCCCACAAAATGCAAACATTTATGTATTTCAGTAATTACCAATCAGGGAAAACCTTTTGTATTTCTTATATCAGTGTCACTCAAATACAGTCCAATCCTTGAATTAACGTTTCGTCTTTCTTCCAGTTGCTAGAACCTGTCTGTCACCAGCTCTTTGAATTCTACCGCAGTGGAGAGGAGCAGTTGCTTCGATTTACTCTGCAGTTTCTTCCAGAACTGATTTGGTGCTACCTTGCGGTCTCAGCCAGCCGAAATGTGCATAGCAGTGGATGCATTGAAGCTCTTCTTCTAGGGGTTTACAATTTGGTTTGTATTTAATGTAGTTAATAAAATGTTTTTTGGCTAAAGCAAATACATAATAGCAGCTACTTTTCATTTTAGTAAAGCTAATATTTGTTTTTCATACATCAAGTGACGCATAGCTCCTTCTCCCAAAATTAACTTTATGGAAGTTGAGGGCTGTACGGATGGACATACATATAATTATGTAAATATAGCTTTTTGGATTGATTGAAGACTGAAAATCAGACCATTTCAGTTCTTTTATAGAGGTATCTGAAAATATCAATGTTGAATTTTAAACTTTTTAAATTAAAAATTCGTTATCTATAAATTGTCTGTTTGTGACCTTCACGAAAAGTTTGGGAGAAAAGATCTAGTCTGGTATCTATCACTAATAATTTCATGGAATCTGTCTCCAGGTTTACACCATTGATTTAACATATAGTTTGTATTACTAATTGTATTTGTATGTTAATTTGTACGGTATTTTAGTTATTTAAAGTTTGTAATGTTTTTTGAGGAAGATTAGCTCTGGGCTAACATCTGCTGCCAATCCTCCTCTTTTTGCTGAGGAAGATTGGTCCAGAGCTAACATTTGTGCCCATCTTCCTCAACTTTATATGTGGGATGCCTGCCACAGCATGGCTTAATAAGCAGTGTGTACATCTGGGCCTGCGATCTGAACTGGCGAACCCTGGGCCACCAAAGTGGAATCCATGAACTTAACTGCTACACCACCAGGCTGGCCCCTAAAGTTTGTACTTTTTAAAATGGAAAAGATATGTAAGGGCCTTTTTCTTGGTGTATTTCATAACTATGTTAATTGATTTAGAAAATGTAACTTTTCACATGAGAAAAATGAGTGATTATGAAGACGTTACATCTGTATTTTAGCCATCCTTAAAACTATATGTTACTTATACTTTAAAAGTGGACGGTTAACTCCTGGTGTTTATGGATAACTGATAATGGGTTATCATAGTTTAGGATTTTGATTGACTTCAAAATTCTTTTCTCCACAGGTATTTTTTTTAGACTAACAATTTAAATTTAGCTTTTAAATTTATGTTTAAAAAATAAATATTTTAAGATATTTTCTTTCACTTTTGTAGGAAATAGTTGACAAACAGGGACATAGCAAAGTATTGAGTTTTACGATTCCATCTTTATCTAAACCATCTGTATATCATGAAGTAAGTGACATTTTTTCTAAGTAAGTTTATTGGTTCTAAGATTTGAAGTTGCTATAAATTAGGGTCTGGTTATTGCAGCAAAAAAATATTGATCAATTTATTAGTACCTTAAAAAGTATAGAATACCATACAAAGTATTTACTATTCCGAAAGTGAAATGGGAAATCAAAATCATTAAACTTTGAAGTAAAACCTGATTGTAAGAGATCTATTGAAAGTATTCATTTTGAAATATTTTTCTTTCCTTCTGGTGGATAAAACTAGTCTAATTTTTTTGTATGGCAATTATATATTTCCGTGGTAGAATTTTTGAAGTTAATCTATTTCTATTTGTGATTTAATTCTTAATTATTTGTTAAATCTTTGAGCAGAAAATTAGTAGGCAGTCTGAATATTTTTATGATAAATGATGCTTATGGCAATCACTCTTAGTGGTATATATATTCTAAATATCACATTTTCCACAGAATGGCTTTTTTTTCTTTAGCCTTCCAGCATTGGGTCCATGGCTCTGACCGAGAGTGCACTATCCCAGCATGGTTTGTCAAAAGTTGTGTACAGTGGACCTCACCCCCAGAGGGAGATGCTGACAGCACAGAATAGGTATACTGTAGAGACACCACCTGCTATCCTACCGCACTGATTTTTAAAAAATTATTTTAGTAGATTTATGAATAATGTTTAATGACTTGTATGTAACAATTTTTTAAAAATAGAGTCATTTTATGCAAGAGAAAAACACGTCTTCCTGATTTGTCGCTTACACTGTGCTTCAGGTGTTATCTGGAACACTGAATTTTTAAGATGAGTTTCATATGACTGTTACTTGGGAAGTCTTCTTTTTCCTTTTACTTTCATATTATTATTGGTATGATTACATTGTACATGTCTGTTCTGTAACATAATCTCTCTCCCCAATGCTTGCTTAGTTATGGTTGACTTCTTAGAATTCTAAAGATTTGTGAATATTGTTTTGGTTTATCTTTAGGTTTGAAGTGTTGACATTCCTTTTGTTGTGTTACAATGCTGCCTTAACCTATATGCCCAGTGTTTCTCTTCAGTCACTGTGTCAGATTTGTTCAAGGTAAATTAAAATTCAAATTTTTTTAACATTGAAATATAGATTACTAGTTTGCTACATATCTAAGTTATTTTTGTTTTATTTAATCATTTGTTTAAAACATTAAATAAAATTAATATGAGGCTCAGCCTAGCCAAAACATAATCCATAATTACACCGATTATGGTGGAATTGCTCCCTATAAATGATAGTCACAAAAAACACAATGAAGAGGGTAAAGCTGAATAATATTTCAATGGAATATTTAATCAGAAAATGATCATACTATATAGTTAAAAAGATAAAACTGTTATGACCTTTTGATTTTGGGCATGTGGTTGGTTTCTGTTTTGTTTGCTTTTAAAAAATTATTATTTTATTATGCTCTAATTTGGTAAAAGAAATAAGTAAGAGATGCTGATTTTTAAGCTTTGCTTGTTTAAAAAAGTTGAGCTAAGAGGTTGGTTAAATAAATAATGTAGTACTTAGGTATACTATGCAAACACTTAAAAATTCCTATTAAAAAGAGTATTTAATGATAGTATATATAGTGTGATTCCAGCATTGACTGAATATGACCAGGATATTAACAAAAATTATGTCTAGTTGGTGGAATATGGCTTAATTTTTTTCCTGTGTGTTTTTCTTTTATTCTCTAAATTTTCTATGATGAACATGTTACCTTTTTAAAGCAACTAAAAAAAGACATAGAAAATGCCTTTGGTAATTCAAGTAAATAAGGGAAAATATAGAAATAAAAAACTTGTAGAATAATTTAGATTTGGGGAACTTATTTAGAAAATTCAGCTTTGGAAAGTTAGTAAGAGAGAGGGTACATAAAGCAATACTTAGAAATCAAATCAAGACAGAACAGACAAAAAAGCAGAAATTGATACTGAATAGGATAGAAAACCATACAGGACCAGAGGGAGAAGGGAGGTAACGAAGGCAAGGGGCTTGTTAGAGACAACAGAGAAGTGAGAGTCTTTCAGATGAGTCCTGAACTGGAGCATAATTACATTTCCTAGGCCTTGGAAGATGGTACCAATGTGCTGTCTCTCCCGCTTACTGAGTCTTTCCAATATGTTTCTTGTTTTAAATCCTTTAAAGGTAGAGGTGCCCAGAGTTTTGAATTTCACAGATCTGTAAAATTTCAAAAAAGCTGGAGCGGGTAGGGTATCTACATAGTGTTGTCAACTTCTTATTTTGCCAAGTCATTATATTTTAAATATCTGCCATCCACATTATTTAACAAATGGGGAACTATTTTAGCACCAAAAAGGGGGAAGAGTGGAAGGGAAGGACAACAATTTATAAATTAAAAATAGGATGTTTAGTTTTCCTTGTTTCTTTCCTGTTTCACTATGGTCCAGTGAAAACTTTGTTTTGGACTAAAATGAGTGTAAGGACCAATACTTCAGAAACGTTGGTTTAAGGAATAACTTGATGCAGCAAGTTTCACCTGTAGAACTAAAAACACACTGCAAAACCCAGGTCCTACTCTGAAGTAGCATCTTAGATAGGTAGGACCCAGGAATGCATGTGTATGTATATATATGTCTTTTGATCATGTCATTCAGGCTATATTAGAAGAGTTCATTCCAAGTGGAGAGGAGGGTCAAAATATCCCATAAGTGAGACAAAGGGGGCCTGACCTAAAGAAGTAGTTGTGGGGAGAAGGAGGAAGGGTGGGATTGAGTCACATCTTGGAAGTATAATCAGGGGGTGAGACTGAAGGAATAAGAGGAGTGTGTAATTATTCCTACATTTAGTTTGAATAGCCGGCTGGATGGTAGTATCATTAAATGAATTTGGATAAATAAGACATACTGTTTTGGAAGATGCTAAGTTTCAGATATGTTGATTTTTAGATATATGGCATAGATGTCACTTTTGTCTGTCGTGTCCTCTCTCCCCACCCCCAACATCTTCCATTAATAGCACCTCTAGCTCTCTTACCTTTAGGAACTAATCTTCCTCTATATAATCAAGTATAATCATGTAATTATGGTGAGGCTGCCGATAAAATTATCTGTGACAAGAGATCACCACCTTAATATCTATTTTTTCCTTTTTCCTTTTAATAATATATAAGATACACTTCCCTCACCTCTCCCCAAAGAATTTTATCTAGAACAATGGTCACCTGCTAGAGACCACGTTTTCTACTTTCCTTGCATCTAAGTGTAACCATGTGACTAGTTCTGAACAATGATCTGTTAACCGAAGTGGTGCAACTTCTAGGTTGTACCCTTGAAAAGCACCTCCACGCCTTCCACTCTCTCTTTCTCCCTCCTTGCAGGATAGAAGGCAGATGTAATAGTAGTGATCCATCACCATATGGACAAGGGTCACATCCTAGAGAATGGCAGAATCCCAAGAAAGAAGGAGCCTGAACACCTTAGGAACATAGCCGATCTACCCCCAGACCATCTGCCAGCTTGGACTTTTATGTGAAAGAAAAATAAATATCTACTTTAAGTTACCATTATTTACCTCTGTTAAAACAGCCAGACCAATATTTACACTGATACACTACTCTTCCAATAGTACTACCCAGGCTACCCAAGACCAATTTGATCATGTCACTCCCTTGCTTAAAACAACAAAACAAAAACCTTTACTTGCTTTCCACTGCCTGCTTGATAAAGCCTAGCAGGTTATAAGACACTCCGTGATCTGACCCCTAGCCAGCTGGCGTCTCTGTGATTTTCTATTGTCCTCATATTCTATCCTACTAAAATTTCCCTAGTCTCCTCGATGTCATGCTGTTTCATCCCTCTCTGCTTATGCCCTTTCCTATATTTTCCCTTAGAAAATACCACTCAAGGCTCAGTTCAAAAGAATCTCTTTCTGGGAACTCTTCTCTGACCCTCTTCTTCTTCCCCTAGAGTTTACCACTTTCTCCTTTTGCCACCTCTGTAATTTGTTCATGGTGAATATTTACAACACAGTCTCCATGATTAGATTGTGAATCCCTGTGGGAACTCATCTTTCATTTGTATCCCTACTGTCTGACAATAATATAAATCTTTAATAAGTATTTGCTGAATGAATAAATGAAATAATTGAAGAATACTATCGAATATTGGTTCTCTATTATTTACTGCCATCCCTATCATAAAGGTGTAAGGCGTAAGAAAATAAAATTTTTCTAAGTTTGCTTCCTTAGATAATAAGAGTAAGAGGAGTCTCTATTCTAGTTTGGATATAAGTTTTTGTAATATGAAACAAAATTTGAGTTGGTTTTATTTCATGTACAGCTAATTTTTCTCAGTTTCTGTCTTAGTCATCTCAGGTGCTATAGCAAAATACCATAGACTGGGTGGCTTAAACAATAGGTGTGTATTTCTCACAGTTCTGGAGGCTGGGAAGTCCATGGTCAAGGTGCCAGCAGATTTGGTTTCTAGTGAAGGCCCTCTTCCTGGCTTGCAGGTGACTGCCTTCTCGCTGTATCTTCACATGGCAGAGAGCAAGCTCTAGTCTTTCTTTCCCTTATTATAAGGGCACTAATCCCATCATAGGGGCCCCACCCTGGTGATCCCATCTAAACCTAGTTACTCCCAAGGGCGCACCTTAAAATACCATCGTATTGGGGCATTAAGGCTTCAACTTGTAGGGGGCACGCACATTCAGACCATAAATATCCCTGTTCCCTTTTACTCTTGATTCTAAAGAGTTCTAAGATCCTCTCAATATCAAATGAATTTATATTTATTCTTTAAAGTTGCTTTGCATTAATGATGTCCTAGGAACATATTTTTGAAATGATCTGTGGTATGCTTGGGCATGTTTAAGTGAAGGCTTTGATTTATTGAGTAGAGGAAATATTAAGTTTCAGGTAGTAATTGTATGGGAGGAAGGGGTAAATAATTACAATCTGTTGACAAGCACTATGTTAAGTGAGGGTTGAATTATAGCAACCACTACATATTATGAAAAAACAGCTATTTTCCCATTTTATTAAAAATAGAAACTTACTGTTTATTTTAAAAGCAGTACGTGTTGATCATAGAAAATTTAGAAAATACATGTAAATATAAAGAAAAAAATGAGTCTATAATCTCACAACTCGGAGATAACTTTATGACTTTGTATATATCTTCTTTTTGCTGTGATGTACACCATTCACATATTTGTTTATTACAAAGTAGGATTAGGTTGTATGTGTTGTTTTGTGCAGTTTTTTCCTGTCATTTAAATAGACTTTCAAAACATCGTGTTTAATTTTTTCATAGTATTCTCTGAATGATTTATATAATTGGTCCCCTGAGTTGGATTTTTAGGTGGCTTCCTAGTCGCTATAATAAATACTCCTTAACTTAAGTACTCTTTAAATATTGTTCACTATAATAAGTACTTCTTTGCATTTCAATTTTGCTTATAGTAGTTTCTTTAAAAAAATTTAGTAAAATCTATTGAACTTTCTTTGGGGTTCTACCTTTAGTGTCATGTTTAGGCGTATAAAGAATATGTATTTGCTTGTGTTTTATTTCTCTTGTGGTTTTCTAACATTAAAATTTTCAATCTATCTGAAATTTATTGAGCTGTACTGTATGAAGTTTGAGTCTAATTTTAGAGTATTTCTTTGGAGCCTGCAGTTTGTGGCAAGAACTTTGTCAGGAATAGAGGATCATACCACAGATCTATTTATGATAAGTAGTGCTGAGTTCCATGTAATTGGTTTTAGGTAATCAAAAGGTATTAATAATTGAAGTGAACCAAATTAGTGAACCAGCTCTGAGAATCTGATTCACTTATTATATATTAATATACCTCTAACTTTATACGTTTTTTTCCTGGTCTAACTTACTCAGGAAAATGTTACAGACAAATGTTTCGTTTGGAAAGATTCTTTATTTCATAGCTATTAGGTTTGTTATGAGAGTACACCTAGTATATTACTGGCTTATAAATGCTGCAAAATAAATCACCTAAATTTTTACCAACTTTAACAATATGTTTATTTTGGTCTTTCTAGAATCTGTGTTTGTGGATATCCCCGACAACATGTGAGAAAATACAAAGGTATAAGTAGCAGGATACCAGTTTCTTCAGGATTCATGGTACAGATGTTAACAGGGATTTATTTTGCCTTGTAAGTTTATTTCACATATAAAGTAAACCTTTGATCCCTTTGAAAAATTATGGTCTGTTTTATTGTTACTATATTCTAATCTCAATAGATAAAAAATCAGCATATTTTTGTGGAAGAATATGAATTAAGATCTTGATAATAGTTTTATTATTTAAAACATACCTTTTCACATTCTGAAGTAATCAACTAAAAGACTTCATCGTCTTTCTTTAATTCAAGTAACTAAATATACTCACAGTTCCTTTCTCCATTATTCTTTTTTTTTTGCCATAATTTCCAGATAGCTTTTTGTCCCCAATGAATATCTTTTGCATTTCCAGAAATTTTAAGTCTTTAAAAACATCTTAGATCCTCTTTGATCACAAATAGTTTATTATTAATTTACTATTAGTTTCTAATGTTGATGCTCAGTCTTACTTAATGCTTTAGATAGTAGTATTTTCCTTTGCACTCTATCTTTTACTTGGTAATTCTCTTACTACAAAAATCTTACTATACTCTGCAGTATATTCACTTGATATGTTAATTTTCCCTAGTAGATTATAAACTTCTTGACTGAAGGCAGAATTTATGATCTTTGGGCCAAGTCTGGCCTGCTGCCTTTTCTTTAAAGTTTTATTGAAACACAGTCACATGCATTTGTTTATATTTTATGTATGGCCGCTTTTGCGCTACAGTAACAGAGTTGACTAGTTGTGATAGAGACTGTATGGCCCACAAGCCTAAAGTATTTATTTAGCTGTTTAATAAAAAGTTTGTTGATTGCTGTGTTAAACCATTATTATTCCACATCTCTTGGATGCTCTGATCTGTTTTATTTTCTCTCTTTTTTGCTTTGTGTTTCAGATTGAGTAATTTCTGTTGATGTCTTCAGGTTCATTCATTCTTTCCTTGATTGTGTTCTTCATCTCTGTTTACCGTGGTTTATTTCTAGCCTTTTCATTTTACTCTTTCTTCTAGTTCCCATCTCTCTGCTGAAATCTCCATCTGTTCATACACGTTGTTCATCTTTTCCACTGGGGCCTTTAATATATTAATCATAGTTATTGTAATTTCATGATAACTACAACATCTAAATCATCTCTGAATTGGTTCTATTGTTCTTTGTCTCTTGACATAGGGTTGTTTTCTTCTTGCTTTTTGTGAGCCTTGTAATATTTGGTTGATCATCGTTTTTTTCACAGGTAGGACAGTAGAGGCTGAGGTAAATATTATTTATGCCTGGAAATGGGCATGCTTTTTTTCTTCTAGGCCATTAGTGGAGTTGTTATAGGCGAGAGTGAGCTGGGGTTGGATTTTGTCGTTTCTATGGTTACCTTCATACCTTCATGGCACTACCTATTTCAAATTCCTCTCATGTTACCTCATACTTAGGGTGAGAGCTGGATTGCTGGAGGGTTTTTCTCAATACTCTTGCTTCATATTTAGCTTTCAGCTTTCCCTGTGTGTCTGTACCTCAGAGAGACTCTCTCTCCTTGTTCTTGCCCCTCCTCCCGCAGTAGAGTGCTGTTGCTTGTGTCTAGATGTGTACTAGCCTGCTGGGGCAGGGCAGGGGGAGAGGAAGTTGTGTTCTCTGTCCTGGTCTGTCCTCCATTCTAAGCAGGCCCTTTGTCCCTGAATCTCAGGGGAGTGTGGGTAGGGGGAGTTTCTCAGTGGTCCTGCCCCTCCTCCAGTGGTAAGAGATCTCTAGTGGTCTCAGCATAGGACCATTTCCTGATCCTCCCCACAGGAAGAGCTTTCTTTTTTCTTTTTCTTTCCCGAACAGCCACAGTCTGTCTTCATCTCTGCCTTCAGGGTGAAAGGGTTTGCTGCTCTTTCCCCAGAGGCTTTAAAACTTCTGTTCCAGTGAGAGAAGGTCTGGCTGCATCTTCATGCCTTTCCTGCTGAGGCAGCCACTCTTCTCCTTCAGGCTGGGACTACCAAGGGCAGCTTTCTCTGATTGCTCTAGTCCCTTGCCTTGCCCCGTTTTTCTTGTGAGTGTCTAAAGCAGTTTTGTGGAGAAGAGCTTGTGAGTGGGTGTGAGCATCCCTTGTATCTACTCCCAGAGATTCCGTACTCTCATGCTGGTCCATGCTTGGCTTTTACTAATTTGTTAAAAAGTTTAGCTGAATTCTTCTTACCCACTTGCATTGTGGCCTGTCTCTCCTTAGAGGCACCTGTCCCCTCAGGTTTCAGGCTACTTGGTTGACCTATGGCCAGAGCTCCTTGCTGGATTCATGAAAAGTTCTGATTTTGTAGATTACCTGGCTTTACTTTGTTTCTGGAATGAAACCAATGCTCTTTCCATTTTTTTTAGGCCTCACTTATACTCTCAATGTAATTCACACTTCTTTATTTTGTTGGCGGATGACCAAGCCATTATTTCTCTATCCATTTTTATCAATCAATTTGTAGGAAGAGTTTGGCCATGTATTTGAAAATTAATATACACACACACTTTTTTTCTAAAATCTCTCTGCTATTTGTGATGTAAATCATGTACATTTCTAAATGACTCTCAGACTACAAAGAAGTAACTAGTTAGGAAACTGCAAGACACAGTAGTTGCAGATTCTCATTAAAAACCATGGGAGTTATAGAGTAATTTGACGATTAAGTGTTCTGAACATTATTCTGAGGTGTATAATTTATTATGCTCTGACTTGCTTTGTTAAAAAAAAAAAGTATAAAATGCTTTGAGATTGCTTAGCTTTTTTGATATCTGTTCTATAAATAGGCATGTTCTTTAGAGAAAAAATGTACATCTATAAAATTTTCTTTGTTATTAATAGGCTTTCAGATACAATTGAAAAGAATTCAAAGATTTAAATATGTTTTTAAGGAGGGTGAAAAGCTAAACAATCTGCTAATATGATCTATTATTTTCATCAGTAAAGACAGTTTCTCATTATATTTATTCAATTATGTAGAGTTAATAAAAAATAATTATACTTTCTTCATTTAATTTTCAGTTATAATGGAGAATGGGATCTAGCTCAAAAAGCATTGGATGATATTATATACAGAGCACAGCTAGAATTATATCCAGAGCCACTGCTGGTAGGTGCCTCACTTATGTAAATTTTGTAATTTAAAATTTCTCAATTTAGAACTATAAATTGAGAAGTAGCCATTCATAATGCATTAATATGTCATTAATACTCAGTGAGTCATGCTCCTGTTATACTAGGAAAATTTTATACTTGAAAAGGTATATATAATAAAATTTGAAAATTTCATTAGGCTAAATTTTTGGCACCTGATAAATAGTCTTTTTAACTTCTAAGAATGTTCTCCTTAACATGCTACAGCTGTATTTCTTAATTAGCATTAGATATTTGGAAATATAATTTAATATTTTGGAATTTTTAATTTTATCACATATATTATTTTTAACATACGTTTCCTTCTGAGCTCTTACTCCTTATTCTAGAGGATTTATGCATCATCTTATGAATTACTTTGGAAAAAGTATTCTTTTTTAAAATCTGTTAAAATTTAGCATCTTGTTTTATTTAAGGGTATAATAATACATCTGTTAATATCAATCTTAAACTATATGTTTCCTTCTTAGGTTGCTAATGCAATAAAGGCTTCACTGCCTCATGGTGCCATGAAATCTAGTAAGGAGGGCACAAGGTGTATTCAAGTTGAAATCACACCCACTTCCTCTAGAATATCAAGAAATGCAGTAACCAGCATGTCAATAAGAGGTCATAGGTGGAAAAGACACGGTAAGAAATAAAAAACTCTCCAAATTAAAAGATTGTTGATGCTATCACATTTTTCTCTGTTCTTACAACACTATAACTTCTAACGTTAGTAAATGGTGTCATAATGGCATGGAAGAAAGAGCTGTTGGATCACCTTTAACTCCTAACTTATTATCCATCAGTGACAAGCAATAAGGAAAATAGAGCCCCTTATGTTACATATATGAAAGAAAATTTATTTAAACGTTGTATTGGCTTTTAAATTTCAATAGAGTAGGAGAGTAGAAAATGAATTTTAAAAGTACTTATACATTTTAGGTTTCTATTGACAACTATTTGCAAATGTTCCTTAACATTTCTGATTTCTCGACTAAGGTAAACTTGCATGTTGGAGCAGAACAACTAATAGGGACTTTAAAGTTTTATTCTGGACTTCTTGGTAAAGAATGCCATAGTAGTGATGCAACTCTAGGCATTTCTCTTTTCTAAAAGTTAATTTTCTTCCAAGATTGTTAGTTTTAATATTTCTTCTTGACTGCTTTATTTTATTATTTAAAAATTCTAGTGGAAGTTCATTTTATTCACCATGGCCTTCTCAAATGCTTTCCTATTTCTCTCCTTTCTCTTCTAACTTATTATTTTTTGTTTAATTTCTTATCCTTTTGTTACTCCCCTCCTACCTAGAAGTTATTGTAGTGTCAAGGAACTTTTTTGCCCCAAGCAAATATATATTAGGGGTAAAACAAAATCCATTCTCTGTTTTCTTCTTCATACCAACTGTGATGAAAATGGTAGCTCCTTTTGGTATATTTGATTCCAGTTGTCTCTATGGTCTCTACAGAGAAAATGCAAAAGTGAGAAGAATGAGATTATTCATTATGAAATAGAAAGTTGATGATAAGAACTGTTGCCATTGTTTCTATTCAGAGAATCCAGGAGATAGTATATCAGAAAAGAATGATGATGAAATTTTTCATTTTAATGATCACTTTCAATTTTTTTCTTTTTTAACGTAGTGTGACAATTCTTGGAAGTCCTTTAGGAAGGCACGAAAGAGGTGATAATGTTTGCCGTTAGCAAGGCAAATTATACTACTATTTAAAATATACAGTCAGAGTCTGAACATACTTCAGTTTATTCAGTGAAAATTATGCGACTGCATTGGACTAGATTACAGGTAGAAAGTCATTCAATTATATATGTTAGTACCCTAGAGATCAGCTTTCTGTTTTGGCATTAATAGGTAAAAATAGGCACAGAGGCAATGAACCAGATCATATGGGTCATTGTAACCATAATTACTCCCAAACTACCACTGCAGGAAAGGCAAGAATGAATTTTAATTCCTTTTCACTTTCTCTGCTTGCTATTTAGGTGGACATGTTGGGAATTAGAGGGGGAAATATAAATGCTGGAGTTAAAAACATGAAATATTGAAGTTCAATTGTATTTGTGCCTGTGTATGTGAAAAAGAGAGTGTGTGTGTATGTGTCAATGTATGCATTTGACAGAATAAGATGTGTACCCTGCAATAAAATGGAAGCTATTTTTCAGAAATATTTTATAGGAATAAATTACGAAAACAAGAGAAAAGACTACTTGAATATATTCTATCTATTAGATTCTCATATATCTCCCAGATTCCGTTTTGATTACCACTTGAGGGGTTGGCACTGTATCTTAGGACTACAGCCTCATTAAAGTAACCTTCCTTATCGTCTACCCTCCCGCATTTATTCAACATTCACAACTCTAACACTTGGGCAACTCCTGATTATGGTAACAAAAAAGTGACAGATGAGGATTTAGAAAAGTATGAACTATAAAAAGCAAGTTAGGTGCATGGAGCAGGTACAGAATATGGCTTAGTCTTGTTTACCACTCTTCTGGAATGTGAATTTCCTTTATCCAACGGACTCTAAAGTATTTCTAGTCTAAGATCTTTATCTCTATTGCTAGATTGCTTTCTCCCTTTTTAGAGTAGTCTTGGCTTTCCTTCCTAAAGCAATATTTTTCATTGTTACCCTGTTCTGCTGAATTAAAAACTTTTCTGTTTTCCATCTTCATGGTCCTGATTCCTACTTGAACAGATTATTATTCTGAGCTCTCTAGCTGACACTGGCTTCTTGTGGAGAAGATAGGTATCTTTGCTATAGGTCTTAAATATACAATCATGCACCACGTAATGACATTTTGGTCAATGATGGACCTCATATATGGTCCCATAAGATTAGCACCATATAGCTGAGGTGTGTAGTAGGCTATACTAGGTTTGTGTAAGTCCCTCTATGATGTTCACACAACGACAAAGTTGCCCAACGACACATTTCTCAAAACATATCCCTGTCCTTAAGTGACACGTGACTGTGTAGACAATTCTCAAGTTAGAAATAGATTTTTAAATTGTTTATTTATATATAAATTTTATTATATTTATATATAAATTGTATATATAAATTATGACAAAATGTAATTTATTTATATATTGCAGAAACAATGTTCAAGGGCTTGTTGATTCCAGGATGATCCACAAAAACCTTTTCATCCCATGTTTCTGAAGCAGAGTACTGTAGAATGTAGGTTTAGTTTATGACTGTGTGAAAACACATTTAGAGTTTCTTTATTTGTTGGAACTCTAAGTGCATTTCCCATTCCACCTGTATCCCTACCACTCTCTTACCATACCAGCGCTGCTCTAAACTGTATCACCCAGTAGGAAGATGGAATATGCAACTTTAAACCAGTGATGATGAGGGTTGGAGAAAGAGAACGGACAAGAAACATGACCTTTAAGGAATATTATTATTTTTTTCTCCTTGCCTCTTTATTTGTTACTGCCAGTGCCAGGAATGAAGGAAGCAATTGGCCTTTTTTTCCTCTTTTTTTCTTTTATTTATGTCTTTTTAAAAAATTGAGATATAATTGACAAGCAACATTAGTTTCAGGTGTACAACATAATGATTCACTGTATGTATATATTATGAAAGGATCACCACAAGTCTAGTTAACATTCATCACCACCAGTTACAAATTTTTTTTCTTGTGATGAGAACTTTTAAGATCTATTCTCTTAGCAACTTTCAAATATACAATACAGTATTATTAACTATAGTCACCATGCTGTACCCTTAATAACCCCAGGACTTACTTATTTTATAACTGGAATTTTGTACCTGTTGACCACCTTCATCTCTTTCCCCCATCCCGCCAACCCCTTCCTCTGGCAACCACAAGTCTGTTCTCTGTATCTATGAGTTTGGGGTTTTCCTGTTGTTTGTTTATTTGTTTAGATTCCACATGTAAGTAAGATCATATGGTATTTGTGTTTCTCTGTCTGATTTATTTCACTTAGCATAATGCCCTCATGTAGTTGCAAGTGACAGGATTTCCTTCTTTTTATGGCTGAATAATATTCCACTATGTATGTATATATATACACACCACATTTTCTTTATCCATTCATCCGCTAATGGACATTTAGGTTGCTTCCATATTTATGTCTTTATTTATCGCCTCTCTCCTTTTTTCAGCCTTTCTGGGGAGAAGAGGGAGAGGTGTAAATGAGGTTCTCCCATGGATATAGCCAAGCAGGATTTTCTTTTTTTCTTTCCATCTGCCTTTATCTGTAAGGAATATAGATAATTAAGTCCTGTGAACATATTGGTGTGTTTGCATCCTGGAGTCACCAGAAATTACACATGCAAACAAGTACATTAAATTGGAGCAATTAATCACATTTATTCTTTTCTCTTATTTGTAACAGAAAAATCTATTTATCTTTACAGCCCAAACATTCATATTTTAGTCTTTTTAAAATTAATTTGAAACAGTTTTAATTATTTGCATTTAAAAGATTTTTTTATGAGACCTTCTAGAATGTATTTCAGGATTCTCTGAAGTGTCACAGATCTGCCATTCTTTTCTTAAAAGTTAAGAATTATCCACAGCTTATATTTTAATGGAAAGAATTCTTCTGGAAGGGAAAAAATTACTTTAGCTTTAACATTTCCACATGTTTCAGAACATATATCTCTTGCCATGGTCTTGTTACTGTTAAATAACAACACAAATGTCTAGAATTGTATTTTGACCAGTTTTATTATTTGCTTGGCCCTGTATGTTTTTTTTTTCCTAATTAATAGACTATTTTTTTAGGGCAGTTTTAGATTCACAGCAAAATTGAGTAGAAAGTACAGAGAGTTCCCATATACCCTCTGACTGCCCCTACCCTCTCTCACTATCAACATCCCACGTCAGAGAGGTACATTTTAAGGCCATGTAATTTTAATTTTGACTGGACAGTGCATCCTCATATTGACTAAATAGGGTGATTTTTAAAGAAATGTTGGTTTCAACTGAGGTATTATTTTGGAGAGTCGTGTCTGACAATAGTATGTTTGCCTGGTTTTCTCCACTTTTTACTTGATTATTTTAATATTGTACCGATGTGGCTTAACTTAATGTTGTGTTTTCAAACTTTTTAAGCTTTGTGTGTAAATTTTTGAGAAAATTTTAATGACTTTATAATTCTGTGTCAATACATATGTTTGAAAAATAAAATCACAATGTAGAATTGCTGCCTCTGACTTTTAAGGTCATAATTTCAGAATTAATAGCTTTGTTTATATATTGTTAATTCTTTTAAGCATATTGTTTCACTTAGTGTGTATTTTTTGAACCTAAATTTTCACACCACCTACAGATTGTGGGCTATTTAGAAGTCATAATTTGAAAGTAAAATGCAATTAGAGAAGCATGATAATAGAATAAACATTAAAAATCACTAAATAAGGTAAGAAAAGAATGAGTAGATTATGACCATAACAAGAATCAAAATGAAAATTCCAATAAGAAATATAAGATAAAACAGTGAAATAATCTATTAATTTTTAACACTAATAATAAAAATGCAATTTTATTTTCTTAAATCTTTATTTCCTTAAAAAAAATAAACTGAATAACTAAAAGGAAAACAGAAAGCATTTCTTTACAATAATGCTTCAATTCTATAGTCATTCTTAAATGTTGCTTCTAAAGCTATCTTCATCACCTACCAGTTTAGCTATAAGAGCTTTTTTTCTTAAATCCTCGATGATGCTCTACTACTTTGATTTTATTATACTATCTATACTTATCTATTTCCTTGCGCTTTTCCATTTTCTCTTCTCTTCTAGAGAAAACGTAATTGCTATTTTTTTGTCTGTTTCCCCACCACCACCACCGTTATAGCTCACTCTTCTTCCACTTTCTAAAAAATCACCTATAACAACAATGTAACCAAGTTTCCTTTCTTTTAAAATAGTTGTTAAAATACCACTCTTTTGTTCTATAAAAGTTCCATAATTAAGTTATGGTTGCAAATTATGAGTGCTTATCATTTTTCTCAGTTAGTTATCTAATGAAAAGGGTTATCTAGTGAAATCTCAGTTCTTTAAGTGCCCACAATTCTTTCCACTTGGGCATTTGTGAGATAATGAGACAAATAAGTGAAAAGCTTTTGGTGTGCTTTAAAGCACCAGGCTGATTGTTAATCAATTTAGAACTATTTAATTTGTTTTATTAGCTACACAATAATTGTATTCTTGATAAATTTTTATTAGCTAGCTTGCTATTTGAATGGTCCTGTGATTGATTAGTTCTTTCATTAAACTGTAAGGTTTTTTTAATGGAGTTCATAATAGTTTACATCATTGTGAAATTTCAGTTGTACATTATTTCTTGTCTGTCACCACTTAAGTGCTCCCCTTCACTCCCTGTGCCTACTCCCCACCCGCCTTCCCCTGGTAACCACTGAGCTGTTTTCTTTGTCTATGTGTTTGTTTATATTCCACATATGAATGAAATCGTATGGTGTTTGTCTTTCTCAGTCTGACTTATTTAGCTTAACATAATTCCCTCCAGGTCCACCCATGTTGTTGCAAATGGGATGAATTTGTCTTTTTTTATGGCTGAGTAGTATCCCATTGTATATATATATTCCACATCTTCTTTATCCAATCATTGGTTGATGGGCAAAACTATAAGTTTTTTATAGTTTAGATTTTCTCAATTTGATATAAACATGTTTAGTTTGAGTGTAGTATCAAACACAAAGGGACACATATGTTGTATAGGAATAATAGTCAGTTTAATGATCTTTTTGTAATTTCTATATCCCTGAAGCACGGTACTGCAACTCTATTATCTGACATTCATATCACCATTACCGTCAGGATTTTTTAGAATGTTGTTTTAATACCTATTGTCTCACTTTAATCCAGAATTAACATGAAAATAGAATAAACTGAACTTGTATTTCTCATTTATGTATGCTTACAACTGTTTGTAACATGTAGGTATCAATAATAAAAGCCATACTTATAAACCATAGGTCCTTTGGATTCTGCCGACTGCTTTTGGTCCTGGCGTATGTTAAGTGGCTTATTTGTATAACATTGCATTTCATTATTTTGACTTAGGGGATTCAAGAGTATAAAGTTTTAAGTAGTGAAAATGAATTGAAAATAAGAGCTATATATATTTTAAGTCTTCTAACTTAGTAATACAAAGTAAGTACCCTGAGAATTTTAGAGTATTGAATTAATTGTATGGAATATTTAAGTGAAAAATCAAACAAACTACAGTTTACATAGATTGAATCTAAAGAAAGTGAAGTTTCATGTTGTTACTGTAGTTTTATTGCATTTTCAGTATTAAGTTTCTACTTAAACAATGCCAAGGTAGTTAAATAAATAAAAACAATTACAACAAAGTTCACAGAGCCCTGTGATTATGTTTTTAAAATGACAAAAAATGTGATTTGTTTCAATTTTCTGAGTGATTTAGCACTAACTTATTAGATGAGAAAATAAAAAGAACAATAAAAAGATGCAATTCATGTTGGAAAATAATTTATTTAAAACTGGTTATTGATTTATAAAATGTTAATAAATTTTTATCATATAATAACATTAATGAAACAGGACATTACTTTCTAACTGTTGCACAAATCTGGGTAATTATAAGAGATACATTTCAGTTAGGTATTTTAAAAATAATCATTTATAAATATTTCAAAACATTTAAGGTAGTATTTTGAGATACTGCAGAAAATAAATGTCATAAGTCTTGGGATGGAACATTTATTTTGTGAATCTAATTTTCTGACTTTATAAAGCATTTAGTTGAGGAGAAACAAAGTTGCTAATAATTACAAAAGTGTTTTGAAAAATGCAGAAATTGTCATTTTAAACTCAATAGTAGCAAATTTTAAACACTTGGCTATTGGAATTTTACATCTGCGATTAGAAATTTATAATGCTTATACTTTTATTTTAAAAGTTGTCCATACTTATTAAGGAAATTTAGGGAAAAAACCCCTATCTGCTAGTTTTATAAAAAGGCTTAAATGATTTTAGTATCATTTTGAGAAGCTCCATTATTTTCAGATTCTAAAATGCTGTTTGAGGAACACATTTTCCTTTCCCAATATAGATGATAAAACATTTGGGCCAAAAATAAGCATTTCCTTGTGACCACTGTGTGAATTAGAACTGGCATTCTTGATATGGAACTTTATACTCATGGAGGACAAAATAAAATATTAGCAAATATTAGATGACTCAAAGAAATATGACGTATTAACCAAAAAGCTAAAATATAACATTGGTACAACAGACACATACGAACATTAGGTTTAAAGAGGAAAGACAGTAGTCTCAGAATCCTGGCTTAGCCAACTTTAGAAAAAAACAAAAAATCTTAGTCTATTTCTAGGTAGAATAAAACAAAATAACTTTTGACACAGAGAAGCAAGATATTTCAGAATTTTTGGTCTTATGAGGCAAAAACACTTGTTTATAAATTATTGTGTTCCACATTTTTTACTAAGGAGGCCTTACAAATTCTTGCTGTAGTTAAGGAAGTTGTTATTTATTGTTATTTATTATTGAGCACTACCCCCACCACCTCTTTAGGAGCATTTGTTGCACATTGCACACAGAGGAAGAAGTAAGCTTGTATAGATAGTTTTGTAATTGTTGTTGCTTACCTCCTTTTGGTCTGCCTGGTCACGAGGATCTAGTTATCTAGAAGAATTCGTCTGGTCCAGCAGCATCCATATATTGCAATTTTTGAAGGAATTTTTTTCTTTTTACTTGAAACTTAGTAGAGATGATAAAAGAAGTCATTGAGAGTGACTGAATCCACTTAGATAAGGAGAATGATATCATTTACTATAAACACAACAAAAGCTAAAGATTTGACTATTTTTTACTTAAGGAAACTGGTAATAGCTCCTAACCAGTGTGCCTATAAATAAATTGTTCTCGTCCAGACTGTGTTTTTCTCTGTGCCCCAGGATACTCTTTTATTATCTGGAAAGTCTGCTTCCGGCTTCAGGATCCAGATTTCTAAGTCTTAGGCTTTGTTTATGTCCTTGCTCAGAGTGCAGCCCTGTAACTGCCAGGTCCTTATTCTGTGTTTCTATGGCAGCTTCACTTTCCTCTTATCTGCCTTGCAAATTACCTGCCAGGCTGTGGATTGTTACAGTGCTGTTCTTTCTAACCCAAGACACACTTCATGCTCAATATTGTGTGTTACACACATATGACTTCTATTAATAAAAAATGCTAATGAAGTATGCAGATAATTTATTTGTGTACCTGTCAATGGCTGCTCATTGCAGTGAGAACCAAGTCCAAGCTCTGTAGTGCGGCACTGGTGACCCTAGTGATATGACATCTTGCCTATCGCTTCGACCTCGACCTCGACCTCCCTTGAAGACCACTCTTACCCTTCCTTCTAGCCCTTCAGCATACTAAGTTGTTTCCGCCTAGGAGCTTTGTACTAACAATCTGGGCTATTTGAGCTGAGATTTGAATGATGAGAAACTGCCAGCTTGAACTCTCTTCCTCCACATCCTCGTGTAGCCAGTGCTTTTTCATCATTCAAATCTCAGCTCAAATAGCCCTTCCTCAAAGAGGTCTTCCCAGGCCACCCGTCTAAAGTAGACTTTCTCCTCTACCACCCTACCTACTCTTTCGCATTATTCTTATTTCTTCCTTGCATTTACCACTGTCTAAAATTCTCCCATTTATCTAATTTTCATACTACAGTGTGAGCTTTGTGAGGGCAGGGTCTTTGTCTGGTTGGCCATTGTATGTCCAGCACCTACAAAAATGTCTGGCATGTAACAGAGGTGAATAAATAGTAGTTGAATGCATGAATGAGTGAATGAATGGTAAAGAAATTTATAACGTAGACTGAACAATTTGTTCCTTCTTTTCTTATTAACAGTGTAACAGCATGACAGGAAGCTGTGTAGAGGGGTAGTCACTTATAATCCCAGTACTTAAAGAGTTACTGTTTTACATTTTTTTCTGTATGTGTATATGTTTTTCATAGTTATGCTCTATTTAATTTTTTTTGATATTTCGTTTTTGTTCAGTTAACATTGTCTAACATTTTCCCAAGTTCTCCTAGTAAGTCCAGTTATTTTAATGGCTACATAATAGTGCGTTGAGTTGATGTTCCATCATTTACTTAACCATTTCCTTAATATGTTAAATAATTTGTTTCTAACTTTTTGCTATTATAGATAACACTGCAATGAATAGCTTAATGAATATAGATAGCATTTTCCTTCCATTGAATAAAACAAATTATAAACATAAACTGACTGGATTAAAGAGTATGAAGGTGTTCAAGTGTTTTATGACATTTAAAAATATTTGTATCTTATAAATTGTAAAGGAATTTGTATGCCTTTCTTTTTGGATTTACTCCAAAATATTTTTCATAATTAATGTCAAAATTGTATGATACAGACATTTAAGGTATAGATTAATCTTTTTAGAGCTTCAACTTATTTTTGCAAATAAATTTGTAAATGCCTTGGGTCATAACCAGACTCCTTTAGACTTATAAAGTGGTCTGAGTACAGAGCTGTGTAAATTGTATGAATAAATAAAATGTTCCTTTATTTAAATTGTCACGTAGTAAACAGAGCAGCTATAAAAATTAAAAGCTAAAATTAAGATAAAGAGTTTCATGAGTAACATAATGAAATAGGTATTTGAGATTATAAAATTACATGACAGAAATCACAACTTTTCATGATCAATTTTAATAATATTCACAATTTGTTTCACCTTTTTTCCCCTCAAAGCTGGAAGAAATTTTGTAGGGACAAATGATTTGAGTGCCTTTGAGAACCAATTTGGAAATGTCTATTAGAAGTATTCTTTAACTCCCCATTTCTTTATAATATGGAGAGAAGGTTACCTATTCATTTATAGAGGTTATACAGATAAAGTATTCTCTGAGAAGTTTCTCTTTGGATCTTTTTTGAACTTTTCAAATTATTTGGAGTCAAATGTAAGTATTATTTTTTATAGGTATAGAACAATTATGATACCTTTTGCATAGACTTTTAAGTTCTGGGCTTTTAAATAGATTCTATTTTCTTATGCATTTATATTCTCTTAAAACATCTCTTCTATAATTTTCTTAAAGAAAATGCTAACTTCCTCTCCTTAGCTAGATAACATATCCTCTAGATAACATAATAAAAGAACTATAGATTAAAAAAAATGTTTTTGATGTTACTAAGCGTTTTATTAAACCTTCGTTTAGAGGTGGCTACTTCACGTTTCCAAAACAAAGAGCGTTTGCTTTCCTCTGCCATCTAAAAATTCTTAATAGCATAGGCTGTATACTGTTTGTCCTTTTATGAAGTAACATATTCCCAGCTTACCTTTCTCATGTCTTCTGCATGGTTTTTCCTCTTTATTTTAATAATTTCATCTCATAACAGAAGATTCACTCAATTCTTCAAACAAATATTTATTGGGCGCCTACTATATGCAAGCTACTTTCCCAGGTACTACGTATAACAGCACTGATCAGGGAAAAATCCCTGCCCTCATGGAACTTACATCTAAGAGACAAGATAAATAATTGTAGGTTAGGGAGTGATTAAACTTTAAGAAGAAACAAAGTAGGAAAGAGGGTTTATGAGATATGGGGATATTGAAACTTAATGGGATAATCAAGGAAGGCTTCACTGAGGAAGAAATTTTTGAGAAAAGACCTGAAGGAAGTAAAGAGGTCAGCCATGTAGCTATGTGGGGAAGAGCATTCCAGGCCTAGGGAATAGCAAGACAAGGAAGAAGGTCTGTGTAGGAGGATTGGATCACAGACTTACATAGCTGAAGAAGTTGGAGAAACGAGAGAGCACGATCATGTAACAAATGTTTGTTTGAATTGCATAATTTTCTTTATTCTATGATTTTGCTGAGAATTATATTTCTGTTCTTTCTAGCTCTGTACAGAATTACATGCTTTTCTTTTTATGAATTTACTTTAATAAACAATTAAAAAATTTGCCATTTTTACCATTTTTGAGTGATAACATACATAAACTAGTCAAAGATTTGTGCTTGTGGGAAAACACGTGATCTCATTTTTCTACTTGCCGTTTAATTTCATGATTTAAAAAAATTTAATATTGTTGTTTCTTGGGCTGCAGATCTTTACCACTATGCCAGTAAATGTAATTAGCAATCCAATCACCTAGTCCTGTTTTACATAATATTCTTCTTGTCCTTTTCTAGTTTTTCCGGAAAAATTCTACATTTTCACCATTGCAGTACAATTTTAAATGAATGATTTTCATTGGCATCTTTTAAAAAATAAATCCAACTTTAAAAAAATAAACTAACCTTGAGAGTTATGACTTATTTAGGTTTTCTTAGAGACTTTTATTTGCTATTGCCCTCTGTTCAGCCAAAGTAAATTATTTGCTTTCTATGAAATAACCAGGAATCTAAGCAAATAAGTTAAACTAATTGAAGGATGTCAGAGAATATTTAACTCAAATTGACTTTAAGGAATGGAAGAGCTAGAATTTATAGTATGTTAGAATGAACATTTGAGATCAAAAGATTTTACTGTGTGGCTCCCCCACTGAATAGTTGTGTAGCTTTTTCTGAATTTCAATTTCCTTGTCTGTATATGGGAGTCAAATTGCCTACTTAAGAGGCTCACCAATACATTGTTTTGAGAATATAATTGAATAAAATATGTGAACACGCTCAAAAATGTAAGTAGTATTGTTCTCTATTCTATTAGACCACTTATGCTTATCTTTTAAAGTTTTGCTAAATTTTAATATTCATTGATTTTTGTCTGGATAATTTCCATAGTTTATCATTTTTTTTTGGACTGATGGTCCCTTTAATAGATTTTGTGAAACTGCTTTTACAATGTAAATGGCCAAGTCATGGTTGTTACCCAACAGTGCCACGGTGATTTTACTCTCAGTTGCAGTGGCCTCTGGTGTTTACCTCAATTAGATTTTACTTGCCCTCACTTTGAAGACATCTGTTAGCAATGGGAAATAGGCTTGGTTGGAACTTTTTAGTCTCATTAAACCCCTATTAGGGAGTACCCAGAAGCAGCGGTGTGATACTATCTCACCAACCTGCTTTGGCCTGTCTAGGAAATGAAAATTTCATTTAGAGACTCTTAAGTCAAAACTTTATGAAACACTAAGTAAATGGGAAATTATTATACCAACACATGGGTTCACCAGCCCAGGGCAACATGAAGCTTTGAGGACCCTAGAAGTGCATATTGCTGCAAGGTCTGGAGTACCCAAGCCATCCATATTAACTTTTGTTTTAAGTTTTCAAAATTTGAAAGAATCAGAATAGAGCAGTGCTTCCCAAACTTTGCTCCATGTCAGTCACCGGGGAGCTTGTAAAAATCCCAGTGCCCAGGTTATACCTTGTGCTGATTAAATTAAAATATCTAGGGTGAGAGCCAGGCATTAGTTCTTAAGGATGCCCAGGTGATACCAGTGTACAGCAGAGTTTGAGACTCACAGGAATACGTGGCTCTGGCCTCCATTCTGTTACCACCCACTTCTGTTTCACATGCTTTAGCACCATTAGTGAGAGCTCCATAATCCTTTCATGAAAAAACATTTGAAAGTAGTAGGTAATTGTCCCTCAAGCAGATTTTTGGTCTACAGTTTTTAAGAGTATATACAGTTTTACATAGTCTTATGTTGTTTTGAACTTTCACTTTCCATTACTGGCCCATGGTAGATAAATTCATGTTGTTTTTTCCCATTTATTACAGATATTTGCTTGACAACTTTAAATAAAACCATGCCTTAAGACACTGAATAAAATACCTACAAGTATTAATTAGTTAGGAATTTCATTCCTTTGTTTTGATTACAGTTTGCCATTTTCACAATAAAAGACCAACAGCCATTTCGTTTTTCCAAATACGTTTTTATTTGTCTCCAGTTTAGTAATGAACTGTTACAAGCTGGCCTGAACTTATGGAATTAGTATGAGTCTGAAGGAATAGACTGTTTAATTATGTCACAGGCATATTAATGTTTACTAATATACAAGATGATTGGTATGTGAGACAAATACTATACCTGTAGCATTACTAACCATGGTGTCATACATGAATAAGCAGTTTTCCAGTATCTTGGTTTATTGTCAGCCTCAATGTAATCTAATAAAAAAGTAGAATTTTAAGTGTGCAAGGGGAATTCCTAAGTGGCTTGGTTCCTCATGTTGACAAGAGCTAGTGATTTGGCTGTACATCCTTGAACATTTGTCTAAGGCTTGACCTAAGTTCAAGTGGTCACAATATTATCTTAAAAGCAATAGAAATTCTATTTTGATTTATAAAAAAAAGTCTGTTTCATAGTCCATGTCAAATATATGTGTGAAAAAATGCAGAACACGAATTGATGCTCTGTGAGTTTTTTCATTGTCATTTCAAATAGAAGAACATGACCCTATTGTCCCTAGTGCTGTCAGAGTATTGTAACTTATGGAAATTTTACAGTACAGATATTTGGCTTAACTCATAACATTCAGTCGTCCAATTTTTGTTTGAGATATTTTGTTTTTCTTGTTTTGCATTTTTATTTTGTTTTGTTTTCAGCCATCATTTTGTCTTATCATCTTCAATTCTAGAGCAACCTGACAACAATAATGATACTACTGAATTGGGCATCCTTGTCATTCCTGAGATTAGTGTCACAAATGTGGCCGGAGAGAGAACCGGGAATGGGGAAAAAGGCAGAACACTAGGAGAGATTGATGCTCAGCATATACAGGGTGTGCAGGAAACAGCCACAGATCCTAGGACTGAGAGCAAAGGCTTGCCAGAGATCAGGAGGCAAAAATCTGTAAGAAAAATGATGGAGGATGGAATAAACTCACCTGGCAGAGTGCAGTTTTAGCAGAGCACTTTATAGCTGCACTCCAAGGTATCTCATGGCAGAGGGCCACTGCTGCATGTTTTAAGCAAGAGTTGCACAGTCACAAAAATTTTGCATGTCACCTAATAATCAAAATGCATGAATTATGCACCACAATTTCTCAATGACTCTTAATGCTCTTTGGAATGGTCATACCTATATTGTCTCTGAGTAAATGTTACAAAAACTGAGGTGGAAAGTTGCTTCCAAAATAATTTTCTGCTCATGTTTTGAGGTCTAAAATTATTTTTTCATCTGTGTATTTTGCCATCTTTAGTATGAAGGATAATGTATATAGAATTTTAACAAGTTTGAGCTTGACTACGTAATGTTCTATGTTTTTTTCTCTTAGTAAAATAATCTGGAAGGTAGAATGCAACCTTTTAAAAGAAATCTTTAAAATATTTTAATACCATTTTTTAATAAGTTCCTTGGTAAGGCCTTTGAGAGTATATTCTTTGCTACTGGGGGAGAGTTTACCCCTAGTTTTACTGTGTAATATTTTTCCTAATTGTTTCTGATCTTTTGCATGAGTAGTAAGAGAACTCTTTCTAAAAGCACAGTGGGGTGTGATTTATGGCATGCTTTTTGTTTAATACACTCAAAATTGCTCATTTAATTACACTGAACTGTTTTTTGACGTTTTGTAGAATGTTTTGATTATCCTTTGATTTTGGTCTATAATCTGTTGCTTTATGTAATTATGCTAAAGTTTAATTTATTTAAAGTATAATTGATTTGGTATTAAACATGAAAAAAGAATTACTTAAAATACTTAATGTTAATTTATCTTTGTTATTTCTTTGTTTAGGAAATACCGAATTAACAGGTCAAGAAGAATTGATGGAGATATCTGAAGTTGACGAGGGATTTTATTCCAGGGCTGCGTCTAATACCAGCCAGTCGGGTTTATCAAACAGTAATCACAATTCTAGTAACAAGACAAGTGTAGGAAAGACTCAGAGACGGTCAGGAGGAAGCAAAACTGGAGGAAAAGAAAAAGAAACTACAGGGGAGTCTTGCAAGGATCACTTTGCTCGAAAACAAACTCAGAGAGCCCAAAGTGAGAATCTTGAGCTTCTCTCTTTGAAGAGACTTACGTTAACAACCAGCCAGTCCCTGCCTAAACCTAGTAGCCATGGTTTGGCTAAGACCGCCGCAACTGTATTTAGTAAATCCTTTGAACAAGTCAGTGGTGTCACAGTCCCACATAACCCATCATCTGCTGTTGGCTGTGGGGCTGGGACAGATGCCAATAGGTTTTCTGCTTGTAGTCTCCAAGAAGAAAAGCTTATTTATGTTTCTGAAAGGATTGAACTTCCAATGAAGAATCAACCAGGTCAGCAGAGACCTCCTAGTATTAGCATTACTCTAACCACAGATTAATTTGTAATCGTTTTCTTACATAACCAGTGAATCTGGGAATACGACTGCTTCTTTGTGAAAGTGCCCAGGGTCTTTCATCCCTGTTGCTGACAGGAGCCCTGATGGCTAAAAGTCTGAAGGCTGCCTTGACTTTATGAAGGGAGTAATGTCTAGGTTGCAGTAAGTTGAAATAATGGTTTTGTTATTTCCCCTTGATTTGAGTCTTTTTTCTTTGTTTCTGTTGCCCTAAGATTGTCAGTGTGACAATACGTTTTGGCAGGTTGTCTGATCAGATTGGGTACATCTCATGTGCGGTGGTTAGTTTTTTGTTTTGCTTTTTTGTACCTCCTCTTTTGGTAGTGTATGTTTGGCCTTCAGAGTAAAAGGGAATCTCCATGTGTGGGAACTGTTTTTAAAGGATGAGGCAGAGGTGCAAGCCCAGGAACTCTACAGCTGCCTGTTCAGCAAGCCAGTCTGAAAATCAGGCATGTGAAAAACAAGAATGAAGTGTGTGAAAAGTGCCCGATAAAAATATTTGTAACCAGATCATCTTTACGATTAGTAGAGCAATTTATATAAAGCACTGGAAAGTGCCTGGTAACTCAGTATCTAGGTTATTATAGGATTCCAGGGGATGGACAGACAGATTTCTGTGGTTATCTTTGGAACATTTTATATCAAAAGTCAGATTGCAGTAGATGTATTGTTTGAAGTGTTTGAGCTGGATTTAACAGGTGAAAATCCCTTTCACTTCCTAACATGTAACCATAAAGTTGACTTATCCTGCCACTTGGCTTTGGAAATCCTAGTTAGTTTGGATTCCTATAATTCAGAGCACAGATCACTGAAGACTTCCTGGAAATCGCTGTAAATCTTGCAACACAGCTCTCAAGATACCAGTGTCAACCATGTGATATTGAATTGTTGGTCTGCAAATGAAGGAAATTAGGTAATTTTTCATCTATAAAATGTCATGAAAGAAAATAAAGATAGTGAAATATGGACAAAGGACATGTATATGTTAACTAATTTAGGGTTATTTATTTTTGTGTTCTTAAATTTAAAATTATAAAATATGGAAAAAACTAAATGTGTTTCTTGTTTTGTGAACAGGCCTATTTTAAATGTTCTTGTTATGAGAGAAAGAATAATCAGTGTAGTTGCCCCAATCAAAAAATAAAAATAAAAAGGGCAACATGACAGAAAAGCTAAACAAACTTGTATGTAGCTATAGAGAACTGTGTGACCTCTAGATCAAAGTAAAAGTTTGGTGTTTGCTAGTGGTGGTGATCTCAGCTATGTTTGAGGTTCCCTGTAAATCAAGAATACATAAGTAATAACTCAGAGTGAGAGAGAAAGCAGGCCTGAGGAGGAGAGTAAATTGGTTGGGGAGGAGGCCTTGGGGGCTGTCCACTTGGTCTCTTTAACTGATAGCACATGGTGGTTTCCTTATTCACAGTCCCTACCCGTGGTCACACAAAGAAAATGCTAGTTTTCCTCTTGTACTTGCTTATGCAGAGCTCAAATATGTGAAAAATTTGTATGTGTTGAAGAGTGCTAAAGCATTTACACTATGAATGCAGTTTTGACCATAACTGCTTTGGCTACCATTTTAAATCTAATTCTTCAAAAGGCATGAGCTAATTTTCATTCATCAACCCTAAAAAGAATATGATTCTTAATGTAAGTGAATTTGATTTTTTTAGTTCCAGTAATAAAAATGGAATAAGATCTACTAGCATAAATTGTCGCAAAAAAAAAGGTAAGGCAACCAGACAGTGAAAGTTGATATAGTATTAATTTAGTAGGAATCCTGTGTACAATTTAAAATATTTGTAAAATGTCACTGTGAATTTCCTATTGCCTTTTTGTAATTCTTTAACAAAGAATTTCCCCTAGGCGTAGCTACTAACAGTATTAATAGTCTTAATTAATTTAAAAGATCGCAAGTTAAGGTGCTTAGGAAACATTGTAGAATAAGTATGAGGAAACATTAGCTGGCACAAATGAGAGACCAGATTTTAATGTTTAACCTCTGTAGTGGAACCTCATTTTGGTAATATTCTAGATCATTGCTGCTCATGTGGTCTGAGGACCAGTAGGTAGTAATTGGCATCACCTGGCATCTTGTTAAAGATGCAGAATTTCAGAGCCACCCCTGATCTGCTGAATTGTAATCTGCATTTTAACAAGATCTTCAAGTGATTTTTATGCACATTAAGGTTTAAGAGAGGATCAAAGTCCAAGCAAGTCGCTTACCTAATATTTAGAATTCTCAGTGGTCTCACCACCCTAGATCAAATGTTAGATATTAGATCATTGTAGTCTTCATTGTTTCTAACAACTAATTAATTTCTTAATAGTGTCAATGATACTTGACTTCTTAAGTCCTCTAATTCTAAATTTTTAATGATTCTTATTTATTTTTACAACGAAAATGTAAGGTTTTGTATTTTTCTTGTCAACCATAAGTGGAATCAGCTGTAAATGTGTACAATTTTAAGTATGAAAGGGGTACCACCCTTTTACACAGTGCACAACAAATCTGTATGTGTATATTCCTTTAAAAACCCTGAAGGCTTACTAAGTGGAGCAGTTCAGAATTTTTGCTCCAAGTAATTTACACCAGTTGATTTTCTGTGGCGTTATGTTAACAGTAAAATTCTTTTATAGTACCTTTGATACTGTGTCAAATAAGGATTATACATTTGAAAATTTTTATAGCAATTATAAATTTTGGATAATGCTATCTCTGGTAACAATTGTAATTATCCCTACTACTCTCTTCCCACTCACCTTTCCAAATTTGAATATTGGGGTAGCTTTCGTAGGTCATTTTCTCATGCAGATGTTCATGTGACCATTCAGTCACAGACTTCCTATACATCCAGAATAATCTCTTTTATCACAAGAAGGATTCTGCACAAAATTGGAGCCTTGCACCCCACAGCTCACAGGATTTGAGCAGAAATTGTACACTTTAAATCTCTAGAGATTCTTGAGATTACCTAACCTCTCACTCTTCGAATACCCAACTATCTGGGGTATTCTAGTGAAGCTAGACCCCGCCATTTGCCTTTTGAAATCCAAGTGGGAAGAGAAACGAAGTAGACTTTTCAAGGGAGTGTCCCAGAGGACCCAGGGCAAGTGAGCGCCCTGGAACCCCTCGTATACCATCCTGGACTCTTTAAGGCCGCTCTGTAGACTTGAAGAGCAGCAATTCTCAATTCTTAAATGACAGCAAATTGTCTTTTGAAAAAGCAATATTTCATGGCCCTTTTCAATTATGAAGCAACTGTTTAACAAACATTGCTCATTTAAAAACAAAAAGTTGAATTAAAGGGAAATATACTTTTTAAACCAAAATAGATAAAAGTGATCCTAGTTTTAAGGGATTTTGCCTATTTTGGAAGAATAAGAGTATTAAAATCTTTGCATTTAAATTATAGAGAAAAAATGTACTCTGAGACATAACTTTAAACAAATGTTTAAAGTAAGACTAACATTTGAGTTTATAGGCACAATAAACCTACACTTTATTAAAGGGAAGCACATCAAGGAAATATATATGTTAAATAATGTAACTGAAAAAATATTTTTAAGAATCCATTTAAAAAGAAGAGTAATTTGATAGGTAGTTAAGTTAAGCATTGTAGATAGAAATTAACATGTAATAGTGTGTTCCCAATCTTTGGACAAAATTTGAACTCACTAGTCCTTTTAATTAGCATGAATTTAGACTTTTAGATTTGTTCCTTAGTAAAATTATATTCAGTACTTTGAGTTATTCACATTTATGTTTAATATTGTTAAATTCTTCATCACAGAACATAAATATGTTGTCTTCTGTGCTTTGTAACTTGTGCATATCTAATGAGACTGGCAGCGAACATTTTGGAAGATGTTTTTGTTTTTTTGTAGTAGAGTTGTAGAGTATCTGTGTCTTGGTATGAAGTTTTTACTGGTAAACTCAAGATCCTTTTTTGCACACTGTTGCTTTCTCTTATATGCAGTTTATTGTATCCCTCTTATCTTTGCTTCTAATCATGTAGTGATAGTGATCTTTACATAGTAGATATACTTGCTTCTAATTGTGTTCCTAGAGTTTACATTCCTAAAGACTAAACTATGACTTTGGATATTTTTATGTGCTCTCTACTTTTTAAGGTTATGGAAATAAACTGGAGTTCAGTTTTTTGAAATTTTGTATATTTGCGTAAGTGTTCTCCACATGCAATACGTATACAGCAGTGTTGCCTCTTATTTTACTGAAATAAAAATTGAAAAAGTATTTTTTCCAGATTATTTTACTCATTAAAGAATTATCATAAAATATTGCACAAGTCATGATGCAGAGGAAGAGAGTAAGGGAGGAAGACTTAGGTGAGTTGAGCCATTGAGAGCTTTTGGGAGTAAGCCATAGGACAGTGATGTCTCATTCCTGGCTTTATGTTTTACATGGCCTGGGGATGAAAAGTGTGACAAGTCTATTAGTGTCTATCCAGAAGAAGATGAGGTCCGTGGGTCACACACCATTGGCTGATTATTTGTCACAGCAGAAGCACAGGCAAATTTAGGTAACGATGCTTTGCCTTTTTGTCTTTAATATGACTCTAACTCTTGAATGCAGAGATTATGTGCCCCTAGTACCTAGCATGGGACTTTGTGCGTGGTAGGTATTGAGACACTTAATGGATGAGTAAGTTAGGTTGATGTTAGTTTGGGGAAAGAATCAAGGATAAGGTCTCCAATGTATTATATTACAATAAAATTTTAGAATTTTGTTTATTGGCTCTAGGAAATCTCCATGTATATTTGGATAATTCCATTTCATCTAAGGAACTAAGTAATTGAGGAGATATTTTCTGAACTACTGTTAGAAGAGTATTCATAGAGAGCCAGAGCAGTGACTTTGTAACCAGTATGTTAGCTGTATGAAATATTCACTCTTCTAGTGACTTTAGTTATCCCAATAAATAGTCCACTCACCTAACTGAGTCTGACTTTAGTAATACCAACATAATTATTTTATAATTATTAAGAAAGACTAACAAACAACTGTAGTCATTTGGTAATTTCCTTTGCATCGTTATTGTGGTGGTAATAATAGCTAATATCTATAATTAAAATTATAATCTCATTTAGTCTTCAAAAAAAATCCATAAAAGGAGTAGAATCCCTGTTTTACAAAAGAGGAAACTGAAGCTCTCAAAAGAGCAGTTGACTTGCCCAAGGTCACCTAGATGCTGGGTGGCAAAGCGAGGGCTTGAATACAGGTCTTATGACTCGGACTTTTCTTTTATATCACTTGGCAAAAGAAGTTACTAGGTAAATACTTACATAATGGACATATATTGAAATTCGCTCATCCCATCTGTCTTATAGGTGATAAAGTTTTAAGATAAAAATGAAAGTTTTTCAAAAATGGATTATGATATGTTTTGTAGAACGTCAGCTAATTGTGTTTCAGTGGTAAACTGAATGCTGGTTTTTCTGATATTAAAAACATGGTAAAATGCAAATTACGATTTTTTTTTAATCTGTCAGATGAAGATTTAAAAGATTAATACTAGTATTGGTATAGATGTGGAGAAATCATTAATCTCCAAGTCCATTGGCAGGAATCTAAATTGGTACAACTAAGTTGATGGGCAATTCAGCAGGATCTGTCAAACTTCACAGTGCACATAACCCTCTGACCTAGCCATCCTACTCTTCTGTGTTGATTCCACTTTCTATATTCTATAGAAACTTCAGCACAAATGTGTAAAGGTATTCATTGCAGCATTGCTTATAATAGCGAAAAACAAAAACAAAAAAAGAAGCAATCTAAATAGAGGACTGGATAAATTATGGTACTTGCATATAGTGGAATATGATGTAGCCGTTAAAAACAATGCACATCTGTATGTGATGATTCAGAAAGATTATATAATATTCCTTGAAAAAAGTAGGTCATAGAACTATATATGTGTGTATAGTATGATCCCATTTTCACATGAAGTGTTTGGAACATTTAATATGAGTGTGTATATATGTATATTTATATATACATATATATGTTTAATATATTTATATAAATACACATGCACACACATGTGTTTGCTGGTATGCAGAGAGGAAAGCGTTGTTTCTCTAAATGTGATCTAAAGACAGCCTGGTTTAGGAAAAACTGGTGCTTTATACAGTGGAGATTCCTGGGCCTTGTGCTAATCCCCTTAGAATCACTGTGAGTGAAGCATAGAAACCTAGGTTTCTAAGAAGTTCCTCAGTTGATTCTTATACAAATTTAACCTTTGGCCTAGTAGCTGACAGCGGTGAATTGGTTATCTTTGTGTGTCTGGTAGTGGTTTGTACTTAGAAAGGACAATCTTTTTTTACTTTATTTATTATTGAGGTACAATTGACATGTAACGTTTTATTAGTCTCAGGCGTAAAGTGTAATGATTCAATATTTGTCTATATTCCGAAATGATCACCACAATTGAGTCAACACCCGTCAACATTCATAGTTGCAAATTTTTTTCTCTTGTGACAAGAGCTTTTAAGATTTACTCTCTTAGCAACTTTTAAATATACAATACAGTATTATTAACTATAGTCACCATACTGTACATTACATCCTCATGACTTATGTATTTTGTAATTGGAAGTTTGTACCTTTTATCCCTTTTTACCCGTTTTGCCCCCCTCTCCTGCCTCTGACATATTTCACTTAGCATAATGCCCTCAAGGTCCATCCGTGTTGTCACTAATGGCCAAATCTCTTTCTTTTTTTATAGCTGAATAATATTCCATTGTATATATATATGTGCCACATTTTCTTTATCCATTCATCCATCGATGGACACTTAGCTTGTTTCAGAACGCTCAGACTTCTTGAAGAGATCTTGTGTTCTAACCAGGGCCTCCCTAAGATAAAGCCAATTAGCACTGATTAACATCAACATAGACCTGTTAATGAAAGATGAATGGGCCTGACAGAAAAATGATTCTACTGTATAGTACATACAAGTTAAATGAGCAATCCTTAAAAAAGAGAGTTTGTTATTGTTGAACTCTCCCAAATATCATCAGATGACCTGTTAATAAAGCAAAACTAAGTACTAAAACTTACTGCAGTAAGAGAATGCACTACCTTGATATACTTAGCTGTGTCTCAGAACTGGAAAATTAGATATTTGTAGAGCTTTAGGATCTGTGCTCAACTGGTTTATGGCATATCTGTCAAGACAGGAAACTAATTGGATCTGGCAAAGTTAATGAAATGGTTTAGGCTTGGTAAACACAACCAGCAAGGGCCTTGAAGAGTCTTGATAAGTAAACAGTTATTTGATAAGCCGGCTATTTGCCCAGGTAAGCAGATTATTGGCTCCATCTTGTAGGAATTTCATTATGCAAACAAAAAATTAGAGATTGTTCTGTTTGTTTTTTTGTTTTGTTTTGTTTACAGTCTTATATTTCCTTGGCAAGTTTCTTGGCTGTATTGACCCTGATGGTTTCAAGTCTGTTTATCTCTCTCTAGTCAAAGATTGTAAGTCAATATTATAAATACAGCATATTGATATGTCTTTAATAATTATTTAGGGTTCTACTACAGATCTCAAAAATGTCTTCTGAAGTTTCTTGAGCCCTATCACACTGGGCTCACACTTGTTGAGTGCTCTAACATAATCCTTATCACATTGTACTGTGATTGTCTTTTCACACATCTGCCTCCCTCACTAGACCATTGCCCTGTAGGAGTTTAGTAGACTACCTAAAATGTGACAATAAATAAAGGTTTGTTTTACTAGATAGACTGTGAATCCAATCCAGGAAATGGGTGGCAACGTAGGAGATACTGTGTTACTCCTCTTCCATTCAGAGGAAGTCTGTGACACTCCTTTGATTCTCTAATGTATGTCTCAGGAGAAGAGGAAGGATGTAAAACTTGACTATTTTGGTTCTTTAAAGTGTATCTGCATAAAAGTTTTTTGAGAGTAAATTATGATGCATCATATTTCTTTTTACTTAATGTAATGAATAGCGTGAAGATTTTTCTGGGCTAGTGTTTGACATTTTTTTTTTTTTTCTTATTTTCTGTTGTATTCTCTTCTGTATATCTGTGTTACACATGAATGATATCTAGACTTGTCGGAAAACGAAGTAGGAAAGACCTAACTTTGACACTACAAATTCTCACTTCTTCCTTCACTTTCTTCATTTTATAGAAGCTACAAGTATATTTAACTTTTGTATCCCAGGTCCACTGCTACTTAGTGAAGGCCTGTGCTGCGTTTATCTTAAAACTTTTACTCTCTTCATTTAGCCAAGATGCTTCTACTTCTGTCTTGCCCCCTGTATTGTATAATTTTTACTAACGTTGTCGTCTTTAAATCTCTTGAAATGGAACCCTCTGGAACAACATGTCACTGCTTCCTCTTGTATTCTAATTCCACTTTAGCGTAGAACTTGTTTCAATATTCATTTATATCCACCAAGTTGAATTTAACATGGCGGGATATGTTTGAAAAAGGAGAAAGCAAGGAAGCAAACCCATGAACTATATTTATAATAGGAGAGGATATTTTATTCTCCAGTTCACTGAGGAGGAAAAAATTGAGCCTGGTTATACGAGCAGTACCGCATGGTATACTGGTAGTGGCTAGAAGCAGACTATGGTACTGTAACCGCAGTCAACAGCAGTTATGGAGGACAGTAAGGAAAGGAGCTCTTGGGGCTGGCCCCATGGCCTAGTGGTTAAGTTCATCATGCTCCACTTTGGCGGCCTGGGTTGTGTTCTACACCACTCATTGGCAACCATGCTGTGGCGGCGACCCACGTGAAAAATAGAGGAAGATTGGCATAGATGTTAGCTCAGCGTGAATCTTGCTCAGCAAAAAAAAAAAAGAAACTCTTTATAGTAAGAATAAATCTGAACAGTTTTTTTTTTTAGATTTTTATTGTTTGTTTATTTATTTTTTCGGTGAGGGAAGATTGGCCTGAGCTAACATCTATTACTAATCTTGCTTTTTTTTTTTCTCCCCAAAACCCCAGCACATAGTTGTAGGTCATTCTAGTTCTATGTGGGATGCTGCCTCAGCATGGCCTGATGAGTGGTGTGTGGGTCTGCACCCAGGATCCAAACCAGTAAACCCTAGGCCCCTGAGGCAGAGCACACGAACTTAACCACTCGGCCACGGGGCCAGCCCCCTGAGCAGTATTTTAGTTGTCTGCACAGAAGGTGAGATGTCTCAAGGTCCATATTTGTACCATTTTATGACTCATGGTTGGCCAGGTGGTAGAGGACATAGAAGTAATAAGCTTGGAGGGTGAGTGAGAAAATTTGGGAGCTAAATGTATGGTTGGACTTTTCAAAATGGGCTCTGATTGTAGAAATAATTGTTTCCCACATAAATACTGAAGAAGGGCCCCATTGTGAAGGAGATGCTAAATGATGATAGTCAAGATGATTCTGAGGATGTCAGTAGATCTCCTTTTTTGATATCCCAATCCTTGTTCAATCAGCTTATGAACAAAGTAGCTATACTGGAAGGACTGGGGCTATCCATGGACTTCAACAATATGGCCCTCCTTTCATCAAGGCTACCCTGATTACTGCCACTGCTAAGAGCCCAATCTGCCAACAGGAGAGACCAACCCTAAGATATCATGCTCTAGGGTGACCAAATAGTTGCTTAGTGGCAACTTTCGATTGATTGATTATATCAAATCTCTTTTCTCTGGATAGGCAGCTATTTGTCCTTGTAGAATAGTTACTGTGAATCTGGATTTAGATCTCCCATCCCTGTATGCCATGCTTCTGTATGCAACAGTGAGCACTCTATTTACCATCATGATTTTCATCAAAAATATTGCATCTAAAGAATTTTTTTTATAGTGTAAGAAGTAAGGTAGAGAGGGAATTCTGCTTCCAGTACTGGCAGGCTAGGTAATTCACATCAAAATTTCCGTGGACAACTTGATAATCTGAAAAAAAGTCTTTTTAAAATGTGAAAATCTAGACAAGCAAGCCCAGCATTGGGGCCACTTCTTACCTAGAGGTATTGGCTGATTCTAACAGAAACACTTAAGGGGATAAGCAGTGCTTTATACTACCCCTGGAAGGCTAGGAGGACAAAAACTGCATACTGGTACCTGCCAAGTCATGGGGAGGGCTTAGAAAACTCCCATGCTTTAGTTCAGGACACTAAAAAGCTCCACCAGAGAAGTAAAAATGAACTGAAGATGCACCCTCCCCCCACACATACACAGGGAATTCAGCATAGCCTCAAATCATCCCAATTTCTGAAATTGGATTAAAGTAACCCCCTAGGTGCCTGGTAATAAACAAACAAACAAATACTGCATGGAGGGAAAAAAAACCATCATCTTAAGCCTCAAGTTCTACAATTTTTCAAATTAAATGTCTAGCAGAGAAGAAAAAATAACCAGACACTTCTACAGCAGAGCAACACTCATTGAGAACAACTAGCCACACTGGGTAAAATTGTTTAAAACTTCTGTTTGAAACCATTGAAGAACTTTTAGGCAAAATCCTAGAAAGTATGTGCTCAAAAAAGCATTAAAAACAGGCCTGATACTGACTAAAGAGCTTCTTCAAGGCAAGGGAAAACAGGATTGAAACAAAAAAACAGCCCACTAATTGGGAAAAAATATTCACAAGTTATTTATCCGACAAAGGGTTAATCTCCATAATATACAAAGAACTCACACAACTCAACAATAAAAAAAACAAACAACCCAATTACAAAATGGGCAGGGGACATGAACAGACATTTCTCCAAAGAAGATATATGGATGGCCAATAGACACATGAAAAGATGCTCATCATCACTAATCATCAGGGAAATGCAAATCAAAACTACACTAAGATATCACCTTACACCTGTTAGAATGGCAAAAATATCCAAAACCAAGAGTGGCAAATGTTGGAGAGGCTGTGGACAAAAGGGAACCCTCATACACTGTTGGTGGGAATTCAAACTGGTGCAGCCACTATGGAAAACAGTATGGAGATTCCTCAAAAAGTTAAGAATAGAAATACCTTATGACCCAGCCATCCCACTACTGGGTATCTATCCTAAGAACCTGAAATCAGCAATTCCAAAAGTTCCATGCACCCCTATGTTCATCGCAGCATTGTTCACCATAGCCAAGACATGGAACCAACCTAAGTGCCCAGCAACTGATGATTGGATAAACAAGATGTGGTGTATATATATATATACAATGGAATACTACTCAGCCATAAAAAAGAACAAAGTCCCATTCACAACAACATGGATAGACCTTGAGGGTATTATGTTGGGTGAAATAAGCCAGTCAGAGAAAGACGAACTCTGTATGACTCCACTCATAGGTGGTAGTTAACATATGGACAAAGAGAACTGATCGGTGGTTGCCAGGGGAAAGGGGGGTGGGGAGAGGGCACTAGGGGTGAAGTGGCATACCTACAACATGACTAATAATGATGTACAACTGTGATTTCACAAGGATGTTAACTTTCATAACCTTAATAAAAAAAAAAAAAAAAACAGGCCTGATACTATCCTTAGAAAGCCCTGTTTGCAAGGTTGGCATTTGGCTGGCATCTGGGAACTTGGATTACAGGAATGTTCCCACCATTCTCTAACTGATCAGGCAGTTTACTATGTATAAACTGTTGATACAAAAGACATGGTTTATGCTGAACACCTACTTTCCTCCTGGGAGCGTGTAGTTAGGATATGTGCTAGGCAGATGGTGCCTGTGTGACCAGCTCCCAATGCAGACCCTGAGCAGTAAGTCTCTAATAAGCGTCCCTGGAAGAAACATTTCACATATGTTGTCACAATTCAATACTGGAGGAATTAAGTGTATCCTGTGTGATTCCACAAGGAAAGGATTCTTGGAAGCTTGTGCCTGGTTTCCTCTGGATTTCACTCCATGCACTTTTTCGCTTTGGTGATTTGCTTTGTATTGTTTTGTTTTAATAAATTGTAGCCATGAGTATGAATGTATTCTGAGTCCTGTGAGTCCTTCCACAGACTCACGGAACTTGGGGATTGTCTTAGGGGCTCTCAACACAGAAGGTAACCAGAGATGTGACCATTCTGCAGCTACTTCTTCCTTTATGGAATTTCCATTTGTGGAATCGACACAAACCTGGGTAGAAGGTCCAGGAAAAGAGCTACTGCTAAGAATCAGAGAAGCAAACAAATCCCAGCAACCACATGGGCCTGGAGAGACAAAAAGGTGAGGGTCACCAAGCCAACCAGCACTTGGGAGACCTGAGATCTCATTAAGACAGGAAGGTTCAGAGAAGTGAGCCTGACACTCTGCTGGTTTTCCTCGAGTATTTGCTGTATTTTTGGACTGCTTGGAACAGAAAGATTAAAAAAGAAAGAAAGAAACCTGCTGAAAGCCAAAGCGAGGTATTTTTTTAAAAAATATATATTGTATCATGGCATTGAAGATGCAAAAACTGCATTTCAGGACCCATCAAGAGGGAGAGGGCCTACTGCATACCCCAGAATCTCATTCAAGAACTCTGAGGGCTACACTCTAAGACTGGGAGAGAATCAGAGTAAATTCAGCCTTATAAAAATTGCAACCTAGTTTCACATCCACTGAATTATAGATTGAATTAATGGAATCTACCTGCTACCACCCTATCCCAGGAAATAGGGTGATCTCTCACTGTATGAAGATAACATCCAGAGACTGTACAGTGTATCATCTACAATATCCAGCATTAAGTCAAAAATTACAAAGAATGCCAAAGAGGAAAAAGGCAATAAAACCAGATCAAAAGATGACCCAGTTATTAGTGTTATCAGAGATGGACTTAAAAATAGTTTTGATTAAATAAATCAAGATGGAGAACTTCATGAGAGCCAGAATCTGTTTTTTCTCAAATTAATTAGAAAATCTAGAAATGAAAAATGCATTAGCTAAAATTAAGAACTCAATACATATGTTTAAGCAGATTAGAGAATGGATTAAACAATCAAAAGAGATTTTTAGACTGGATAAAAAAATCAAAGTATATGTTGACTACAGAAGATACGCTATAGATTCAAAGACACAAATAGGTTGAAAATAAAAGGATCTGAAAAGATATACCATGCAAACAGCAACGATAGAGAGCCAGAATGATTATACTAATATCAAACCATTACTGTTTAAAACAAACAAAACATGTTACTACAGATAAAGAGACACATTTTATAATGATGAAAGGGTCAATCCATCATGAAGATATAACAATTATGTATGCATTAACAACAGAGCCCCAAAATACATAAAGCAAAAATCGACAGAATTGAAGGGAGAAATAGACAATCCAATAATAGTTGGAGCCTTCAATATCCCACTTTCAATAATTGATATAAAAATGAGGCAGAAGATCAACAAGAATTTGCCCTAGTAATTCAAGGATGGTGTATTCACTTCCTAGAGCTGCAGTAACAAATTATCACAAATTCTGTTGCTTAAAACAACAAGTTTATGCTCTCTCAGTTCTGGAGGTTGAAAGTCTGAAATCAAGGCATCAGCAGCCCCGTGCCCCCTCTGAAGGCTCTAGACAAGAATACTTCCTTGCTTTTGACTCAATTGTGGTAGCTCCCTGAAGGTCTGGCTTGTAGCAGCATCACTCCAATGTCTGCTTCTCTTGTCACATGGCCCTCTTTTAAGAACACCAGTCATCGCATTTAAGGTCCATCCTAATTGAGTATGACTTCAACTTGACTAATTACATCTCTAAAGACCCTGTTTCCAAATAAGATCACATTCTGAGATTCCAGGTGGACACGAATTTTGGGGGGACATTATTCAACCCCTTATAGTCCTCCCTGTGGCCTCCCAAAATTCATACCCATCCCAAGTGTAAAATACATTTACCCCATCCCAACATTCCCCCAAAGTCTTAGTCCATTCCAGCATCAACACTGAGTTCAAATTTTCATCTAAATACCGTCAACTCAAAAAGTCCTACGTCTCAGCATCTAAATCAGGTATGAGTGAGAACTGGTATGTTCCATTCTGGGGCAAACGTCTTCTCTATCTGTGGACCTGTGAAACTAGAAAACAAGTTATCTGCTTCCAAAATACAATGGTGAGACAGGCATAGGATAGACATTCCCATTCCAAAAGGGAGAAATTGGAAGAAATAAAGGGGTTACTGATACCCAGCCAGTCCAAAACCCAGCAGGTTTCCAAATTCCGTTAGGTTTCAAAGTCTAAGAATAAATCCTCTGTAGCTTCATGCTCCATCTTCTGGGCCTGCAGTAGTGGAGACCTCACCCTCTGCATTCATGGCTTGATCCTTGGAGTCATTCTTCTTCCATTTCATCCCATCTCTGTCCCTTTCACTCCAGACTAGCAGTGTTCCCCAAAAACGTTGTTAGTTTTCCATGCAGCTCATGGGAGTCCAAGACATCAGACAAGAGGGTCCTTCACAGGTCTTTCCTGAATAACCCCAACTCTATTCCTGGCTTCTGTGGAGATAGTTTATTGTATCCACAAGTCACACAAATCTTTTCAGCAAAATTTCATCCAGCCACATCCTTGGTGTTCTCTCTAGACTGTGCTTTCTAATCTTTTTCTATCTGGATAGACTGCGAAGTTTCAAAATCATCAAGTGCTGGTTCTTTTTTGCTTAACAGTTCTTTTCTCAATTTATCTCTCTCCTCTCACTATAGGCAGCAAGAAGAAATTAGGTTGTACTTACACACTTCGTTTCCAAATCTCCACTAAATCCAAGTTTATCACTTACAATTTCTCCTTTTCACCCATCACTAGAACACAATTAAGCCAAGTTTTCTTCTACTTTGTAACAGTGATCACTTATTCAGTTTCCAATAGCCTATTTCTCATTTCCTTCTGACCTCATCAGAAGCATCTTTAATTTTCATATTTCTACCAACAATCCATTCACGGTGTTATATATTCTTTAAGATGTTAGAAGCTTTTGCTACCATCTTATTCTGAGCTCTCACCAGAACCACCTTTAACATCCGTATTTCTACTAACGATCTCTTCAATGCAATATAAGCTTTTTTGTCATGCACCTCAAAATCGTTCCAGCCTATACCCACTACCCAATTCCAAGCAACTTCCACAATTTTAGATATTTGTTATGGCAGCACCTCACTTCCTGGTACCAAAATCTGTATTAGTTCCCTAGCGTGACTCTAACAAATTACCACAAATCGTGTGCCATAAAACAACAGAAATTTATTTTCTCGTAGTCCTGGAGCCTGAAAATCTAAATTTAACAGGTCAGAAGGGCCATGCTCTCTTTAAACGCTTCAAAGGAGAATCATTCCTTGCTTCTTCCTAACTTCAGGTGGCTCCAGGCAGTCCTTGGCATTCCTTGTCTTCTAGCTGCATCATTCCAATCTCTGGCTCTTCATCATATTGCCTTCTTCCCTGTGTGTTCACATGACCTTCTTAGAAGGACTTTGGATTTAGGGCCCACCCTGATCCAGTATGACCCATCTTAACTAACTACATCTGCAAAGACCCTATCTCCAAATAAGGCCACATTCTGAGGTTTAGTCTTTCACCATTATGATGCTAGCTGTGGGGTTTTAATACATGCCATTTGAGGAAGAGGAAGGAAGATTGAGGAAGTTCCCTGATATTCATAGTTCATTGATTGTTTTTATCATGAAAATGTGTTGGATTTTTGTCAAATATTTTTTCTTTCTTTTTTTGAGGGGAGTGTGGATATTTATTTTTTTATTTATTTACTGAGATATGAGTGACATACAAAAAAGCTGTACATATTTAATGATTTTAAAGATAAGTATACATTCATGGAACCGACCACCATCTACAATGCCAAAAACTTAACCATCACCTCTAAAAGTTTCCTCCCTCCTTCTTTTTTACATAAGATCATTTAACATAAGATCTACCCTATTAACACATTTTTAAGTATCTAATACAGTATTGTTAACTGTATGCACATGCTATATAGTAGATCTCTAGGACTTGTTCATTTTGCTTAAGTGAAACTGTGTGCCCTTTGACCAACACCTCCTCCATTCCCCTTCCCCGTCAAAAATGCTTTTTCTTTCTTTCTTTCTTTTCTTTTCTTTTTGCTGAGGAAGATTGGCCCTGAGCTAACATCTGTGCCCATCTTCCTCTACTTTATATGTGGGATGCCTGCCACAGCACGGCTTGATAAGCAGTGTGTAGGTCTGCACCCAGGATCCGAACCCTGGGCCACTGAAGCAGATCGTGTGAACCTAACTGCTACACCACCAGGCCAGCCCCTCAAAAATGCTTTTTCTACATCTATTGACGTGATCATATAGATTTTATTATTCTATTAATATGGTGTATTACATTAATTTATTTTTGAATGTAATACCAACTTGCAATCCTGGGATAAAGCCTACGAGTTAAAGGTATAAAATCTTTTTTATAGAATTTGTTATGTTAATAAGAAATACGTTATGCTTTTTTTATGGCCTAATGTATGGTCTATCCTTGAGATTGTTTCACGTGCACTTGAGAAGAGTATGTTTTCTGCTGTTGGCTGAAGTGTTCTATAGATGTGTGTTAGCTCAGATTTATGGGAAACATTAAGTCTTCTGTTACTTTGTTGATCTTCTGCCTAGTTGTTCAATCCATTATTGAAAGTGGGTTATTGCAATCTCGAACAATTATTGTTGAAATGTATATTTCTTCTTTCATTTCTGCCAGCTTTTGCTTCATGTATTTTGGGGGCTCTGTTGTTATGTGCATATGTGTTTATAATTGTTATAGATGGGTTATAGATGGGTTGATCCTTTTATTATTATAAAGAGTCACTGTTTATCTCTAGTTTTTTTTTTTTTGGTTTTAAATTTTGTTATGTCTGATATTAGTATAGCCACTCCAGCTTTCTTATGGTTGCTGTTTGCATGATACATATTTTTTCATACTTTTACTTTCAACCTATTTATGTCTTTGAATCTAAAATGTATACTCTGTAGACAATATATTATTGGATCTTGTGTTTTTCCAGTCTGACCATCTCTGCCTTTGGATTGGATCATTTAATCATTCACATTTAATGTTATTATTGATATAGTTGGATTTACCTGCCATTTTATTTTTTGTTTTCCATGTCTTGTGTCTTTTTTGCTCCTCCATTTCTTCTTTTCTGCTTTCTTTTGCAGTAAGTGAACATTTCCTAGGGTAATGTTTTAACTCATTTATTTTTTTCACTATAGGCTTTTGAGTTTTTCTTAGTAGTGGCTTTAGAGCTCACCAAATACATATTAACACGTCAGAATCAGTTTCAGATTAAACTAACTTAATTCCATTGAGCTATAGAAATGTTATTCCTTTTCCCCTTCCCCCTTTTTTGTGGTATTATTGTTATACATACTAAATCTTTATATGCTATCAACCCAAGAATACATTGTTATAACTATTACTTTATGTAATTTTATGACTATTAAAGAAGCTGAGAAAAGAAAGGAGAGAAAGTATGTATATATAGCATTTGTTATTTTTAACTTCTTATTTACCTTTTTGGTACTCTTCCCTAGTTCTTGTTGGTTTGATTTACCATCTGGTGTCATTTTCTTACTCCAATACTTTGCTCCAGCCCACCCCCTTTGTAGTGTTATTTCCAAATACATTACATTTCTGTATGTGATAGGCCCAAGAGCACAATTATATACATACTGTTTTATACAATTGCTTTGCAAATCAGAGAATAAAGAAGCAGCAGCATGCACTTATACTGCAATATACTTTTATAATTACATTATTGCCCTTATCCATGTCTTTGTTTTTTTAATGTGGATTAGAATTTCTATTTGGGTTTACTTGCTTTCAGCCTGAAGAACTTCTTTTAGTATTTCTTGTAAGGTGAGTCTACAAGCAGTGAATTCTTTCAGGTTTTCTTTATCTGGGAATGTCTTTATTTTGCCTTCATTTTTGAAAGATATTTTTGCTGAATATGGTTCTTGGTTCACAGTTTTTTTTCTTTCAGCATTTTGAGTACGACATCCCATTGCTTTCTGGCCTTCATTTTCTGCTGCGAAGTCAGTTGTTAATCTTGTTGGGATTCCTTTGTATATGATGAGACATTTTACTCTTGCTGCTTTCAAGATTTTCTTGTCTTTGTCTTTTAGCATCTTTATTATCATATGTCAAAGTTTGTATATCTTCATTTATGCTACTTAGAGTTTGTTGAGCTTCCTGCAGGTGTAGATTAATGTTTTTTCAACATATTCAGGACATTTTCAGCCATTATTTCTGCAAATATTGTTTTCTTCTCCTTTCATTTTTTTTCTCCTTCTGGTACACTCCTTACCACTCAGTTAAATGTGTCCCATATTTCTCTGAGACTCTGTTCACTTTTCTTCATTCTATTTTCTCTCTGTTCCTCTGATTTTATAATCTCTATCATTCTACCTTCAAATTTACTGATTCTTTCTTCTATCAGTTCAAATCTATCATTGAGCTCCTCTAATGAATTTTCATTTCATTTATTCCACTTTTTAACTCCAGAATTTCCATTTGGTTCTTTTTTATAATTTCTACTTCTCTATTGATTTTCTATATTTGATGGGACATTGTCATCATAAATTTCTTTACTTCTTTATAATTATTTCCTTGAATTCTTTGAACATATTTATAATGACTACTTTGAAGTCTTTGTTTGTTAATCTGACACCTGGTCCCTCTCATGGGTTTCTTTTGTTCCTATGTATGGCCCACACTTTCCTGTTACTTTGTATGTCTCATAATTTTTGTTGAAAACTGGACATTATAGGTAATATATTGTGACTATGGATACTGATTTCCCTCCCCTCCTTCTGGGGCTTATTTTTGTTATTTATTGTTGTTGTTGTCGTGTGTGTGTGTGTGTGTGTGTGAGACTTGGCTAGATTATTTTAGTGAAGTCTGTTTTCTCCCATTGTTGCATGGTATCACTCCTTGGAGGGTACTGCCTTGGGCATGTACAAAGCCATGTTGGGGTGACAATGGTTTTAGCAGGGCTTTATTTGACTGCCTTTCTCCTGGTCTCTCTGTTAAGCTGTCTGCCTCATTTGGTACCACACCCAACTATTAGGCTCCATGAATTACTAGCTAATTTCTCTATTGTTTTCAACAATACTAGGGACACAAATTGTTCTTCAGTCTGATCCAATTAAATTCAGGTAGGAGTAGTTTTTGAGGTCAGTCTTTGAGGTTTTTTCTGATCCCAGGAGGACATTTCTTACATGTCACATTCCTTGGTCTCTCTGGTAAATTAGCTGGCCTATGGTTTCACTGTTGTTCTTAAGAGGAGCTGTTGTTTTCTAGACCACTCTTAGCTTGAACTTTCCCACCCTCTGTTTCAAATAGAATCAGTTACTTTGGGGAAAGCTTTGGAGCTCTCTTTTCTTATTAACTCCCTCTCCTCTGGAAAAAAAAATCTCTGAAGCACTACTCTGGGTGCTGAGTGGGGCAGTAGCCTCTGATCTTTCTGATTTGCCTGTCCTGGCATGGTACCTCTGCCTTTGAGTGAGCTGGATAAAGGGTGATTGGGGCCCCCGTATTCTTGCCCTGCTACATCTAGGGTACAGTCTGTATGCTATGGTTGTGTGCTGAGTGGAAGAATGGAGCCCCAACCTCTTGGCTGCACTCTCCAGGAATTTTTCCTTTTGAATTTGGAGTAGGAGGGAATGAGAAAGGCTGGTGGCCAGTCCTCCTGGTGAGATATATTGACCCTTGATGGGGAGCTGAGGGAAGAGGGACCCCAATATTCTTGGCCATATCCACCTAGAATGGAGCTTCTGTCAAGCTGATCTGTGAGTCGTAGGGGAGGGAAAGTGTCATAACACAAATCCCTTTCTGTTTTTTTTCAGAGTTTTAGTAGATTTTCATGAACAAATGTTTCTTCACTTTCTGTATGCCCTTAGGGCAATTTGCAGAGAATTTAAATGGTTGTTTTTTAGATAGTTTTCACCAACTGTGCTTGTATACTGAGGAGTAGGTCCTCAGAGCTCCTCATGCTGCCATCCTAGAAATGGAACCTTCACTTACGTTTAGATGATGAAATGCCATCAACATTGCCATCAGCTTGCAAATGTTCTGTAGTCTCCTCTTATGGAGCCAATCACCATACGTTTATGATATTATCACTAGCCAATCTTCAAATACATTTGTCTCCTCTTATCTCATTCTTCATTCCTTTTGAAAAAAGGATGGATATCTTGCTTTGCTAAGTTGGGGCTATATGACCAGAAACATTTAGCTAGAATACACTTCAAAGATATAGTACTAGGAGGAGAAACATTTCAAAGAAGTTGGACTTTAATGTAGACATGAGAACAATAAATGATTTCTCTCCAGGGACTATTTTTGGGGTAAATTATCCTGCTGCCAAAGACATTGCTACAACTTTCTTTTAAAACATAGAGACTTATTATCAAAGATTGTCTGGTATAAAAACAAAACCAAATAGAGCTCTAATACCAGGGCAATTGGTTGTGATTAAAAATTAATAAATGAGCCAAAAAAACAAAAGCAAAACAAAACAACCTACATACTGCTGCTGCCACATACGAGGACCCTGTTTACCTGATACCTTCTAGAGTTAAGGGTTTCTAAGCAGCCACCAATTTGGTGGCAACCACTGAGATCCAGTTCCAGTAATTGTCCCCAGATGCTATCATACAAAGCCAAAAGATCATGAAATTCTTCCTCTGTTCCTGAAGCCAAAGCCTGTGTAAGTGAGCACTTTGGTGTGGTTATTACTTTACCCTTTCCCTGAAATTTTATCAGCTGTAGGCTTTGATTAAACTAAAAGCCATGTACTCAAAATGTAAAAGTCTAAACAGATAAGCCTTAACTGAGTAGCTAGTTTAATATAGTGAAACATAAATATTAACATGAAATAATAACCGCAACATAATTTTTGAGGATTTCTGCAAGGTTTTTTTTCTTTTTGGTTGAGTGAACCTACTTCAGAAAGAGTAAGCATATTCTTGAAATACTTTCTTATAGTAACTCACTAGAATTTAACTAAAATTAGTTGACCAGGAAAATGTAATGACATATGTTATTTCCCGAAGTTCTCAAATTACTAAAATAAATCTTCTTATGAACTTAAAATATGAAAATTTACCCATTTTAGTAAGATTTTGCACATCATATTCGAGAGCTCCTCATCCTGCAGTCATCCACAGTGATTCTGGGTCATCAGGTAATGCGTGTGGAGAGTGGAACACAGGAATCTGCATTTTAACAAGCACGTCAGTCTGGATCTACCTGTGTGCGCTTCAAAATGTTATACACACTCGCGATATTTCCTTATGATGATTTGTTTAGATAAGCCCAGGAAAACAGTTGTTTCAGTGAAGTGTCTGACACCTAGAAAGCCCTCAATAACTGTTTTTCGCATAGTTGTTGACTCTCCTGTTCTAGCAGATCTTCTAGATTCAAGGGTCTAGGTGAAGGGGCTGAGGGATTCTGTGCTGAGGTCACCTGGAGAGACCAAGGTAATGTACCAGCCTCAGCCGTTCTCTGGCTAGATGTCACCAAGTGATGATGCTTTTTTATTTTTCACCTTTGTTTCATAATAAAAGTTTGTTTTTAAAAATCCAGGCATGTCTTATCTGAACTAAGTAAGGAGAAAAGGGGAGTTTCCCCACCTCTCCTAGACACACTGTTCTTCAGTAGAAGCTTGGACCAGTCTTGGCCAGATGACTGACTTGCACACTAAATGTGAGAACTGTGGCTTCAGCCCAACTCATCACATCCGGTTAGAGCAACAAAACCAAGAGTACTTGAATGACTTGTCCAGGGTTATATCAACACTTTGAACATACTGGTTCAAATTATTGCTTGTATAGTCCCCTAAGTGGAATTACCAAGTTAAAGACATTAGTTCTTCTACGGCTCATTTATAGGTAGATTTTCTGAACAATAAAAACTTAGCATCGCTGCAAATCATGTGTTACATCTATGCGTTAGCATCTACGCATTACTTTCCTCACCCTCCACTCCCAGCTTCCACCAACCATGCTTCCAATCTTGAGCTTTGATTCATTTTTAGTTTTTAATAGATGTGTAATCATGCCCTAAAATGTCCGTTTCCTTGTTAAAGAAATCCACCAAGGCTGTGCATTTTTCGTTTTGGTAATTTGGTGTCTGCATGTGTAAATCGTTTTTCCATGTTGACCATAAATCAAGTAGAATAAGGTACTAATCTTATATATTTGAAATTGTTGTCCAATAATTTGGATAGTAAACTTTATCAGGAGTTTATTACATATTTATCTCTTTGCTTTTCTTTTAATATTTTATACTTTTAAAAAATTTTATATTTTAATTATGTCTGAAAATGGCCTCCGTTTTGTAATATATCATTCTTCCATAGCCAATTTAAATATACCAATCCGTTTTTTTCTAGCTTTTAGAATAATTTTTAATGTTTAGTGCTAACCTGTTTGAAATTACTTTCAGAGTCAGTACAGCAGATTTTGATGTATTAAAAGGCCTTCCATCCCTCCTCTTGAATTATTCCTGCCTCACACTGCTTCTTTGTTGACATTGGTGTGCAAATTTTCTCTTTTTGACTGAAGAGTCACTGGAGAAGGAAACAATTGTTCTGAGTCAGGGAGTAAATGTCATTCTGAAAAAAGAGTGCCAGCATTAAGATTACGAGGATATTACTATTACTGCTACTACTGTTAGTCATCATTATCATCATCATCATCGAATAATAATGGCATTGTATGATAGTCTCGTTCACCAGTCTTTCTAGATAGATTTCACTATTAATTTGCCAGAAGAGTAGGCTGGAGACTATAAGTGATATTTAACGGAATCTAACTTAGTGAACATGATAATATTTTACTTGGTCCCCTCAGACAAGAACAAGGCATATGTCTTCATAAATTTATCCTTTTTTCCCCTCTATTAGAGTTTTGCATTTTCCTGTAAATAAATCCATTTTATTAGATAGAGAAATTATTAATCATGTTGAAGAAATCCTCCATAACTAATATATTTCATTTTTATTAAATAACATTGGAAATGAAACATATTTGATGTCCTATGTGAAAAACCAGAATGCATAATGCCATGTAAAAATATATGTGCATTTGGGAAAATATTAGCAAGAATTATATAAAATAAAGACGAGATTATAGTAGTTTTTTTATTTTTGGCAAATTTTCTTTAAAGATATTAAATTCTTATGAGAAGAAATCAAACATGGTGACTTTCATAAAACATTTTCTTTTAAGAGGTGACTTATACCCTTTTCTTCTTGAAAGCATGATGAACATGTTCTATTTTACTTTGCAGTCCCGAAATAAGCATTATGGGGTCCCAAAGACAAATTCTTTTAGGATTTCAATTACTAAATTTTCTTCAGGGTTTGATAATTTTTACATTTTATATTTTATTGGTCTTACCATGTTATCTGCTTTGTTGTTTTTGTTTTATCAGCTTTACTACTGTATTTATAGTATTTTTATAGCTGTCTACTTCTAGGTAGTAATAAAATTTGTTAGAATCTAAGAAAATTATATTCCTCTAATTTTTCTTCCAAGATTTTATAATAAAAATTTTCCAGTTTTACAGAAATGTTGATTCCTAGAATCAACACATTAACATTTTGCCATGTTCACTTTATATACATTACAAATATAAATTATATTTCTCCTATTTTAACTTTCTTTTATATTTTTTATTTTATGCTTTTATTAATTTATTCTTCAACAAATATTTTTTATGCAATACTTAATTCTAATAATTGGTGCTTTTTTCCTTTTTATTATTTGAGCTAATAGGTCTCTGGTTAAAGTTTTTATTTTTTTGCAGAATCAAATGTTAGTGTTATTAATTTTATTTTTTCTTCTCCTTAGTGTATGTTTACTCTTAGTTTTATTATTTCCCTTTTCCTGCTTTTTCTTGGCTTGCTATTTAGTTTGTTTTTCCTAAGACTAAAGTTGAAACCCAGTTGATATTTCTCTTTTTATTTCTTGGCACTAGAAACGTCTGGAACAGTACAATTGTCCTTAATGTCCTGCTTTTGAAATATCTCGTAAATTTTGACATGATGTATTTGTATGTTGTATTATTTTGTGATTTAGCTAAGCATCAGAAAAGCATGTTGAAGCATTCTTCCATTTGGACACTTTTAAGTTCTACACTTGTCACATACAATCTTGTTGTGATCTGAGTATGGTTTGTAAAATTTCTGCCATTGTGCATTTCCCAGTTATATCATGGTTTCCCAAAATTTGGTTACAGTTTGTGAAAAACTCATGGTAACTGGAAAAGAATGTATGTTTTCTTGCCTTGCCGTTAAGTTTTTTAACAAATTAAGTTATTAATACACTATTTTATTCAACTTTTAATTTTTAAGAAAACGTTTGTCTTTATGTGTGTTTTGTCATATTCTGAAAATGGAGTGTTGAGATTTTTAACTATATTTTTATTTCCATTTCTTCTTGCATTTCTGGCACTTTGTTGTTGATGTATTTTGTTGCTATATTGTTTGAAACATATAATTTCAGTATTGTTAGATTTTCTGTTTTTAATATACCTTATACAATCATACAGGGAACTCGTTTACTTCCTAATGCTTTTGCTAAGAAATCTAGTCTACTCATGATCATGATAGTAATCCCTACTTTTCTTGTATCAAGAAAATTCAGATTGATTACAATTTGGATCATCCTAATTTTTAGCTCCTTTATCTATTTTGGTTTCTAAGATGCCCCTTGAAAACATCAGATTTGTTGTATTTCTTTTTTAATCTAGATATTTATCTTTTTTAAAGTGGAAATTTAGTCAAATCACATTTCTTATTTTAATCAATTCCTTGGCATTCACATTACTTCATCTCTACATAAGCTTAAATAGTGTTGGTATGTTGCTATAGTTATGTATATGTTTTCCCATTGAATTGCTTGGGCACTTTAAAAAAACTAGTTAACCATCTATGTATGGATCTATTTCTGGACTGTATTCTGCTCTATTCTGCATTGTAATTGGTATTCTACCTTCTAGTTGGCATATTTACATTTAATGTAAGTACGGATATGTTGGGACTTAAGTTTACCATTTTACTTTTTGTTCTCTATTAGTTCCCTCTGCTTTTGTTTATTTTCTTTTTTTCTGACTTCATCTGGGCTGCTTAAACACTGTTTTAGAATTGATGGCATTTTTTTTATTATACATTTTTTCAAACCTATTTGTGTCCTTTTGTTTAGAGTATGTCTTTTGTAGGGAGCATGTAGTTGGGACTTGCGTTTTTATCCATTCTGATAATCTTTGCCTTTTAAATGAAATGATTAGATAATTATCGATATGGTGGGATTTGGAGCTACCATTTCATCATGGCTTCATTTGTACCTTCTGCTTTTTGTTCTTCTGTTCCTACTTTTTTTTTGCTTGAAAATTTTTTTCCTTAGTATTCCATTTTAATTTATCCGTTGATATTTTAGCTATATCTCTTTGTGTTGTTATTATTTTTAGTGGTTGCCCTAGGAATTATAAGATACATCTCTAATCAGAGTTTGTCTTCTAAATGCAGTGGATTAAAATCTATCCTGGAAGCTCACCTAGCAGATGTCTATTCACATCTCATTGTCTAAAGCTGAATCTTATCACTACCTTTATAGCAATCATTGTCCACAGGTAGTGCATGGGTTAGACAAATTAAGATTCATACTCTGAAAATGGAGGAGAAATCCATCTACACTGAAACAGAAAGGTCTCTACCTGCTACCTGGATAAATTGGTGTTTGTTAGCGGGAAAGCAGGGGAGAGAATATAAGGTAAACAAGAGTTAGTGTCTGCCACAGTAATGAATCTTATCTAACATACTTAGTTTGCCAAATTTTTAACCTCAGAACATTTTAACACAATCCTTTTTTTTTTTGTTGTTATTAATAATTTATTTTACTAACGAAAAATATCCCCTTCAAAGAATTACGGCAAGTCTCCCTTGTAGTGGCTGTTGCCCCATGCTTCATATGCCCACTTTGTTGTTTACTTGGGCTAGGAGCGCCCTTTAGAATAAATTTTGAAAGTTTGTACACAACTGGCCTGTGGTAGATAATAATTATAGTCTATTAATGAGAGAGTGAACAATGAATGAATGCGTAGAAGTAGCTATTTTCTGGCTACAAAAGTGAAATTTGATTAAAGATCAGTTCAGTTTTATTCTAGCAGATCAGAATTTCTCGCAATGAGATTATTTTGCTATAAAGGAGACAATCAAAATAATTAAAACGAAAACAAAGCAAACAGAAAAAAGCTTAATTTGTGCCTTTGAGTTGTTTCCTTTCCCATTTTTACAAGAAGATAGATGTCATAAACAGTTACTTGTAATTTTGTTTTAAAAAGCCTAAGTAGCATTTTGAATATCTTTTACTTAATATGTTTTAGTATAATATGAATATACTTGGGAAAATATGCTTAAATTATGGGAAAAAAGAATTGGCATTTGCAAAGCTTAATTAAATAAAAATATTTGGTTTGTGAAAACCAGGCCTGTGATTTTGAAAGCACATTTCCTACTTTCTTCTCTAATGGGAGCTTGTAGCTCTTTGTTAGTGATGATTGAATTATAAATTCTCTAGGGCAGAGGCTGTGTTTTCTATCTCATTAGCAAATTGTGTGTGCAGAGAGATGGGTTGTTCAGCCTTATGATGATTTATAATTTAATACATGCATACAGAGGCACTAACTTATTGAATTTCCTTAACTTTGCAAGGAGGTAGTCAACAAAAACTCTCCCATTATATGAATAAGGAAGTTGATGCTCAACAACAATGAATGGAATATCTAAATTCACATGACTCTTATTGTTAGAATGTTTGCTGAGACCAGACCCTCAGCTCAATGCCCTTTCCTCTACACTGGCATCCCCAGGGCTCCCCCACTCTCCCGCACAGCTTCATTGAGTCGGGCTGTGTACAAGGTGCGTGGAGACTCTCCTGCTACCTAAGTGTTTCCCAGTGGGACAGCATTGCCAGTTTGGGTGGAAAATCATTTAGTGTGCAGGATTGTCCCATTTAGCATCCCCAGACCTCTCGCACTAAGTGCAAGCACTGTCTCCCATCATTGTGACATGCAGAAATGGTACCCCACATTACCAGATGCCCCCTGGGAAGCGGTACCATACCAGAGCTCTCTACCATGCTGCCTCTCTACTGTCAGAAGTGGCAGGATTTACAACCACAATGAATAAAAGTAGTCTTGAGAGAGCATTTTGAACATCTTTGACCAAACGCATAAGCCCTCTTGTACGCAAGGCTGCCGTGGGACATGGGAGGAAATGTTTAGAGGAGATAAAGGAGTATTTGGAATCCCTCAAGCAAGGGGAGTGCCAAAGCTTAGTAGAGCAGCTACCAGTTGGGGTAGAAGAATCACCCCAAAATGATCATGGTGGTAGCAATAATAATGCCAACACTGAGTTACTGCTGCGTGCTAGGTGCTATAAGTTACTTACATGTGTTATTTCACTTTATTCTCACAACAGCACCACACAGTTGTTGCTACCATCCTCCTCACATTATAGGTTAGTGAACCACCGTCATCATGGCTTGCCAGAACCATTGCTATAACCACCTTTCTGGTCTTTCTGCTTCCGTGGTTACCCCCATATAGTCCATTTTCCATGAAATCAACTGGAGCCATTTTTATAACATGAAATCAGATCATTTCACTCCTCTGCTAAAACTCTCCAACTACTTCCTGTCACTGAATAAAATCTAAAGTCCCATAGTGGCCCATAGGGCATGTATGCCCTGACCCACAGACCTCCCTGACCACGTCTCCTCTGCCCCGCACTGATCACACTCCAGCCACACTGGCTCCTTGCCATCCTTGGCACAGGCCAAGCTTGTTGCCATCTGTCACTGTTCTCTCCTCAGATATGACTCACTCCCTCGCTTCAGTTAGTCTGGATCCAACCTCACACCCCAGAGAGCGCTCTCCTGATGGCTGACTCTCTTCCCTTCACGCTGCTTCCTTTTCTTCACAGTACTTAGTGCCACCTGACATTGTGTTAAATGCCTCCTTGTCCATCTGTTCATTGTTTCTCCTTTCATAAGAATGAGAGCTTAGTAAGTGGGTGCTTTGTCTTGTTCACCCCTTAGAAAACTGCTTGGCATGTGGTAACAATATTCGTTGGATATGCGGGGCTTAGAGAAGTTAAGTCACTTGGTCAATGTTCAGAGCTAATAAAGGGTAGATTTGCATTCTGAACTCCCAGAGTGTCAGAGAAGACTCCTTTTTGGGAAGGAAAAAAATACGGATGGCAGAGAAACTTAGGATGGAGATGAGAATGGAACAAGGCCTTTCTTCTCTCTGCCAGGGGATGCTCTGTGGAATTTTTTTTTTTTTTTAACCCATGCAGTAACCAAAGAGAACTGTACGAAAGGCAAAACTAAGGTGCAGACACTCTCAGAGACTTCATAAAGTCAGGAGTCTGCAGGTAAACTGAAACCAAAGCCCACCTCTCGTCCTAGGGTGCGCGTGTTGTTAGTCAGCTATAAGCTTTAAGGCTTGCTGCTTGATTGACATATGAAAGGAATTCATGCAACCACGAACCGTGTGCCCTTAAAACAGCTCTGAAGGGGTCATTTTGAACAAGTTAATTTAGGATTAGTTCAGAAATAACTAAAGCAGAATTGCAGTCTGTCCATTAATGTTTACTTTGCGTCCATTTCTTTAGAGTCAAATTCAAGTTATGAATTTTCCTCTTCCAGTTCTTGGCATTGTATCTTTTTGTCCCTTTCTCCCTCTGCACCATAACTCCTGGGGAGCCTACCCATCCGTATGTTGAATACTTAAAAAAATTTTTTTTCAAGTAACTATAAAAAATTTTTAAATGGTTTATCTTTTTGGCTAGGGGGAAGCAAGGGAAGTCGACAGAATAGATCCTCAAGTGATGTGGATTCAGTTTCTTGCTGGAATTTGCAAAGCCGATTTAAATCCGATCTTAGTTTTCAGAAGATTGTTTTTAAAATATAGAAAATCAAGAAGACAGCCTTTGAGAATGCAAATTTTGAAGAACTTGAGATCTTTTCTTTTTTCGAATATAACATTAGCCACAGAGCTCGTCTAGCTGGATATCACAGTGTGTACAACATAAGGAAATCACAGTAATAAAAACGGCCTCTCTGCCTTGCTGGCATTTGCTGCTATCTTTGCCCTACGCCGTTTCCTGCGTGTTATCATTGAGGGAAATAGCAGGGTGCACAAGAGATCGAAAGAGTGGAAAATAAAATTACAACAGCTGGCTGAGGCGCGATGAGTGGATTTCAGCAGATGCGATATGATGACTTGCAATGTGGAAATGACACTTCCAAAACTTTTCAGGTCTGTTTACCTCACTGCTGGGGGCAAAATAAGGTTGACGTGAGGAAAAAAGTGGTAAGAATGCCTGAAAGTTACATAGCAGTTAAGTCAAAAACGCAAAGCAGTTTACAGGGAGGGATAAAGGTGAAAGGAGGGCCTTTAACTTGAGGCAGCCCCCAAGCCTGTGGGATTCAGGGGTCTCAGCTCTCAGTGGGACATGGGATGGGTTTCAGAACTTGTCAGATCTTTCTCTATGACTATTTGCATAGCTTTTAGATTTCTGTAATTTTCCCCAATACCTCTGGAGTTGTCTTGGCAAGCTAGCATTTACATACAAATGCCTCAAATAGAACTAAATTTTAACAGAGTCTGGTAATGTGGAAAGGGGTGCAAATGAATGAAAATGAGGAAGAAAGAACATTAGACTTTTTCTTCAATTTCACGTATTCTTCTGTCATATCTAGAAGGCTCTTAGTCATAGTGGAAACAAAATATAATTCTAAAAAAATTATTAAATACACACACATAATATATATGTGTATTTTTAACTCTTTGTCTAAAATGAAATTTGTTTTCAATCATTTAAATATTTTCACTTAAAAGGGAAATTTTAAGATTAGGACAGTCAAAGTTTTTTCTGATGTCAAATTAATATAAATCGAGTGATTTTTCAGAAAAGGAGTGTATAGGAGCAATCTATATGGAATGTTTTTGAGAATTTCAGCTAACACAGACATAGTGGTTTTAATGACTGCTTTTTAAACTCCAGAGTGTTTTTGCCAAAGTGTCCATATAATTCAGTTTTAATTTACTGATAATTAAACTTGTTTTCAGCTTACATAAAAGACAGTTTATAGCTTGCAGTCTGTTTTCTGTGGCTGAATTGCAGGCATATGGAAATTTCATTCCCTGTTTTCAGCTCTACAGTTTTGAGGCTAAAAACAGATATTAGGAAAACTCATAGAAAAATGAATTTTCATTATAAGCAGGGCAATGTGGGGAGATTTGAGGTGCTTCAGAAAAACTTACCACCTAAAACACTCCCTTTCTCTGATAGTCTTTGACATCTACCATTAAAGACAAATCTTTTAAATCCTTGCTGCCTTCACCGACCCTCTTCTACAGTGTCACTCCCTTGGGAGGTATAGGGCAGACGTCTCTTCCCAGGGCTCGGAGATGAGGATGCAGGCGTCTATCCCACCCTTTTCTTTGTGGTCTGGACCATTAGCAAGGCCCCTGGGAAGGGGCACTGTGATGACTGGTGAGGCTGAGAAGGTTCTCCTGAAGTGGGGAGTCTGGAATCAAGACCTTAGCATCCAGGGCCAGTGGGATGGCACAGGGGGAGACACTATATGTGGAAGGGGGCAAAAAACCCCAATGGGACTACCTTACAGTTTTACTTAAGACCACTACCCTTCATCTCTGCAGGCTCTAAACTGTTGTGGTTAGTGTGAAGAGGCTGGGGGGGTGGGTGGGAGATGGGACAAGGGAAGATTTGCTCAGCCTTTCATGGATTTGTGTTTAGCATTCTGTGAAAGAAAACTGGGGTTTGTTCCAATGCTGGCTGTACTATAACTCTGTTTGATGCAGGTAGGCTGGGAGTCTAAGGGCCAGAGGCTGAAGATCGACTTCCTCAGTCAACTAGAGAAGCAGATGAGGTTGGGAGGTTCTGTGCTTGTGTCTCTAACCCCGTAGACAATGCTGATCCTGGGAGTGAAGTGAGAAATAAATTCAGGAGCCCCTAAACCTTGGAGCTCTGGGACTACCTCTAGGGAGTGGGAATGTAGTTGGGGATGTGAACTGGACCAACAGAATGTGGGAGTGTGGGGCAAAAGAGTGGAACTCAGCTTCTCTGAAGGCTCAGCACCGGAGGATGCGGAGCAGTCATGCTATGGACTCCCCAAGTCTTTACAACCTACTGCAGTTCAGAGAGTAAAGGGAGGAAGGGGGGTGAAGTTTGCTGGGTCTCCCTCCCCACCTCATCCAACAGTGCAACCCTCACATTCAACCTCCCCCAACACACCAAACTTTATCACTGCTCATCCACACCATAATAGGTCCCGGTGTTCTGTTTTCTGAAGAAAGAATATTTCTTTTTTGGTGTCAGTAATGATAACTTAAAAAATACATTCCAGAAACACTGACAAGAGCAATAAAATGGTTCTCTCTCCTCTACTGATTAAAACATTAGTGGTGGGATTGAAGGGAATCATTAAAAAGACATGCTGACAAGCAGCTCTTCAAGGCTTCATCTGAACTCTCCAGCAGCGAAGTACCTTGGAGATGGATTGGGGAGCAAGAGAACTACTCCGTAATGCAGACACCCTTTGGGTGGAGAACAGGCAATGGCTGAGATTTTGGAAGCACAAAGGCTAACAATCTTCGTTCTTTGTTTTAATAAACCTCACCACTGGATATAGTGGGCGCTGAATAAATATTGAATAAATAATTGAACAAACCTTTTTAGGGCACTCAAATCTCTCCCTTTTAGCACTCACTTTCCCAAATTTGCCCTCTAACACCCTAATTCCATCCCCAATAAACAGCCCGGCTGCAGTGACTTTCAACTAAATTCTGCCAGAGGAATTTGCACTTCTGTGACTACTCAAAAATAGCTTGACTCTTGTGATGCCAAAGTCCTCATCTTATTGAATACTCTGTGTACATTAAAAGAATGAGGTGAGCCAGACTTTATTTTATAAATGGATCTAACTTTGTGGAAAGCATATAACTATTTTCAGAAAGAACCTCTTCAGAAATCATCAGCTTTTCCCTCTCACACAACTTTCCTCATTCCAATATGAAATGGAAGGGGTCGCTTTTCTGTCTCAATACTCAAAACACTGATGCTCAGAGCTGTAAGGGGATTTAGAAACCATGTAATCTAATTCTCTCATTTAATAGATATGGGAACTGAAATTCAGAGTGTCTTAACGATTATCTCAAGATCTCACTTCTAATTAGAAGTGCTAGAACCAAAGAACAAATCTCCAGACTCCCAAGCTAGTGACATTTCTCCCACAAAGCAACTGCTTCCAGAACAGACAGAAGGGGGCAAGGGACGGACGCTTATCAGACCTGTTGAATCAATCCATTGTGATTATTAGGAATAGGCGCATATTGAAAAGAATGAATAAGGTTAAACTATTTATGTATATTAACATGAAAACTTCTCCAGACATTATTGAACGAAAAAAGCAGTTGCCAAATAGTATATGAGTCCATTTATGGAGTAAGAGTCCAGTTATGTGAACCAAAATGAACAATGCATATTGTCTATGGGAAAGGTCTGAAGGTTGCATTCCACCCTGACAACAGCGCTTACCTCTGAGGAGGGCTCTAGAATTGGGATGGTGGTCAAGGAAAGTTTGTCCTTATTTATATTATTTGAATTTTTATGAGGAGAATCTATTTATGCACTAATTATTTAAGAATTAAAAGAGTAAAACTACATTTTTTGTTATGCTCTATGTCACTCTGATGGCTTTGTTCCTATCACCATGGATCATGCTTGGAGGGACTCAGCTTATTACCTTAACCCCAAGGAAATGCCTAGATTAATCCCAATGCTTTAGAGGGATGGTCTGGCTTAGAGAGGAAGGAGAGAGGGAGTGTTTGGGGGTTTAATCTTATCTTCCCCAAACTACTTACTGTCTTCTCCCTCTGTTCATTACCGTTTCACACTTTTACATCAGGTCAGACCACACTCTTTGAATATAATAATGATGATGATGATGGTGATGATGATGATAGAAAATGCGATATTGCTAATGATAAATGGCAATAGATATGCTCTTTTGAATAATAAACTCCACTCCAGACACTCTCCTAAACACCTTCATGCATTACATCACCCCTGTTTAATCCTCATAACCACTCTGTGAGGTAAGTGCTCTTATGCTCCCCACGTTAGAGGTGAGAAACTGAGGCTTGAAGAGAGTAATGAACTTGACCGCAGCCACACAACTGGTGGGTGGAGGAGCCTGGATCTGAACCCAGGCAGTTTGGCTAGTCTGTGCTTGGGCCCAGGTGTCAGCAGTTCCTGCCCTTGGAGGAAAGCTGAGCACCAGCATCTTAGGAGGAGTGCAGCCAGGCTGGAAAGTAGGACTGGTCTAAACTGGAATGTGCCCACCTTTGGGGAGACCTCCTGTCTGATCTGGTTCCCCATCGCTTCCTCCTTGTGCTCCTTTGAGCCTTTTAATAAAAGGTTTCAATTGCTGCTTTGTTACTGAACCAAGTGTGTAATTGTATCAGGGCAAAATTATCCTCCTTTGGAGAGTAAAAACCCACCTGCTATTACGTACAAACCTCACAACAATTTCCCAATCACCAATTCCTCTTACTTAAAGCCACAGCAACAGTAAGAAATGTCTTTTAAAAGAGAGAAGAGCTGGCTTCTGGGGGCCACTGAATAATCCCTTTTCTCCTCTTTCTTTTTTTTTTTTTTAAAGATTTTATTCTTTTCCTTTTTCTCACCAAAGCACCCCGGTACATACTTGTATATTCTTCATTGTGGGTCCTTCTAGTTGTGGCATGTGGGACGCTGCCTCAGCGTGGTTTGATGAGCAGTGCCCTGTCCGCACCCAGGATTCGAACCGACGAAACACTGGGCCACCTGCAGTGGAGCGCGGGCACTTAACCTCTGGGCCACGGGGCCAGCCCCCCTTTTCTCCTCTTTTGATATTGACTTTGGATGTGTCAGTTTTGTTCCTTAAAGGTACGGAAAGCATAGAGGGGTAAATTTTGAAACGATTTTTATAGTTCATGTAGAGAAAGGTACTTTTTAGGAAGCTGGTTATCTTATACTAAATAAGGAACAGTGTTCTCCCCACCTTGCACTTCCGTCCAAACTTTGGGAATTATTTCGTTATTTCTCTATTCATGACCAAAGCATCTCTGATTTATCATGCAAAGTTTGAGGTAGATCACAGGAATCTTCATTTAAATATATATACTGTGCATATACTTACGTATATCTGTATGTGTGTAGGGCATATGTATATTTATGTGTATAGATACATCTATAGTATACTGTGTGTGTGCCATGTCATGAAGTATGGTAACATTCTCCTCCCGTTCCCAAGTGCCAGAGAGTTTCTGCCTGGAGCGCTGCATTCGAGTGCATTTTTGACTCCTGCCTCACCCTTAGGGAAACCAACTGTAGTTTCAATATTTTGGAATTTCCAATATATGCTTTGTGAATATTTTCCTTTTGAAAAGAAAACCTTCACCTGCTCCTTTTTTCCTCCACATGGCATTACACATGTGTACATCAAAGATGAAATGGAGATGTGTACTTTTCTTTGCCCTACAAGCTCAGACCTAGTGCTATTGCTATATTTTTTCATTTGTGTATACAGCAAATGGGCTCATTTCTCAAGTGCCTGCTCCGTGCCCAGCCCTGTGCCAGGAACCTGGATAGAGTGGTAAATAGAGCGGACATGGGCCCTGCCCTCATGGGCTTATTTTGCACTGCCAGCCTCCCAGTTGCCAGGACTACAGTCCTTTCAGATGGGCGAGGAGCTTTGACAAATATGTGGTACCATACACATTTCTGTGAACAAAACCATTTATTTAGGCTGAAGCATTTGCAGAAAAATTTAAATAATTTACCTGGAATGTATCAAATTGAATGCTTTCCTGGTATCTTTTTGGCTTTCTTTGGCAGAACGTTTGTAATGTAAGAGCTCTGTTAGATTTCTCAACTAACTCACTGCCGTTACCTACAGACACAATGTATGGACCAAACATGGAGGCAGTCTTAAGATTCCGAGCCTGTCTGAGAGAAATATTTTTGGTCATTACCAAGTGAATCAGGACATTGAGGATCCTTCACTCAATGCTCTAAGGTTTTGGGAAGGAAAAAAATTTGTTTGGCCACAGATGCGGCTAAATGTTATCCATTACGTTAAGAACCCAAGAACTGGAACTACCCCCAATCCTACCCTCCTCCACCCAAGAGAAAATACTGATTCCTGAAATTCTTGTCAAAAAAATGAAAACCTTTTGGTGAAGTTAGCATTGCTCTTGGAAAGAAGGCCAATCAACCTTGGAGGACCAGCCCAAAACTTTTGCTTGGCATTAACCTTTAGTAGGATTCATCTGTTTAGGGCCCGGCCAGCACCGTTTGCCAAGGGAATAGGGCACCGCAGATGAGCATCAATGCTTCAAAGCCCGGAGGGAGAAAGAGAAAGATGCTGGGCAGCCTTGCCCTGGAAAGACCTGGGGAGCCATGGTCCTAAGAGGGCACTCTCTAAGCATGGAGGCCACCTGGAGATTGTAGCCACTTAGCTCTGCAGAGGGCCAGCTCATGTTTGCCTCTAAGCAATTTCTGATGTCTTTCAAAGAGCAAAATAAAACTTTCTTCTTTAAGAATCTTAACGAATGTTCCTGCATGTGTCCTAGGTTTTTATAAGACAGGGATGCTTTGGACATCGCTTACCCTTGTCCACATTGAGGCAAGAGAGGCGGTGTGTCCTCTCCTCCTAGTGCAGCGACCTACAGGCCCAGAAGAGCCCCTCACCAGAGCCTGCATTGTGCTGAGAGGTCACAGGCGGCAGAAACTGCTGGCCTCTCTTTCGACAGCCCACAGGAAGCATTTGCACCCGCAGTACTCTCCACTCAGAGTGGTCCATGGCAGCGTGTCCCGCGTGGGGTTCAGAAGCCATTCCCCGTATTGCTTTGTAAATCATCTTTCCATACGGCCTCCGGGAGTCCAGCGAAAGATACAAAGATTCAAACCTTCCTGTTGTCTGTGTTCAGTAAGCAAAATGTGAAAGTTTTAGAAATTCCTTGTTTTAACTCTATTTAGAAGTAAAATAGTCCTTAGCAGAAGCAAGCATTTGCTTCTCTGGGATATATGTTTGTGAAAATGTAACAAAGCTTTTATTTATGACTTGCCTTAGTTATGCCAAGCTTAATAAATTCACTCTTTTGAAAAATTAAAGTTCAAAAAATAACATGTTAGAGAAGGACAAATTACTTATACCATTGTTCTTAGATTGAATGGTAACACAGATAATTTAGTCAAAACCTATCTTTAACCATATTTGTGGGTGATAAGTTTGTGAGTCCCTGATTATAGCTAGCTGAATGTTTCCCACAAAATAATTGGTTGTGAGTGTTAATAATAGGTCTCTATCTGTCAACAGCAAACACTGTGACTTTATTCATATGCAATAAAGCCCTTATAATAAATTGCACAATTAACTTTCTGCAGTTGAAATAAATGAAATATTAATGGTTTTGGAGGAATCCAATTGGAATTAAGCTAAAGTCCCTTGACTTCTTCCAGTTTATGACCATACTATAGTAGTTTAAATGTATTTTTCATTACTTAAAATCTTTTTCTCCTAGCGTGTAGTAATGATGGGAGAATTAAATGATGCTGAAAATGGAAAAAAGGAAAAAAAACAACAGTCTGAAACCGCAAGCCCCAGGTGAATAAAGAGAGAGAAGAGTGGTTTAGGTTAAGTCTCTGGTTAGACATTACCCTGGAAAGCTCTACTTGAGAAAGAGGGCACACGGCCTCGGTGGCTCTGGGGAGGCCATGCTGCTGCATCCTGATCATCAGTCTGAAATTGCACAGTTCCTCTGACCATAGTGGTTTTAATTAAGTAAAATGGGAGGTTAAAAAAACAAGCAAAGATAATCAAGCAACATTTGTCCTCTTACATAACAATGTTCTACATAAATCTCCATTGATCTCACTCATTTAAATGTCACAAAACAATTAGCTTTGTTTTCTCATCTCTCTCTCTTCCAGAGGGTGGGGGCATCTTAGTTTTTCCTAATTATATCTATAAAAAGTGTTGACTATTTCAAATACAAAATTAGCATTACAATTACTACAACTGTGGGTAAAAAAAGTCATCTCCTGTTCATTTTTTCACACTGTTACATGTCAGTTGTGGAGAGGGATGTATAGGTTGTTTGGGGAGGAGAGATAAAGCAGGTCCCCAAACTAGAGAAGCCTTCCTCATGGAGAGGACGCTTTGCTCCACACTAACAGCTCCCAGTCCTTTGCCTCTCTGTCTGCTTGAGAAGCGCGTTAGTGCACCAGGAGCGTGATCTCAACTAAGTGTCCAAACGGGAAGTCGTACAACACTTGTGGAAGATATGTGGCTGAGGCTCTCAGGTGATTTGTGACAGTCTTAACTCCAAAGCTTTATTCAGCTCCTCCCAGGGACTCTCCTGAGCTCAGAAGCCGTAATGAGCTGGAGAATGAAAGTTTGTTGTTACAGGAGGGAGTGGTGAATCTTCCTTTTTGATTAAAAGAAGAAGAAAAAGTAAAACAAATCCCAAGTCCCATTTGTACCGTTTAAATGGAAGTTTTCTCTAAACACAAAAAGATATTGGGGGAGGGGCTGGCCCCGTGGCCGAGTGGTTAAGTTCGTGCGCTCCGCTGCAGGCGGCCCAGTGTTTCGTTGGTTCGAATCCTGGGCGCGGACATGGCACTGCTCATCAGACCACGCTGAGGCAGCGTCCCACATGCCACAACTAGAAGGACCCACAACAAAGAATATACAACGCTGTACTGGGGGGCTTTGGGGAGAAAAAGGGAAAAAATAAAAAATCTTTAAAAAAAAAAGATATTGGGGGATGATAGGGGAAACTGCGTATGGACCAGGTCTCAGATAGTATCAGAGAATTAGTAATATTTTTTGCAGGGATAATGGCATTGTGGTCATGGAGGAAAATGTGCTTATTTTTAGGAGATATGTGCTGAAGTGTTAATGATGTCTACAACTTATTTTCAACCTATATTGAAAATACACATACACACAGAGATAAAGCAAATATGGTAAATATTAGCAATAGTTAAATTTAGATGCTGGGTATATGGGCAGTCATTGAACATCTGTGTATCAACTGGAAATGTTTCTGGCTGTAAGTAAAAGAAAACTCAACTGACAAGGGCTGAAACTTAGAGAACATTCATTACTTACTAAACAGGAAGTCCAGAAGTTATCCAGTCAGGGTTGGTTCAGCAGCTCAGTGATGCTGTCAAGACCTCGGTTTGTTCTGCTCATCTGCTTTGTCATTCTCAGCTGAATGGCTTCTGACACTGTCAACTCGTGATTGCAAGGCAGCTGCTGTGGCTCTAGGCATCATAGCCACATTCGAAGGCAGGGGCGTGGGTGGGGAACAGCAGAAGCAAGCTCTCCTCTTGCACTTGCCTTTTTTATTGGAAGCAAAATCTTTCCTAGAAGCCCCCAGGAGATTTCTGCTTACATCTCAGTTGCTAGAACAGTCAGAGGCCAATCTTAGCTACAGGGGATCTGGGAAATGGCATGGCAGTAAGTGACTTACATCCATTGTGATTCATCCCCTTGGGCTATGGGTGCACTGTCTCCCTGAACAAAATTGATGTTCTCTTAACAAGAAAGAGAGGATATGGCAGCTACTTTCTATTTACTGCACAGATGCCCCTTTTTCTGTGGAGGGGAAATTGCTCCATTTCAATAGGTAAGAGAAATGATTTTTTTTTTTTCTGCTTTATCTCTCCAAATCCCCCTGGTACATAGTTGTATATCTTAGTTGCAGGTCCTTCTGGTTGTGGCACGTGGGACGCCGCCTCAATATGTCCTGATGAGTGGTGCCATGTCCACACCCAGGATTCCAACCAGTGAAACCCCAGGCCCCACCGCAGTGGAGCATGTGTGCTTAACCACTCGGCCACGGGGCAGGCCCCAAGAAATGATTTTAAACGAAAGTAAAACTAAAACTCATTCTTCACAATATCATGTTGCTGTTTATCAGAAAGGTAAATGGTGCCTCTGATATTGTGATTTATAATAAGAGATATATATATTTGGCTTTCCTTCCCGTTTCTGGCACAGAACTCCTAAAACCATTGGAATTTCCTAAGTGATGAAGAAATTTGCTATGTTAATGAGGTGACTTTTGGAAAGCACCTAAGGATGGGGTCTAGTTGCCACCGGATCCAACCATGTGATTAGAGAGTTGGGACTTTAAGTCCCCTCTTTCCCCCAACCTCCAGGGAGCGCAGAGAGGGGCTGGAGGTTGGATCAATCACCAATGGCCAATGAGTTAATCAATGATGCCTAGGTAATGAAGCCTCCATAAAACCCCAAAAGGATGAAGTTTAGAGAGCTTCCAGGTAGGTGAACAGGTGGAGATGCAGGGCAAATGGCTCACCCAGAGAGGGCGTGAAAGCTCTGCGCCCCTTCCAATGTACCTTGCCCTATACATGTCTTCCATCTGGCTGCTCCTGCATTGTATCTTTTTATAGTATCCCGGTGCTCTAGTAAGTAAAATGTTGCTCTGAGTTCTATGAGCTGCTCTAGCAAATCAATCAAACCCAAGAAGGGAGTCGTGGGAACCCCTGATTTAGAGTCACTGGGTCAGAAGTGTAGTAACAGCCTGGGCTTGTAACTGGCGTCTGAAGTTCAAGGTGGGACTCCTTGGACCCTCCAATCTGTGGCTGGTTGGTCAGAAACAAAGGTAACAGCTGGGGCTTGCGACTGGCATTTTAAGACGTGGGGCAGTGCAGGGGGTGGGGGCAGTCTTGTGTTGTGGGACTGAACCGTTAACCTGTGGAATCTGATCTATCTCTGGGCAGATAGTGTCAGAATTGAGTTGAATTCTTGGACACCCTGCTAGTGTCCAAAAATTGTTTGTTGGTGTGGTGAACTCCCTCACCATGTTGGAATTTGGTGCTCAGAACACCAAGAGTGCCCCAAAGGGACTTGAGGTTTCTTGTCTCCTGGCACAAGTTATCTTTAGTCCAGTGAAATAGAAACTTTTTAACCATACATGAAAACTATCTATTGTTTTGCTTTCCAGTTTGGTAATACCTTTCAATATACAGTTTACTTTTAAAGATTCTTCTCATTGTGGTAGACGTCATGCAGCAGAATAGAATATATACTCCTCCTCCTGTTACTAACCGCAGTGGATGGTCCTCTATATGCAGGGCACTGTAATAGGGGGCCACATGTTCTCTCATTTATGCAAGAAGGATGTACCTGGCTGTTACAAAAAGCTCCAGTTCAATCTGAGTCATCAGACTTGATAAAGAAATAGAAAACTGAAAGCTTTCAGGAGCTGTTCTAATTTTTACTTTCTTCTTAACCAGTGTGAGGCAGACGTAATATGATACTCCCAACATCTAGGCTTTTTAAATGGAAGTCCATTTATTGATCATAGCAAATAATAGTCATAACTCAAGTTCCCTCTTGTCCCCTTCTCTATCCTTTGGTCCAAGAATAGGCTTTCATTTAGAAAGAATGCTGCATGCTCATTGTAGAAATATTGGAATGAATTCCCAGACCAATAATAGCCACCTAATCATCACTGGGGGCCATAGTCGTGTGTCCTTGGAAGGCATAGAAGTGCATGCCTGGGCTCAGAAGGTCTTTGAGTGTTCAGAAGTCGCTCGCCACCACAATGGCCCATTTGTCTGATGATTTGGCATTGGTGTTGATTGCTGGCATTGTGTTTATGTATTTTATGGTCTGCTGACCCGTTTCTGGGTAACCTGTGGGACACGACTGTCTGTGACATTGACTGTTACATTGAGGCTCTGTGCAGTGCTGGTTTGGAGCACACCTAAGAGCCCCCTACTCTACCATGTCGACCAAGCCCACCAGGCTTCTTGACTCAAGTATCTTATTGGGGCTGTAGCTTATCTATCTCCCTGCGGTGACCCTTTGGAACTGTCCTATCACTGATAGAAGTCATGTGACTGTTCTATCTTCAAACTTAGATTTAACCCTTAGGATAAATATTTTAAGTGATTTTCCCAATGTTTTATATGAAATATTTCCTTTTGATTTAACCGTAAGATAATAAGGATATATCACTTTTTTTTTTTAAAGATTTTATTTTTCCTTTTTCTCCCCAAAGCCCCCTGGTACATACTTGTATATTTTTAGTTGTGGGTCCTTCTAGTTGTGGCATGTGGGATGCCACCTCAGCATGGCCGGATGAGCGGTGCCATGTCCTTGCCCAGGATCCAAACTGGCAAAACCCCCGGGCCGCAGAAGCTGGAGTGCTTGAACTCAACCACTCGGCCACAGGGCTGGCCCCAGGATATGTCACTTTTAAAAAAAGAATTGATGTCCTGGAGGATGGGAGAGAGGTGTGGTGAGGAGTCGGCTTTGCTGGAAGTGTGGACAGGTGCCCATAGGAACAGGAGGGAAGGCCGAGCACAGGTGGGGGGCAGGTGCGGTCATTGGAACACAGGGAAGTCTTCCTCCACTGCTTCTATAAGTTTAGTGACATAGGAAACAAGGCCCTCAGCTCAGAATGAGGGTGCGAAAGATTTCAGGAGAGAACAGAAGACAGGAGAGTGGGAAAGTAAACGCACAAGATAAACACAGTATGAGAGTGGGGCAGCCTAAGGGCCCACTTACGGTTAGTGATATGAATTTGAAGTGAGATCAGCCAGGGAGGGGTCATATACCCCTGGCCAGACCCGCTCCCCTGGCTGGGCCAGATGGAAGCTCTGGAAACATTCCAGGGGATTCCTGATGTGAGAGGCCAGCTCCCAAGAAGTTCTTGATACCAGCTGGGACCAGTGGGTCTGACCTGGGGCAGGCTGTGGTAGCAGCCAAAGACACTGCTTTTCAATCTAGTTCTTGTCACTGGAAGGTTTGTCCAGTGCTGAGGTGTGATGTGAACACCCAAACCCTGATGCCTCAGATGTTGCTGAGGTGATGAAGAATGGGGATGCACTGAGGTGAGGCCACAGGGTTGGTGATCTCCACAGGGGTGAAGGATGCACCAGCTGGATATCCTTCCAGCTTTGGGGTGGGTGGCTGGGTGGTGCTCTTGTATCAGGAGATAGTGTGTCCAACTTTGATGTCCTTGCTCAGTGCCTTATGCTGCCCTTTGGGTTCCAGAGGGCCTCTTCAGCAACCTGCCATGATGCCTCTGTGACTGGCTTGTGGGGTGAATGGGCAGCACCAGCCCCATCTAACATGAAACTCATCACAATGGGTTATAATTCATCGTCTATTGTCTGTTGCCCCTGGATAATAGAAGAATAAAAACCCTATCTAACTTTTTTACCACATTACTCCCAGCGTCTGGCAACATTCCTGAATGATGGTAGATGCTTACTAAGTTTTGAATATGTGAATACATAAAGGAGAGCAGGCAGGCAGGAGGAAAGAAAGAAAGGAAGAAAGGAATAGACATGGAATCCCTGCCACTGTATCAGGGCTATTTGGGGTGAGGGTTGCAAAGATGGATATGAATTCGTGGTAGCCTCTATAGAAGATATAAGAATGCAGGTAGGTGGAGGGTGGTTAGGAGCAGATGAAGAGGGCTTTCAACAGGGCTCTCTAAAACCAGAAAGACACACTGGAGGTTGCAGGGGTAGACCAGGGAGACTGGGGTGCCAGTGGCTGGCACAGATGGGGATCAGGTGCCATTCTGGTGAGGATGTCAGAAAGGTAAGAACAAGGAGTGATGGTCAAGATGGGCAGGAGGGAAGCAAGAGGGGGTTCCTGAGTGAATAGCTGAGAGAGAGTCTAGCCCACAGCTCCATGGGTATAGGGGGTGTATTTTAAAGGCCAGAGATGAGGTCTCCTGCAGCTGGGAATCACAGAGGGGCACAGTGGCTTTGATGATCCACCTCTCTTCTGTTTCTTCTGGGAAAGAGGGCGTCTCCCTTTGGACTTGCTTCATCCCCTCTCCTTACTCCCTCTAACTTTTGTGCTGTATATCCCAACCTCTGGATTTTCTTGTTTGCAGTTATGCTTTCGCTTTTCTCCTGACCTTTGCACCTGTAGCTCTCCCAACCCAGAAAGCTGTCTCCACCCTCAAACCTCCTTACTAGTTCAACTCCTTCTTGGCCCTCAGGTTTGGCTCAGGGGTAACATTCACTCAAAGTCCCTGTCCTGCCTCCCAAGGTTGAGTTGGCTGCCTTTTCTATGTTCTTCATTTACACTCTGGACTACTTCTTTTAAAGCACGTATTGCAGTGTAATGGTTTGCTTACTTCTCTGTCTTATCTCTAGAGTTGAGAAAAGCCATAGGATTGAATATTTTCCCAGTGGTCACTCAGTGACAAATGAAGACTGCTTTTAATCAAAGAAAAACAAAACAGAAGCCCTAAGAGTCCCCCAACTCATTGAGCAAAACCATGTGCTTTACTGTTTCCTGTGTTTTTATTTAGCATCAGGCTACTTTCTAAAAGCAAATTCACGCTAAACAGGATTTTACTTTCTCTTAGTTAACAGGCAAAATTTCCTTAAAAAAATTTTTTGATTCTTTAATAATTAAGGAATATATGTGTTTTAGGAGCAACTTTGATCTACCTCATTAGTCCAAGATTTGTATTTATATAAGTTGTGCCTTATCAGTATGAGTAAGATGAATCAAAATGAAATTAATACATTTTGAATAGTTAAAAATAACTGTGATAGACAATTAGAATGTTTCAAAAAATTCAATGCAAAATGTATTCATATTTTTGTTAAAAAATATTTGAGTTACCAAATAGAGGAAAGTTCATAAAACATATATGTATAAAGAATGATTATAATAAACAATTACAAAGTGAATACATGAAACCTGCACTCAAGTCAACAAGTAGGATGTAGCTACCACCCAAGAAGTCCCTCATGGGGCCCTTCTCAACCACATCCCTTCCTCACCAATGAGAAACCATGAACCTCACTTCCATGACATTCACTTCTCTGCTTTTCTTTATCGTTTTACCACTGGTGTGGGTATCCCTAAATGCTACAGTTGAGTTTAGTTCAAGTTTAGTTTGAACTTTCTATAAATGTCTTGCTTCTTTTGCTCAACATTACATTTGTACTACCCATGTTGTTGCAAGGAGCCCTGGGTTGGTACTATTCATTGCTGTGTAGTATTTCATTGTATTCATTGTTGGTACCTTTGAGTCAATTCTGACTCCTAGTGACCCTGTGTAGAGCAGAGTGGAACCCTGTCCAGTCTTTTTGTGCCATCCTCTCACTTTCCAGTTCCCATATCAGACAATGCTTCACTGCTATTCATAGGGTATTCATGGCCAGTTTTTTCACAAGTGGATGGCCAGGTTCTTCTTCCTAATCTGTCTTAGTCTGGAAGCTCCATTAAAACCTGTTCACCATGGTATTTGAAATACCAGTGGCACAGCTTTCAACATCACAACAACATGCAGCCACCACAGTATGACAACCAACAGAGAAGTAATATGGTTCTCTGACCAGGAAATGAACCTGGGCTGTGGTGGTGAAAGCACCAAATCTTAACCACTAGACCACCAGGGGTGGCTATTTCATTGTATAATAAACTACAATTTATTTTATTAGTTTTTCCAAACAGCCAGATTTTGGCTTTATAAGCTTTTCTATTATATCTTCATTTTTGCAGTTCATTCATTTCTACTTTTACCTTTTTAAACTGCTTTTCTTCTATTTTTCTTGGGTTGAATTTTCTGTTCCCTTTCTAATTTCTTAATATAGATACTTAGCTAGTTAAATTCAGCCTTTCTTTTCTAATATATGCATTTAAGACTAAAAATTTCTCTTTAAGCAGTACTTCAGCTGCATCTGACAAGTTTTGATCTGCTTGTTAAAAATATTTTATAATGTCCTTTATGATTGCTGGTTTGACTTGTGGATTATTTAGAAATGAAATCCTTAATTTACAAACATATGAGGAATTTCTGGGTTTTTTTCCTATTGACTTTTAGCTTGATTTTCTTGAGGTCAAGGAACATCCTCTGTGTGGTTCAATATTTTGAAATTAAGATTTGCTCTATGACACATTATCTGGTCAATTTCTATAAATGTTTCATGTGCTTAAAAAGTGTGTGTATTCTGAACTTGTCAGGTACAGTGTTTTTTATGTAACCTTTAGGTAGAACACACACTCGCACACACACACACACACACACACACATATATAATATATAAAATAAAGGGCAATGTCAAGATGATGGCATAGGTGGATTCTGAACTCACCTCCTCCCATGGACACATCCAATTTACAAGTATTCTTGGAACAATTACCCCTGTGAGAGAACTGAAAACTGGATAAAAAGAACCCCTGCAACAAGGGACAGTCTTGACTGAGGTGGAAGAGGCAGAAATTCCTTTCTGGAGAGAAAAATAGCCACCTTCATAAGCTGCCACATTTCATGGCCGGCTGGGAGCAATCCTAAGGTATGAAGCCTTCCCTAGAGGAGCGGGGGACCTGAGTGGGGGAGCATTACCACTATAAGCATCCTTTGGACTCAGCACAACCAAGATGAGTGTCATAATATCTGGCTTTGCTGGCTATTAACAACAACAAGGAATACCCCCAGAAAAGCTATTGGGTGTAAGGGGAAAAAGGCCACTTTTATAGGGCCCACACACAAATTCACCCATTTCAGAAAGCAACCTAAAGTCACCAGAAAGAAAGGTGCACAGTCTTTTGGTGAAAAGAGACTCACCTGATAGGCTCTGGGTGCCTCTTGGTGAGAGGTGAGACCTCTCCAGGGACTCAGACATTGGCAGCAGCCATTATTGTGACCTAGTACAGGTGTGCTGATACAGATGCTGTCAGATGACATTGGAGTTATTCCACTGGCCTGTTAGCCCAGGATCTGCCTGTCCATTAGAGCACTGATGTAATTCAGCTCAGGCAGGGCAGGCAGCCCACTCTAGGGCCAGCCAACCCAAGAGCAAGCCCTCAGGCAACTTGTGGGCCGGCATAGCCTGGGTGCCTCAATCCTCTGCAGCTGGGCAAGTGGGTCCACCTCTTGGGGCAGGGTGTGTGTGAGGAGTGGATGCAGTGTGTGGGGAATTGAAGGAGTGTGTGAGGCCTCTACAGTGGGGTGACTGGGTCCACTTCAGGGGGTCAGGGCACATGCACAGGGTAGGACTGTGTTGACAGTGTGCATGGCCCCGTGGGTGGTGTGGCTTGTCAGCTACAGAAGACTTGTGCTTCTCAAACAGCCACATAGAGGATCAGTCCCACCTTCCAAAGCCTGAAACAATTGAGTGCTCCCATGCCTGGGGCCAGTCCCACTCAGCTGCAGTCCTGAGAGAGCCGACAAGAGCCTTGAAGCAATACTTATATCAGAAAAAATAGACTTTAAAACAAAAACTGTAACAAGAGACAAAGAAGGGCACTACATAATGATAAAGAGAACAATCCAATGAGAGAATATAACACTTGTAAATAAATATGCACCCAAGATAGGAGCACCTAAATATATAAAGCAATTATTAACAAACATAAAAGGAGAAATAGACAGCAACATAATAATAGTAGGGAATTTTAACACTCCACTTACACCAATGGATAGATCATCCAAACAGATCAATAAGGAAACATTGGCCTTAAATGACACATTAGACCAGATGGACTTAGTAGATATATATAGAACATTCCATACAAAAACCACAGAATACACATTCTTTTCAAATGCACATGGAACATTCTCCAGGACTGATCACATATGAGGCCACAAAACAAGTCTCAACAAATTTAAGAAGACTGAAATAATACCAGTCATCCTTTCTGACCACAATGGTATAAAACTAGAAATCCACTAGAGGAAAAAAATCGGAAAAGCCACAACTATGTGGAGACTAAACAAAATGCTACTGAACAACAATTGAGGTAATGAATAAATCAAAGGAGAAATAAAAAAAACCTGCCAACACATGAAAATGAAAATGCAACTTGCCAAAATTTATGAGATAGAGCAAAAGTGGTTCTATGAGGGAAGTTTATAGTGATACAAGCCTACCTCAAGAAACAAGAAAAATCTCAAATAAACAATCTAAAAGTACACCTAAAGGAACTGGAAAAAGAAGAAAAAACAAAGCCCCAAATCAGTAGAAGGAAGGAAATAATAAAAATCAGAGCAGAAATAAATGAAATAGAGACAAAAAAAATAGAAAAAATTGATGAAACCAAGAAAACAAGGTTCTTTGAAAAGATAAAAACAAAATTGACAAACCTTTAGCTAGACTCACCAAGAAAAAAAACAGAGAAGTCTCAATAAATAAAATCAGAAATGAAAGAGGAGAAATTACAATGGACACCTCAGAAATACAAAAGATTATAAGAGAATACTATGAAAAGCTATACACTAAAAAATTGGATAATCTAGAAGAAAGGATAAATTCTTAGAAACATACAACCTTCCAAAACTGGACCAAGAAGAAGTAGAGAACTTGAATAGACCAATAATCAGTAAGGAGATCAAAACAGTAATAAAAAAACCTCCCAAAAAATAAAAGTCCAGGACTATATGGTGGCCCTAGTGAATTCTATCAAACATTCAAAGAAGACTTGAAAGCTATCCTTCTCAAACTCTTCAAAAAAAATGAAGAGGAGGGGAGGCTTCCTAACTCATTCTACAAAGCCAACATTATCCTAATACCAAAACCAGACAAGGACAACACAAAAAAAGAAAATTACAGGCCAATATCACTGATGAACACTAATGCAAAAATCCTTAACAAAATACTAGCACATCAAATACAACAATATATTAAAAAGATCATACACCCTGATCAAGTGGGTTTCATTCCAGGGATGCAAGAATGGTTCAACATCCACAAACCTAACAACTTGATACACCACATTAACAAATGAAGAATTAAAATCATATGATGATCTCAATAGATGCAGAGAAAGCATTTGACAAGATACAGCATCCATTTATGATAAAAACTCTAAATAAAATGGGTATGGAAGGAAAATACCTCAACATAATAAAGGCCATAGATGACAAACCCACAGCAAATATCATTCTCAATGGAGAAAAACTGAAAGCTATCCCTCTAAGAACAGGAACCAGACAAGGATGGCCACTTTCGCCACTCTGATCTAACATAGTTTAGGAAGTCCTAGCCAGAGCAATCAGGCAAGAAAAAGAAATAAAAGGGATGCACATTGGAAAAGAAGAAGTGAAACTGTCACTCTTTGCAGACAACATGATTTTATACATAGAAAACCCTAAAGAATCTACCAAAAAACTTCTAGAAATAATAAATGAATGCAGGCAAGTCGCAGGATACAAAATCAACGTACAAAAATCAATTGCAATACTATACACTAACAATGAAGTAACAGAAAGAGAAATTAAGAATACAATCCCATTTACAATTGCAAAATACCTACGGATAAACTTAACCAAAGAGATGAAAGATCTGTACACCAAAAACTATAAAACATTGTTGAAAGAAATCAAAGAAGACACAAAGAAACGGAAAGATATTCCATGCTCTTGGATTAGAAGAATTAACATAGTTAAAATGTCCATATTTTCTAAAGCAATCTATATATTCAATGCAATCACTATCAAAGTTCCAACAACATTTTTCACAGAAATAGAACAAAGAATCCTAAAATTTATGTGGAACAACAAACGACCCTGAGTAGCCAAATGATTCCTGAGAAAAAGAGAACAAAGCTGGAGGTATCACACTGCCTGATTTCAAAATATACTACAAAGCTATAGTAACCAAACAGCGTGGTACTGGCACAAAAACAAACATACAGCTCAATGGAACAGAATCGAGAGCCCAGAAATAAACCCACACATTTATGGACAGCTAATATTCGACAAGGGAGCCAAGAGCATACAATGGAGAAAGGAGAGTCTCTTCATTAAATGGTGTCGGGAAAACTGGACAGCCACATGCAAAAGAATGAAAGTAGACCATTATCTTACACCATATACAAAAAGTAACTCAAAATGGATTAAAGACTTGAATGTAAGACCTGAAACCATGAAACTTCTAGAAGAAAACATAAGCAGTATGCTCTTTGACATTGGTCTTAGCAGCGTATTTTCAAGTACCATGTCTGACCAGGCAAGGGAAACAATAGAAAAAATAAACAAATGAGATTATATCAAACTAAAAATCTTCTGCACAACAAAGGAAGCCATCAACAAAACAAAAAGACAACGTAACAATTGGGAAAAGATATTTGCAAACCATATATCTCATAAAAGGTTAATATCCAAAATGTACAAAGAACTCATACATTTCAACAATAAAATAACTAACAACCCAATAAAAAAATGGTCAAAAGATATAAACAGACATTTCTCCAAAGAAGACATGCAGATGGCCAACAGGCACATGAAAAGATGTTCAACATCATTAGTTCTCAGGGAGATGCAAATCAAAACTACAATGAGATTTCACCTCATTGCCGTCAGAATGGCTATAATTAACAAGACAGGAAACAAGTGTTGGAGAGGATGTGGAGAGAAGGGAACTCTCATACCCTGCTGGTGGGCGTGCAAACTGGTGCAGCCACTATGGAAAACAGTATGGAGATTCCTCAAAAAATTAAGAATAGAGCTACCATATGATCCAGCTTTTCTGCTGCTGGGTATTTATCCAAAGAATATGAAAATGCGAATGTGTAAAGATACATGTGCTCCTATGTTCACTGCAGCATTATTCACAATAGCCAAGACTTGGAAACAACCTAAGTGCCCATCAAGGGACGAATGGATAAAGAAGATGTGGTATACATACACAATGGAATACTACTCAGCCATGAGAAATGATGAAATCTGGCCATTTGTGACAACATGGATTGACCTAGAAGATATTACGCTAAGCAAAATAAGTCAGAGAGAGAAAGTCAAATATTGCATGATCTCACGCATAAGTAGAAGATAAAAACAACAACACACAATCACATAGAGGCAAAGATTGGTTTGGCGGTGACTAGAAGGGAAGGTGGGAGGGAGGAGGGTGAAAGGGGTGATCAGGCACATGTGTGTGGTGATAGATTGTAATTAGCTTTTGGCTGGTGAGCATGATGTAATCTACACAAAAACTGAAATATAGTGATGTACACCTGAAATTTATGTAATGTTATAAACCAATGCTACCACAATACAAAATAGCTAAACAAATAAAATACATATACATATACTTAATATATATTTATACTTTTTGCTGCTTCTATCAATTACCAAGAGGGAGATGGTGAGTTGAACTCTCCCACAATGATTGTCTATTTTTTATTTTAATTTTACACATTTTCAAGTCATATATTTTGAGCCCTTGCTATTAGGTACATACAAAATTGGAACTTTCATATCTTCCTTATGAATTGAGCCTTTATCATTAAGAAGTGATCCTCTTTATTTCAAGTAATGCTTTTTTGCCTTGAAGTCTACTTCATCTGATACCAGTTTAGTGACACAGATTCTTTTGGGTTAGTGTTTGCATAGCATATCACTATCCATCCTTTTACTTTCCATCTTTCTTAAGGTTTTCTTTTAATGTTTCTGGTAAACAGCATCTAGTTATATTTTTAAATCCAATTTGTCAATCTTTATCCTTTACTTGGAACATTTAGTTCATTTATGCTTAATGATAACTAATAATACAGTTAAGCTAAATCTACCATGTTATTTTGTGTTTTCTATTTGTCTGGCTCATTATATTTTTCTTTTTCTCTTTTTTCATACTCTTTCCATTTTTCCCTCAATTTGTCTTTTTGTGTTTTATTGTGAGTTTTTTTTCAGACATAGCTACAGTTAACTGATTTTTCCTTAGTTATAATCTACTATAGAACCTATCATCTGAATTCTTAACTTTAATTTCTATTGCTATATTTTTAAGTCCTAGAATTTCTATTTAGCTCTTTTTCAAACTGGCTATGTTACTTTTTATAGTTTCCAATTCCCTGCTCAGATTGTTAGACTTGGCATTTATTTCTTTAAATGTAGTAAGTATTGTTATTTTACAGCCTATGCCTGATAATTTAAATATCTGAATTTCAATAAGTCTGCTTCTATTGTCTGTTATTTACTGTAGATCGTGCTTATGGTGCTTCACTTCCTTATGTGACTGATTATCTTTGACTGTGTGCAGGGCATTGTGTTTTAAAATTATTGGAGCATTTTGAAGCCTAAGATGATAGTATCTTCCTTTAGAGAGGATTTTAATTGGCTTCTACCATGTGCTTAGTGGGCACTAGCCATTTGGGACTAGTTTAATCCAAGTTCAAGGCCTGAGATTTACCATCCAATGAGGTCAAGCTGGGCTACAAGTCCAGACAAGGTTTGGCTTACTTGTAGTTTAATCTTATTTACCGTGAGGGTGGAGTTATATGGGATCTCAGCTTAAAGTGGGAACCATTTTATCTTTGTCCCCTCTTCGGTGGGCATGGACTTCTATCATCTGACTTTCTGAGGCCACCAAAACTGCAGTTCTGTTTCACAGTTGCTTGTTTGGAATCAGCAGATATCTCAGAGTAACCTGGGCTTACTTCTCTCGGTTCTCATTGTTCTCACAGGTGTTCATCTGGTAGTTTCTCATAGGCTTCTTGGCTCTTTGATGCTTTGATTTTAAAATATATTGTGTCCAGTTTTTTAAAGTATAACTATGTTGCATTAAAGGATGTTACAGCTCTACTGCATAAAAGTATCATTTTGGCATTCTGGTTTTAAATCCTGCATATTAGTCCTTTGGGAGAAATGTGTCTTCCTGGATTTTAACTTTGTTCTATCTTTTTGGTCAATGATTAAAACATGCTTTGCTTCTACTGCCTTCCAGGGAGACGGAATGTGGCACTTTGCCATGTCTGTGCTCCTGACAAAATTATACACACACAACCTTCTAACAGCAGTGTTTGGCTTAGTAGTGGCTGGATCTGTATTAATATTTGGGGTCTTAATTTGTGACTGGATTGACAGGAAACCAAGAAATAAAGGTAAGACTCTCACCCAAGACATATATAATTATGTGGTACATTATCATCTCACTAGCTTTTTTGGTTTATTTAGTAAAATAAAATACAGATATGAACTTACCAGCAATAGAACATAACTTTTAAAAACTAGAAAAAGAGTTACACAGCTTTGTGTCTTTCTCCAGTTCTACATTTAAAATATTTTATGGTAGATTTTAAATTCTTATTCATTACGTATTTTTAATATTAAATTCCTGGAAATATGCTTTCTTTTTAATACTCTGGTATTATTTATATATAATACATTAATGTTATTTTTATTAAAGATAGCTTCTCTTTGTAAAAGATGTCTTTTGTACCAAGTAATCTGTCTAAGGTAGGAATTAGTATGTGGAGACTTATTTGTTCAAATATAGACCTACTTTTAGTTTTTGGCTCTAACATCTCTTTAACTCTCCTTTACCCAATGAGAAGGTAGGATCTCCTAAATTTTTCCTGTTCTTTTGATTATTGTTAAGATGATTGTTTTCATTCCACTTGGGAGGTTTGGAATTCTCTGAAGCCACACCATTGAAAAGGATAACTTGTTTAAAATCTGGACTGTTAGCTCCTTAGGCCGTATTGATAACTTCAGTCACAAATTAAACCCAGAAGAGTGTGATATGTCAGTTGGGAAAATTTTAATTTTTTAAATTTATCTAGTATCCTGTTTTTCATATCATCCTTCTCTCAAAGTATGTTTGCATTGACTTGAAAAACCCAGTGGTTTTTTTTTTTTCTTTTGGTTGCCAAGGCTTTACCTTTAGTGAGAACATGGGCCTGCTCTTTCCTCCCATGCAAGCCTGCGATTGCCGATGGAAATGGCAACTCTGGTTAACACAGGGATTTGGTCAAATGTGGTTATTTTCCATCAAACGACGATATAGCTATGACCTGCCTCTTAAAACCAAGAGTAAATATTCTTTCTATTCGCAGTGCTTATGCCTCACTTTTCACTGAGGATGCCTCTGTCACCAGCCGCTGTGTTGTCCTGATGCTTGTGTTCTCATACAAAAGGGAGATGCACCAAGTTTGGCATAGCTGGTTCTACATGTGTGTCTCCCACCTCCCTCCTGCACCAGGAGAGTGAATGTCAGAGACAAGACCTGCATGCCTTTGGTGTATGGCCCTGCTCACCGGTTTTGGATCTGGCTAATCTTTCTCCAGTGTTCTCCTCACCCCTGATTTGTGAATCAGAGCCTAAATGCCACAGACATGAAGGCAGTAGAACGGCAAATTCTGTCTGCAAGGTACAAATTAGCATCGGATCTGGTGCCAACGGGGTGGGAAGAAGAAAATGCTTAGAATCAACACAATAACATTTGGCTCCAAACCTGCCTTGAACCTCTTTCTCTCAAAGTTTTTTGTGTTCATTTAGATGAGCTGTCAGATAAATGACTGTATGTACCACAATGGGCTGAGAAAGTCTATTCTTGGGTTCCAAACTCCCTCCATCCTCCTTCTGCAGGGGGCGTGCTCTGCAGCCGTGATCACCCTAGTGGCCTTGGTGAATCTGCTCAGCACAGCACTGATCATCATCATTCGGAGGGACTGGATTGTGAGCTTCACAGGTGACAACAGAGGCCAGCTGGCTGGTGAGCTGTGCCACCCCAGGCATCACAGGTCATCATGGGTTCCCTAATCAGCTGAGAAGCAGGCCTGGCTTAGTGAACAAAGTTGATGAGCCAATCAGGGCTCTGAGAGAGGCAGTAAAGTAGATACATAGACTGTGCTTTTGGGAGAGAAGCCCCTCAGAATACATTGTAGAAGTTCCTTGGTAATTTCAGACATGGAAAATAAGTGAATTAAAAAATTTCTTTAATTCTGGTCAGGAATAAGCTTTTACTTTCCCAAAATATTCTTCCCCAAATGTGACTCTTGATTATCTCTTCTCACTGATAGTGAGAGGTAAACTTTTTTTCAATAATGGAGCTAAATGGAAAAATCTGGCATCTTATTTTTTTTTCTTCTGTTTATAAAACTTGGACCAGTGACATTGTGAGATATTCCGATTGCCAACTTAAAGCTGGAGATCTCATCCCGCCCTATATTTGTGCAGTTGGGACTCTCTGCCAGAAAATGTTCATGAGTGTTGATAGCCAAGATAAAGGAAGCTATTATGGAGGAGTCTATTAAAACATACTCCTTACAAAGAATAGAAGGCCCTTATAATCATGTTTTCTTTTAAACTACAGTTATTTGGATGTACTGTGGCTTAAATAACACTACCTAAAATAAAACAGCTCTGTGTGTAAAAGCTGGGTGACATGGTGTTGAAAGTGTCCTGTGTGTCTGTGAGAAAGAAAATCTTCCTAGCGTCTGTTAATTAATTTTAAAGAAATCTAAAATAAAACACAGATTCTGGTTTGAGGTTCACTATAATTTTTTAAAAGACATTGTAAATATATTCTCCGACGATAGTGGAATAGTTAAGAGAATAAGCTTTGGGGTCAGACTGCCTGGGTTTGCATCTCAGCTCCACCTGTGACCTTCGAGCAAATAACCTTTCCTCTTTGTGCCTCAGTTCCCTAATTTTTAAAAGGGAGATACGGTTGACCTCTTAGAGTTCCTGAGAAGATTAAGTGAGATGACTCTTTGTAGAAGGCTTCAAACTGTGTGCCTGGCACAGAGAAAGTATCTAACTAATTCTGTCCTCTTCTCTGTTCGTTACCACTCTCCTCTGTCAACGTGTTAGTCATGATAACGGCTGTGAATATTATTGTTGTTATTAAGATAGTGATATGAGATAGAGTGCTGAGACAGGAGTTAGAATAATTGGCTCCAAGTAACCTAGTCTCTCTAGTCCTCAGTTTACTCATCTGTTAATGGTGCAAGTTCCAACAGAACTGATCTCAAAGGTCTTTTCTAGGTTGAAAATCCTATAATTAATCTAGAGTTAGACTGAAAGGGATCATTCCTCTTTTCACCATCATTCACTCAGTGCACGGCAAGCAAATCTAGCAAATGCATGAGGTCAAATTCACCAGGAGGAAAGACTCATCCACTAAGTTGCAATGTTTCCTTCCTCTCACAGAGATGAATGCAACAATCCAGCGGCTGGACCAGATCATCAATATATTTACTCCCCTGCCTGTAGGCCGGGTGATGACACGGGCATCTCATGTGATCGGTTGTGGTTTCATTCTTGGATGGAACTTGGTTTCACTTCCTGTAGAGTTTCTATTTCTGCATAGGGGTTTTTAATTAATTCCCCAAGTGTCAGTAAAACCCCAGCAACAAACAGGGGAGCACTTCCTAGAAAGGCAACAGGAGGCTGTGAACATTCAAGGTGATGCAAACTCAGAGACAGCTCTTTTTCCTTCTTTATGTCAGTGTTTCATTTCTTCTTTCCAGAGCTTGTGTTTAATTACAACTTGAACATTCTGTCTGCAAATGTTCCTAGAAACAATGAGAAATGAGAAGGCTCCAACTGTACCATCAGAAATTCCCTAACATTGGAGTGAGACTGGCAGGAAGGGGGACCTGTCAATAAATATGACCTCATTCTCCCAAGATAAGAGCCATCCCTGCCTATTGACAATGTTGCCCATCTGCCTGCAACACAGCTCAGGCATTGCTTCTGATCTCTTTCTCTCTCTGGATTTCTTATAATTAATTATCTTTTCTCTCAAGTTTTTTTGCAGTTAAACCCCCTCAGATCTCATTGTATTAACAGAATATATGTATTTATAGAGATGGATAAATAGGTAGGTATACATATTCAGATGATACATGGATAGATAGGTGAGATAGGTAGAGATAGACAGATAGATAGATAGATAGTACTATGTCTTCCCATCTGTCACGTATTAGCTGTGTGACCATGCAGGGTTAATTTACTCAGACTCTCTGTGTCATTCTCTGTAAAGTAAGCATAGCAGTATCAGAACTGATTACAGAGATGTGATTGAGTAAGATGGTCTATGCAAAGTCCCATTTTGCTCCCCGGCATAGAGTAGAACTTAAGTCCCTGTTAGCTGTTTTTTCATTGTTGATACTTTCTTAGTTTTTTAAAAACTTGTTCTTTCAATAAATTCTTTTCTATAACCAACAGCTTCACCCTTCCCACAGTTCTTCAGCTAGAATGGATTTGGCCCACCTGACCCTCTCTCCTTCATTCACAGCCCTATTTGGCTCCTCTAGTCCTTTTCAGAGCTTGTCTTAATTTATACTAAATATCTCTCACAAATACTTGTACATGTATTTAAAAAATCTGTTTACAATCATTGCCTAGTCTATCTTGGAGGACTGAAAGGGATTTATCATTTTGTTTTAATCAGTATCTGTTTCTTCAGAAAAATAACTAAAGGAAATATCCATCACTATTTCTGAGAGTTCATTACCACATCTCAAGCATGTGAAATGTTGTCTTTCACCCTCCCCTGTGTCTTCTCTCTCCCGTCAATGCCCACCTTCCCGACTTCACTGTGTGTCTTAGTTTGGGTTCTCTCAAGAGCAATCCTTGAGATGAGGATTTGGGGTGAAAAGTAATCTACTTGGAAGAGGATCCCAGGAAGCATGGTGAGGGAATGGGAAGTGAGACAGGGAAGGGAGGAAAGGCAATAAAAGGTGTATTAATGTATGGGTTACTGCCAAGGGCAATTGGGCCTTACTCCCACTGGGGCCCTCTAAGACACTGTGTAGGACATACCTCAGAATTGTCCCACCAAGGACCAAGGAAACTGGGGTATTTCTCCACCAAGTCTTGTCACTCATTGGTTGAGGGTTGTTTCCGGGGGTGTTGACTTCTGGGCACTTACAGCCTGCTCTCATGTTCCTGTGTCTGGAGAGAGACCCTCAGGTAGACAGACACAGGTGCTTGGGATAGGAAGCCATCGGTGCACACAGGAATTGTCCAACAAAGAGGGAGACAAGGTTGGGGATGGGCTGAGGGCATTTGGGCAGGACAATGACATAAGGCTTATTTGACCTTTATTTTATGTGAAATGAACTCTGGGGAAACTACTGATGGATTCATCAACAATTCCAAAACTTTGGTATAGTCAAAGGACCACAAGTCTAACCGTGAAGGACAATGGGCCACAACCACAGGGTTTACTCTCTGGCTTCAAAACACTTGAAAGCTGCTTCACACATGCCTTCAGGGATGGGAAACGTATTGCAGGCAGACTGTCTTCTCGGCTGGCTTGGGCTTGGCCTTGCTCTCGATGGCAGTGCTGGGATTCAACTGCATCACCACCAGTTACACCTACACCCAAGGGATCAGAGGCTCCCTGCTTGGTATCCTCATAGCCCTTTCAGCTTTGTCTGGCCTGATGGGCACAATTCTCCTCACCAGGTCCAGGGGACACTATGGCTTGGTCACCATGGGAATTATATCCAGCTGGCTCTTGATGCTCTGCATGTTTTCTGTCTTTGCTCCTGGCAGTCCTTTTGATCTGGCTGTTTTCTCACTTCCATTATGCAAAAACTCTTCTGCAAACCATGAGTTGCTAAAAGAGGACCAGATACATGTTTATTCCTTTGAAAGAAACATGAACCGACCTATCCTTCTGGACCACTCCTCCATCCACTGGACCAATATCACAGTTCTGTTTAAAGGAAACCAGGACCCTGAGCATCTTGAGTCTTACGTCTCCATCATCTTGCTCTTCTTGGGTGTGATCCTGGCAAGAATCGGTAAGCAGTGAGTCATGTGTGGTGTGGGATTCTGCAACCTGTGATGTTGCTAAGTAATCTTAGAAGCATTTGATGGTCTTATCACTGTGTCATTGTAAATCTTCATCCTTCATTCACTAAGAAGCTGGTATGTAAAAAGAATTGTCCTAGACACTAGAGACACAAAAGTGGTTAATCAGACGAGGTCTTAGCCCTGTGGAGCATAGTCAGGATGGGAGGCCAGTGAGTAAGTAGTCAACAACAGTCAACAATACAAAGTCATAGGAGCTAAGTTAGGGAAGGACAGAAGGATTGAGAACATATAGGAGGGACACCAAATCTGGTCCTGAGAGTTGGGGAAGCCTTCCTAAGGGAGGCACAATTAAGAGATCCCTGAAGGGAAAGCAAGGCAGGTGACACAGAGAGAGAAGAGTGCTCCAGACAAGGTGGACAGTTGCAGAAAGGCTAAAATGTGAAAATGTGGAGATTTGGGGAAGTGAAAATAGTTATTTCCTGAGTTTCAAGCATGTAAAACCACAAGTGGCATCTACATTAAAGGAGTATTTTGACCTGGATCCTTTCTCTGTGGAACTGGGTTGGGGAGACAGAAAAGAAGGCAGCTTGGTGGGGCCAAAGCTTTCCTTAACTGCCTGAGGGAGGGGAGGGAAATCCTTTCCCAGAGACAGGGTGCCTCACTTTGATGGTCTACAAGCCTGTCTGCCCCAAGAACTTGGTCTTGGAACTCTGCCACCAACCACATGTCATCCATACTTGGCAGTGAGGATGTATCTGATTTGGATACAGTGTCAAAATTTTGTTTTAATTTTGGTCATTTGATGCCTGGTGAATCCAACAGTGACATGTTGGGGATCAACAGTGATGGCAACAGCAATCACTTCACAGCATATTGGCCCGAGTGATTATACCTGCAGATTCCCAGTCTGGGGAGAGTCTGGGCCTTGCTCTTGGACATGGATTCCCTGTGATCAGGTTTCCACTCAGACAGTATTGTTTCACTGCCTAAGCTCTGTTCTCTCCCTCAAATCCAAAGTCACTACCTTCAAAACCTCTCCCTGAGGACACAGCTCAAAGCCAGGGGATTCCCCCTCCCCTGGTTAGAAAAGAGGGGAGTGGAAAGTGTGGTGGTGGATGGTGGAAGGAGTGGATCAAAAACTGAGTGTGTCTTCCTCATTCATTCATCAACAACACCCCTCACCCCTACCCCCCGCATACCTCCTCTGTGTTTCTCATCCAACACTCCAGGCTCTGGGCTTCAGCAAGGTCCCTGCCCTCTTGGGGCTCAGAGCTTCACCTTCTCACCTCTGGGGCCACAGTGGGGTGGGAGTATGGGATGCAGGGTTCCTGATTTCTGCCTTGGAGATCCAGAACCCCTTGGTCCACAGAAGCTTTGGAATATTGGGAGTGGGGAAATGAGAGTTTTGTAGGTCCAATTCAAGAGGTTATAAAACTGTGGGCTAGCCTGGGGACCTCATTCCTTTCATATAATGTGTATGTATATTTCTTTCTACTGTGTTCCTCATTCCAAATAGCTGATTTAGAAACCTATCCTTTCATCTGGAGATTACCTAACCTCTAAACTATTGTAAGTGTGCTACCTGACAGGTGGATTACCTTTCATTAGGGTATTTGGCTTGCACTTCTAGCCTTTAATTGCACAAACAACTGAGAGCAGATCAGCCATTTAAGATTTATGCAATTCACATTGTATTATGATAATAAAGTATTTAGTTTGAAAGAAAAAAAAAGTCCACCAGTGCCTCCTGCCCACCAGGTAGCTTGACTCTTCCTGACACAAAGGAAATGATCACATTTGGAAAAGGTGGAATCTCATGGGCAATGCCTGCAGGCTGGAGAAGCATTCACTATGAGAGAAACTTCAGGCTTTTCTCTGTCGCAACAGCAGGTCGTTTTGCTGATCCTTGATAAGGATTCCAGAGACACAGGACACTCTTGCCACTCATGAGGGAGACAACTCAGGCTGTGGAGCCAGGCTGCCTAATGATGTTGGCAAGTTACCTAAGCTCCCCGTGTCACTGTTTGCTTATCTGTAAGACGGGATAATAATGATAGTCCTTACCCATCAGGGAAGTCCTGAGGATGCACTGAAATAATCCCCGTAGGTAACGTATTTAGCACAAAACTTGCGCAAGTATAGGAGCTACTTGTCAAAAATGAATATTAACTCTCGTCTTCAGTCATCATTATCATGATTATGTTTTGGGTGTAATTTTGGTGTTTTCACGTGCATTGTTGTGTAAAGGTGGAGTGTGAGATGGGTAGTGAGGCAGAGAACGATGACACTGAGTGAAATGGATACTGTGTGATCCCTGCACACCCAATGCCAGCAAGTGCCATTTAGATTTATTCCTAGCAGAATTCCAAATGACCCTGGGGTTGGTGGTGTGGCGTTGAACTGCACACGTTAAAAGCACCAGCTCCTGAAAGGATATATTGCGGCTTGGTTCGCATGGTCAGGTCTGGTGGCCGTAATAACTGCTCCTCTCACTGGGACCAGTGGCCTGTGGCCTGCCTTGGTATCCACCATGTACCACCAAGCTCAGGGCTTATGGAAGGCACTTGCTCAGTAAATACTTGTTTCCGTTATGATGAAACTAAGTTACAGAACTCTGGCTACAAGAAGATTTGGCACATTGCCCAAAAGTCACTTTGCTTTTTAAAACCTAAGAACTGTAACTTTTTATGCCCTCAATTTAGAAATAATTCTGTCACTGCAAATTAGCTTTCACTTCTTTGAGGGCTGCACATTGCTGCGCTGCAGCATTTCCAAATACTCCCTAACTCTGAGCGCTGCTTGTTAAGGGCCCGTGAGGGGATTTTATGGGTGAGCTCCAGGTCAGAGTCCAGGGCAGGGCAGGGTGTTCGGCAGGCCAGGCCCCAAGAGACTTAGAGGTGGTCAGGGCAGCCCAGGAGGATGGGGGGCCTGGTCAGAGTCCCCAGGTGGAGATCACATCAGGGTGGCAAAGCCAGCCCAGGAGGACAGAAGGCCTGGCCAGTGCTCGCAAAGGCAGGCACTGGAAGACACAGCACATGCAATCCAAATTATTCTTGAGTTCAGAACTAAGTCCAGGGGTCAGGAGGAGGCAACCAGGAGGCCTCTGTAGGGCCAGAGCTGGGTCTCAGGGAGAATCCAGACGGCCAGCTTGCTGGAAAACCAACCAGGCAGAGAGAGCTGGGAGCAGGTGCCCGTGGAGGCAGGAACCACAACCTCCAGTGCTGTCACTCAAGGACAGCATTGTCATCACCACGGCTGGCTTCTGCCCTACTTGATGCCTACATAGCAGGTCCTGAGGATGCTTCTGAAGTGTGCTCAAACGTAGCCTCTTCACGTGGTTGAAAGTGGGGGACGCAGGGAGACAGGAAGCTAATTCCTTCTCTGCTACACCAGGAACAAAGAGGGAAAAGCTGGAATTGGAACCAGATTTGAAGCCCGACTTTGCTCTGTCCTCAACATTTTTGGAATGAAGTGGAGGCATAAATAAATCCATCTAAAATGAAGTTATATTGCTATCTAGCGATGATGGTGGTGATGGTGATTCAAAAAGATAATTGTAATACAACAAATTATGACAGTAACTACCGTGCACACACGGCCAGGCATGATGCCACAGCTTCTCAACTCTATCTTCATGTCATCCTCCCGTGTGATAGCGCTCTAAACGTTCCCATTTCACAGATGAGGAAACTGAGCCACAGAAAGCTTCATTTACCCAACTCGACAATGCCGGTCACTGCCAAAGCCAGAATTCTCACCGAGGTCTCTGACATCTATTCACATTTATTCTCCCAACACTGCTGCCCTGTAAGTAGGTCTCTGATCCTTTGACCTCACTGTGACCCAGCTTCTTCAGGAGAACATTCCAGAAGCAAAGCAAGGGGCTGTGAACTGTATGCATTGCTCCCTGAACCACCTCATGGACCTTATCCACTTCATCCTCGACATGCAGGCCCTGAGGCCACAGCAGTTTGGCATGCTGGTCTTCATCGCCATACTGTTTGTAACCATGGGGCATGTGCTGTATTTTTTTTTTTATGCAAGAAAATGTAAGATTACAAATGCCCACGCTCAGAAGACAGTGAAGAAGGGCACTTCAACTTGAGAGGTAGGCTCACATCCTAGGAATTGAGTTCCTCTCTGCTCAGAGCTCTAGCAACACTGGCCTCATCTCACACTGTTTCCAGTAATTTCCAGCAACTCTGTTGCTCCTGGGTTCCTACCTTGGTCCGCTGCTACATTTGAGAGCAATTGTGTCATCCATCACCTTTTGCCAATAGCATCAACTGCATTAAATGCATCTTTGCTGTGATGGGTACTAGCCTGGGAGTTTCAAAGGCATCTGACTCATGGCAGGCTCATTAACAGAACTGGATTCCACACCAGACAACTTGAAGGGGCTTGTTTTGAGTTTGCCAACATGATAATTCAACGTTTTCAGGTTTCAGCTTTTTATTGTTCTTCAGGTTCTAAAATTAGTCAGAATCTTCTGGTCAATGTTGAACTTAGGGTGGTGGAACATGGTCAATGTTTGGTCTCAATTCCTTGGGTGTGGGCTTTTGTTCTCCTGCTGGTTCTTGAATGTTCTTCTGATGTGCCAAGTGCCCCTCGTGAGGACTGAAGCTACTTGTTGGAGAAGCAGGTCCTGGTTACCTTTGGGTGGTTTCAGGACTCTAGGGCCAGGCCAGACATCTGACGGTCCCTCAGGAGACTTGGGCAAGCTTCACCTCAGAGATCAAGCTAAGACCTCCCATTAGACCAACTCTGATTGAGAAAACCACTAGTTTGTGATGAGCGAATTTTGAGTTTCTGACCACTTATAAACAATCAACACTAAAACTAGCTTTTGAGGAGCCTACAAGAAAATCCATATAGCTCTTCACTTAAAATAATAATGGATGGGGCCAGCCCCGTGGCCGAGTGGTTAAGTTCATGCACTCTGCTTGGGCAGCCCAGGGTTTTGTCGGTTCAGATCCTGGGCATGGACATGGCACTGCTCATCAAGCCATTCTGAGGCAGCATCCCACATGCCACAACTAGAAGGACCCACAGCTAAAAATATACAACTATGTACCATGGGGCTTCGGGGAGAAAAAGAAAAAATAAAAAATCTTTAAAAAAAAAAATAATGGATTGTTATTTTGTAAATGCTCTAAGGAGAACCACGACATTAGCAATTAAGCCCCCTCAGGCCTCAAAGTACAGAGAAACTTTCTGCATGCAGGAAAGTCACATTTTGGGAATAGCCTATAGTTTATTCAGTGGCACCTTAGCAGGTTGGCCTTGTTGGAAATGACATTTTCTAAGACAGGGTTTCTCAACCTCAGCACTATTGACCTTCTGGGTCAGCTGATCCTTTGGTGTGGGGGCTGTTCTGTGCTTTGTAGGATATTTTGCAGCATCTCTAGCCTCTACCCACTAGAAGCCAGTAGCACCCAGCCTAACCTAGTTGTGACAATCAAAATGTCTTCAGACATTACCAAATGTTCCAGAGGAAGGCAAAATTGTCTCCCCTTTACCCCCTCTTAAGAACCAGCCTTAAGAGAAACTGAAAACTAAGGGAGGAATCCACTTATTGTTAAAAGGCAAAATGAAAAAAGTCACTATTACGGTCATGTGTCACTTAAGAACGGGGATAGATTGAGAAATGTGTCATTAGGCAATTTCATCATTGTGCGAACATCATAAAGTACACTTACACAAACCCAGATGATGTAGCCTAATACGCACCCAGGCTATGTGGTACTAATCGTATGGGACCAGCATTGTGTATGCCATCGGTTGTATGCGGCGCTTGACTGTGGTAGTAAGGACACTACGAAAGGGAGTTTTACACAGACTTACTTTTTTTTTTTTTTTTTTACAGATTTTATTTTTTCCTTTTTCTCCCCAAAGCCCCCTGGTACATAGTTGTATATTCTTCGTTGTGGGTCCTTCTAGTTGTGGCATGTGGGATGCTGCCTCAGCGTGGTTTGATGAGCAGTGCCATGTCTGGGCCCAGGATTCAAATCAACGAAACACCGGGCCACCTGCAGCGGAGCATGCGAACTTAACCACTCGGCCACGGGGCCAGCCCCAACACAGACTTACTTTTTAAAGCTGAGTTAGTGACAATGAGGGAAGGAGAGAATTTCGTGGAACATTTTGCTTAACGTAAGGTAGTTTTAAAAATTATACTTTATATAAGCTCTGGTAATATTTATGGTGCCACCTCCCTCAGTCTTTCCCTTCCATAAAAACCTGAAAGACTACATTACTCCAGACAAACATACATAACCCACCCCCCCCCCCCCCCGCCCCCCTGAAACCAGCCAGGTCAGGGGAGCAGAACTGTTCTTCATGTAGATTCTTCAGTAGGGAAGTTGTATTTTGATGAGATGCAGCATCCCAAGTCCTCTGGCCCTTGATTATTCTAATGAACACCCAAGTACTTACCCAGAGCAGGCACAGAACAAGACTGTTTAACAAACACATTCCGAAGTCTTTTATTTAGAATCCCCAGAAGTGCTGGCAGCTTGAGTGTAGAATTTATGTCAAGTCCTCCAAGCAGCACTGGCTCCCTACACCTGCGCCTTCTGCTCACCTGTAAATTCTGCATTTTAAGCGCTAATCTCACTCCTACTTTTCCTCCAGGTCCTATATAGTAGGACAGTAACGTCCTTCTCTCTGTTGGATTGTGGAACCACCACCTGCACGCTTCCACAATTATTCTGATTCTTGTTTTAGACCAGTGCTGCTCAATGGAAATGCAATGCATATCATATTTACAGAATTTTAATATATTTCGTTTTACCCAATATATCCAAAATATTATCTCAAAATTGAGATCTTTGACAATTTTTTTATGTATTAATTCTTCCAAATCTGATGTTTTTTATACCTCAGCACACATCGGTTTGGATCGGCCACACTTCAAGTGACTAGTGGTTACTGTATCGGAGCGCGGTTTTTGAGTCTATGATTATTCCCAACATTCCACATATTTCTCCACTATAGGAGGCCAATAAATGATACAATGGGCTCTATGCTGCCTTAAAGAGTGGGGATAACATGCCAAGGCATTTGTCCAACTGGAAAGTCAATGGTATTAGGCTGTGTTCCATCAACTACAACATTCTGCTCTGTTCCCATAAACAAATCCACATGACATACATCAAAATGACTTGACTGGACTTTGTCTTTTTATCTCTGAGACAGATGGATTTGGACCCGTCCAGGAAATGCAGATGGCGACAGAGGAGGGTACAAGACAATTGACCCCTTGCAATACACACAAACTCCACTAGGGGGCCTTCTAGTCGTGGTTGCATAGTGCCAGATTGTGATAAATCACAAGTTTATAACAAAATATCGAAATCAGAACTTTTCAGTTAACGAATACAAGGTAAATTTCAGAAAAGCAAACTTTATGAATATAAAATGAAAATAAGCCTTTCAAACACATCTCTGTCTGTTCATCTGTTCACACAATCTGAACATGGCTTGTCTCTCAAGAAGCGTTAACCCCTGGCTTTGGCTTGACAATCAGCTGAGTATGTCCATTCTCACCAGGGTCACTGGCCAACTGACCTCACTCCTCCAGAGCCAAATGCATCAGTCTGCACTATCTCTAGATCCCTTTTTAGTTATCTGGACACCTTCTCTGTTCTACTTCTTCCTTCACAGGGGAAAAACGTTATCTTCTCACTCGGGCTCCTGGGACCCTAAAATGCAAATAACCCCTCCTCTCTTCCTCCTCCATTCTGAAGTTCTAGACAAGTACCAAATTAGAAATTTGGCAACTGGCTCTTCCTCTGGCTCCCGGGAGGCTGAGCCAAATTGGCAGGAGCCTAAAGACCTGGGTCTAATGGCTTGATTTTCCAACCCTGCCCTCTTCTTGCTGAGCTTTTACTCCTTCTTCTAATTATTGTATTGTTTGCTTTGCTTTGTTTATAATTTGTTTATAAGTATGGTGGTGTGGGGGGTATAAACAGCCATAATAGTTTCTACGCAGTTTATCCTAACAATCGAATCTTCAGATTTAGGTGAAATTCCTCATAACAGAAGTCAACTGAGGCATTCTAACCGGGTCCATCTTACATAGAGATATGGGTACGTCACACCGTGTAAGCTCCACAAAGGCAGGAATTGTCCATCAGGGGCCTTAACACACAGGACAAAGAGTAAATATTTGCCAAGTTACCTAATTAAATATTTAAGGTTTTAGGAACCTCAAAAAAATACATACTTCGGTTTGGAATATTCATTTGAACCACAAGGATTTGCTTGCTTTTAAGTAACAAAAACTACTTGTACCCAGTGCTTAGGAGCTCAGACAACAAAGGGATACGCCCATTCTTGAAATCAAATTATGTGACTCAATCTACCTGAACTGACACAGCAACAGCATAACTGTGATACCGGGCAAGTCACATAGTGGGGAGGTCGGTGACTGGAGTTCTCAAATAAGATTTCACATTTTCAATGAAATCATAACCATTAGCATTAAATTGTATTCTAGTCATATTCAAAGATTCTCTTCGTGACCAAGCACCTCCTTTGGAACTAATAAGTCCTCTTTGAAAACATTTCACTCAACTCAGATTTGCTTCACTTCTCCTCAGGGCACTCAGGCACAAAAGTAACAGCCTGGTAGTTTAATAGTCACGTTGGCATCTTTCCATTCCAGCTTTAGCTCTGCTCAACATGCAAGCATGCACTGTGCCAAGGAGGGCAAGCTGACTCTGCAGAACTGTGGGACGGGCTGCAACTCCTTATCTCATTTTATTTTACTCAACCAAGGTGTTGGACAATTCTGAATTGCAATGGTACAGGGAAGGAGATTTGGGGGAGATGAAGCAGGGAACGTATCAAACCTGGAACCACAAGGGGATATTTGAAGGACATTATTTGCTCCTACAGGCAAGATGGCACAACCCAGCTCATCAAAAGTACCCATGGTCAACCAGCTGTGTTCAGACCTATTACCTATAGGAAAGAACAATGACTCACAAGCAATACTTGGCCCATCCCTTTCAAAAGCATCTTTGAATATCCCAAGAGAAAAAGGGACAGAGTTCAGATTGGTTCTTTCAGGAGTAAACCATGTGGCTATGCATGGAGCTTTGAGATCAACCCAAGCCCACTGACTCAGCACCTAGAACCTCACATCATTTCCCCAATTCCCTGGCTGGTCAGGATTGGCCGAGGCCATTCTAAATTTTCTTGGAATGGAAAATTGTCAGTGTGAAAATGCAAGGCTGCAAGGAACCCAAAGTAGTACTAACAAAGATACAGGGTACATGATAACAGAATTTTCACACTCCGTTTTCTGCTACATGTGGCCACTAGAATAGATCGTCAAGAAATTGAAGGAAAAGTGCCATACCACAGAGGAGATTTAAAAGGCAGCTGTTGAGAAGACAATGAGGAATACATTGTTACCTGAAATATCCATAAAGAGAAATTTTATATCCGTGATGGGTGAGGCAACACATACCCTTTGGTCCCATTTTTCAGGTATTTATTGTGTGCACAAGTCACTTATGTGACTTACACCCCAAAGGGATTTTTGTTTTTGCCACTTTTAACATCTCAGCAAATCACTTAAGTGCTGACCCAAGACTGTCTTCCCATAGATTCACTGGAAATGTCATTAAGATGCCAGAAAGGGTTAAGTTTTTAAAGTCATGTTTATTAAAATATAATTTACACTCAGTAAAGTTCACCCCTAAATTTGACAAGTGCAATCACCACTATAACCTAGATGTAAACATTTACCCCCAAACTCCCTTATGCCCCTTTGCAACCAATCCCTCCCTGATCCCTAGGAACCCACTGATTTGTTTTCTGTCAAAGTGTCAGATTTAATGACTTAAATGATCTACTATGGAAAAATTTATAAGCATATAGAGCTAAGTTTTCAAAAAAACACGTTGAAAAAGTTTTCTTTAGTATACCAACAAAATGAAGGCAGCTTCACGTTTTACTACACATATGCAGGATATTCTGCCCAGTGCTGAGATCTCAAGCAGAATTAAGCCAACATTGCCTTATATATGCCTCAACAGTAATATTTAAGTATGTACACCACGAAAGAACATATAATCTTTAGAATAGTCAAAAGAATAGGATTTCAAAATAACCTTTGTAAATTAATTCACAGTTGACAAAGTTGTCTTAAGATAGTTGTAGAAGAGCTAGTCTGGTTATTGTGTCACACTCCACGCTCGGGTTGGTTGATAGAAAAACTACTTTAAATAATGGAATTGAATTCTCTGGAAATTCTCTATGGGGCAGATGTATATTCCTACAGACACTTGCCACGTCCCTTCTCAACATTCACCTCCGCTACAGCCATGAAAGGAACAAAAAAACCCCTCTATTCTGTATATACCAATCGCCACATGTTCAAATACTTTACTTGAAAAGCTTCTTTCGAGCACCACAATTCTGCCTCTCAAGCACCAGCCCTGTAAAAGAAGTATCACAGATGTAATTAGATCAGAAATTACTAAATAAAAGATATACTATTAAGAGAAACACAGTGGTTTCTAGACCATTTATTAGAAAAGTTCTAATATGTGTTAGAAAAGTTCTGTAGACATGTAAACAGAATTCCCCAATGTACTAATACACATTGTCAACTCAGATACAGTAACGTTCCTAATGAAAAACAATTTTTTTACTCAAAATCCTAACTTTGTAATGCTAACAATTTACCTCAGCTTTCCATAAGACTCAAACTCCCCAAAGCTTCTCAAAAGACTTTAATTTACCAAAATAGCCACCAGAGGAAAAGATAAACATTTTGAAATAGTAAATGTCAAATCACTTAAAAATCCATCTTTTTAAAATAACCTTTTCTTTGGCATAATAAAATATTACCTATTTTCTGGAGGCTTTTTTTTTTAAAGAGTGGCACGTGAGCTAACAACTGTTGCCAATCATCCCCCTAGTACATAGTTGTATACTTTTAGTTGTGCATCCTTCTAGCTGTGGCATGTGGGACGCTGCCTCAGCATGGCCTGACAAGTAGTGCCATGTCAGCACCCAGGATCCGAACCAGCGAAACCCTGGGCCGCTGAAGCAGAGGGCACGAACTTAACCACTTGGCCACGGGACCAGCCCCTTTTTCCTTTTTTTAAATTTAAAACATGGGGGGTGGTGGTGGGGGGGAACGACACGTGACTGCATTTAATAAATGTCTTCCTATCAAGTTGGCCTCAGGTAAATCCTTTAACCCATCAGAGCAGAAGCATATCCAATCAGATTAGAGTTCTCATCCTTGGCCAAGACTTTCAGTTCAACTACTTAATAACTCAAGCCAAATTCTTTCCATTTGGTCCATACCTTAATTTCATCAGCATCTTGTAACTGCACTGAACCTGGCAGATAAGAGAAAAGAACAATGTTAAGGATATTATGTGATTTTTTATGTTGCTTTTTTGTGTGTGTAAGGAGTGGTTTTTATTGTGCCTATCTACTAGCTACCTTTGATGAATGCATAAAAAGCTACCTCTGAATAGAATTCCTGTAAAAAAGCTACATTCTCCAAATTTCCTGACATTGGGAAATCACCTGTAATTTCCAGCCAGGAGTAAAATGTATAGTGAATTAAATTTCTACATTCTGGGAATCCATTTACTAGAATGTCAGCAGTCACAATCTTTCCAACTTTGTTTCTTTGTTACATTAAGCATGGAATAGCATCAATGTTAGAGAAAACAAAACTCTGGCAACATTATTTACCTAGGAAGAACTGAAACAAACCTTTAACAGTTAAAAACCAAAGGAAGCCTGAAACTTGTTTACCCAGAGGCCGAGCCCAGAAATTGAGAACGGTCCTCAGCACTTGCTCAGTTTCCATAATCCTCAAATAGATCCTGGCTCAAGCTGCTTCCCTGTCAGCTGCCTGGCTCTCTCGGATAGAATTGTTTAGTTTGGCTCCACGGGAATCCCCAACACCTAAAGCGATCGTGAAACAGAGCGGGCATTTCCGTGTTGCAGTGCTATTGATCAGATGGAGGTATTCGGGGCAGAGAAAAGCGTCCATGTGCTTTGGGCCCATATATATGGCTGGGAAAAGGGTGCCTAGAACACAGCCTGCAACACTACATTTTCCTCTATAAAAGTATGATGAAATTGATAGCCTATTTGGTTTCCTAATCAGTAAAAGGGTCTTTCACAACCTGAGAACACGTAAACCCCGCAATATGTGGTACCTATGACAGCTACAATGATTCCTTCATTCACTCACTTTAGATTTTTAAAAATTTTACTAAATTCGGAGAATAACCATTTGTACAGCAATGTGTACCGGTAAAGAACACAAAATGTTGGATGAGGGTCCTGTGGTGCGTAAGGCACTGGCCACTCCCGAAAAGGTGAATCTGGGGGAGAAATTGCAGGCTCCTTCATTAAAGCTCACAGCAGTTACCCACTCCCGCAAGACTCACCCGCAGACCTTGGAAGCCCACCCACCGTGCAAAGTGGCAACTGAAAGGCATTTGTGGCGGAGGAGTGGCTGAGTGGGCGAAATTACCTCCGTTTGTTGCTAACTCCGGAATTATACTGATCTTGCGGAAACTTAAAGCGTTTCAGATCCACGGTCTCACGCACTTCCTAAACGGCCTGTGTCCGCGTCAGCAGAACCACTGCACAGGCCGGAGCCCCCAAGGCGCCAAGAACCCGGACACCGTCCCGGCCTGGGCGCCTCCGCCCCTGGTCAGTTTGATTCTCGAAATGTTATCTTTTCACACTAAAAAAGGAGCTTGAAGCTCCCTGTGGCCGAGATCCTTTAAGCGTCCGAGCCACAGGCACGAGAGGTTCCGGGAGCCCGGGCCACGAGGGTGCTTCCCGGGAAGGGCCCCTGGCACCCCGAGGACGTCCCTCACAGGGCTTCCCGGGTGCTCCTTCCCCGGGGCTGGGACGGCCTCTCCCGAGGGGGCGCCGAGCTGACGTCGAACCCGGGTCCCGGCCGCCTGGACGCGGCGGGCACGGGGACAAGGAGGGCTGAGCTAAGTAAGTGCCACCGGAGAGACCTCAGGCCACGTGGCCCGCTGCAGCGTCGAGCCTGTCGGAAGCCACTTACCGAGTCGCGCGCCGCGGCCGAAAGGGGAGGGCGCCGGGGAGACCAAGTTTAAAAGGGGCCCCGGCCGTCAGCACCCGGCCGCAGCCAACCCAAAAGTTGCTCGAGCTCCCCTTCCGGCCCGGCGCCCGCCCCGCCGGCCCTGCGCCCGCCCCTCCGGCGGCGCCCCGAGGCCCTCGCGCGCCCCCTGCCGGCGGCCTGGGGAAAGCGGGCGGGCGGCGGCCCCGGCACCCAGCCCCGGCCTCGGCCCTCGGAGCCTGCGGTTCCGGGCCATCTGCCCCAAACACCTGCCTGAGTGTGGTGTCCGCTTACCTTGCTGCAGCTTCGATGAAGCTCCTGGCACTCACATAATGTTAGGTATCTCTGCCTGCCCGTCCCCACCCCAAGTATCCCGTGGCTTCGCCCAGGGTGGTCTGCAAGCCACAGAAGTGCTGCTAGACAGGACCCGCAGTCCCCAGCCTTGCTCTTATATTTAGTTTTATCCTTAATCTGTCTTTGGAATTTTGAGATTTGGGGCTTCCCAGAAACTGGAGTACTTGAGATCATTTTGGTTGGAGGGACAGTTTAGTGCAACCGATATTTGTTGAGTGCTGACTTTGTGTCGGCCACTGTGATCCGTGCTGGGGGTGCAAAGTTGAATGAGAAACTGCCCCTGCCCTCAAAGAATCTAAAGGGAGGTTCACTTGCTGACAGAAGCCCACACAGTGCGCCAAGGGCACAGCACAAAGCCACTGAGCCCGCGGGCTATGGGGTCAGGAAGGGCTTCCTGGAGGAGGGAGTAGGAAGGCTGAGTGCAGCATTACCAGCAGGGAGCTGACGGCATGTCAGATACAGGAGAGGGAAAAACCAAATAGGCCAAGAGAGTTAAAAAAGAATCATAGAGTAGATTATAGATCATCCAGATTATAGATCATCCAGAATCTTCTCTGGTGGAATAGAGATGCCTCAGGGTGTTGTCCAAAAACAGCTGTCACGATGGTGGAAAGTAAGCTCTATGAGGACTTTGTTTTCTTCTCTACTGGATCCCCAGAATTCAGCATAGTGCCTGGAATATATTTGGATTAGGGGAACTGACTCCAGGTAAAGAGATTCACCATTTGTCTCCCAAAGTAGTTGAGTATTCATACACTAAAACTCTTCAGATCTCATAGTGGTGGGGGGTGGGGGGGTGGGGCGCATCTTAGCCTAGGCTGTAGCTTTCCCGGATCACCTTGAGTGTGAATTAATCTCTGCATTCCCAGTACATGGCCTTGGGCTTGGTGTACTGTAAGTACTTGATAAAACCTGCTGGATTTTCTTTCTTGGTGCATATTTGGCATGCCTTTCATACATATGATGAACTACTTACAGAGCAGGCATCCTGGGGCGTCGGGAGATGTGGGGCACTTCTCTGGCTAGTTTTGCTGCTGCAGGAGTGGGTGGAGCCTTCCACCCACCCACCCCGGCCCCATGTGTCTCCGTGGAGGAACTTCTGCTGGATAATGAATGCCCTGAGCCTCTCCTCATTCCTTTCCAGAAGAGGAAGGAATTTGAATAAAGTCCTGTGTTAACATGAGTTTTGACAGCACGCAAACTGGGGTAGGCTTGTTGACTTCCATCCTCCTCCTGTCCCCTGTTCTCAATGGAACAGGCTAGGATTCTTATTTTCTCTGAAGAAAGAGGGAGACAGAGGGTGAGAAGGGACCACCTGGAAGCCATTGAGGGTTTTCTTGGTTCAGTGTACAGTCAATTGGGTACAATGTAAGTGTTACTACCTTTATCTTTGTACTTTTTCGATGGTCCAAACCAAATGAACGATAGTGTTTCTCGTTAACCCTGCAATAACGTCATCCTGCATTCTACTCCAAATTTTCGGCCCCCACGTATGTTACGGCAGGTGACATCCAATGGCTCATCTTTCTCAAAGAAGAGGGAATATATTGGAAGGCTGTAAGCTGTGAGGATTCTCATTCTTTTTCCTCCCTCACTGCTCAGGATCAGTATAAGGCAAGGGTGACCCAAGGTCTAGACTGGGGTAGAACAGACTAGAGGAGTACTCTAGAGGAGTAGAACAGACTCAGCTCTGAAGATATGGTCTTATCAGTAATAAAACTAACACTTTAATTTCTATCCTGTGTCTTACATCTGGGTGGATTCTGAAGGGCTAAGGGGAAGAAAGCACATTATTTATCACCCTCCCCAAGCCCTGCAGTTGCCTGATCTTTATTCTCAGAACATATTAAGATTTGTTTTCAGGGGCCGGCCCAGTGGTGCAGCGGTTAAGTTCACACATTCTGCTTCTCGGTGGCCTAGGGTTTGCCGGTTGGGATCCCGGATCCGGACATGGCACCGCTTGGCAAACGCCATGCCGTGGTAGGCGTCCCATGTATAAAGCAGAGGAAGATGGGCACAGATGTTAGCTCAGGGCCAGTCTTCCTAAGCAAAAAAGAGGAGAATTGGCAGTAGTTAGCTCAGGGCTAATCTTCTTCTTCAAAAAAGATTTGTTTTCAGTGGACTTACATCAGACGCAGATCTAGGACATTTGCTTTTGCAAATTAATTGGCCCATTCATTTACTTTTGTCTCTGTGTTTACTGCACATTTTATTGTGTTGTTGTAGAGTCAGAAGATAAAGCAACTGCAGACATTATTTATGATTTAAATGATCACTCTAGTCAGGGAACATTGTAATTGGTGTCATTGGGCCGTTTGCCACTTGCAGGTCTCTGCCCAGCAGGCTGCCTTTTCCAAGTGTCTGTGGGCTTGTTTTCCAGCCAATAGAGAATGTGTGTCCTCGCTGAGGCCTATTGGTTTCATCTGCCTAAGTAAGACTGTGTGGCTGATTTCAGTAATTAGAGGGCATACAGGTAAGTGTCCTGGAAGCCTTAGGACACAGATGTGCTTGCTTCTGAGCCCCACATGCATACAAAATAGACTACTAAAAAAATCCCGACAACATGGGGCCGGCCCCGTAGCGCAGTGGTTAAGTTCTCAGGTTCGCTTCGGTGGCCCAGGGTTCGCCAGTTCGGATCCCAGGTGCAGACATGGCACTGCTTGGCAAGCCATGCTGTGGTAGGCGTCCCACATATAAAGTAGAGGAAGATGGGCACGGATGTTAGCTCAGGGCCAGGCTTCCTCAGCAAAAAAGAGGAGAACTGGCAATAGTTAGCTCAGGGCTAATCTTCCTCCAAAAAAAAAAAAGAATTAAAAATATCCCCATAACAAGCCTGAGCATGATGTTCACAATGCTTCTAGGAAATATGTAAATAAGGGTATAAAATAGAATTCTATTTAGTTACATATTCAATATATCAAATACATATCACCTTTATTGATAAGAGTGATCTAGTTTCTTGCAAAACAAATAGAATAAGAACATTCTTTAACTCTATATCCTTTTGCAACTAACCCCTCATTTCTTTGTTTCTCTTTACAGCAAAACGCCTCAAAAGCGTTTTCTGTATTTGTCTCTAATTCCTCTCCTTCATTCTCTTCTAAATCTGATCATGTTGGGCAGCCTCTGAGATGGTTCCCAATGGCCCCATCTCTTGTTATTCATGCCTTTAGGTAATTCCCTCCCCTTGAGTGTGGGCTGGGCCTAGTGAATTTCTTCTAGTGAATAGAATAGAGCAAAAGTGATGAGATGGCACATGAGAAGATTCTCCACAAATATGTCATTAGGGCATTACAAAGTAAAACAACAATGAGATACTGTTATACATCTATCAGAATGGCTAAATTCTAAAAACTGACAACATCAAATGCTGATGAGGATGTAGAACAAAAAAACTCTCATTCACTGTGGGTGGGGATGCAAAATGGTACAGCCACTTTGGAAGACAGTTTGTCAGTTCCTTACAAAGCTAAACATTCTCTTACCATATGATCCAGCAATCATGCTCCTTGGTGTTTACCCAAAAGAGTTGAAAACTTGTGTCCACACAAAAACCTGCACACAGATGTTTATTGTAGCTTCATTCATAATTGCCAAAGCTTATAAGCAATGATGTCCTTCAATAGCTGAATGGATAAACTATGGTACATCTAGATGATGGAATATTATTCCACGCTAAAAAGAAATAAGCTACCAAGCCATGAAAAGACATGGAGGAAACTTAAATGCATGTTACTAAGTGAAAGAAGCCAATCTAAAAAGTTTACCTACTGTATGATTCCAGCTATACGACACTTTGGAAAAGGCAAAACTAGGGAACAGTAAAAAGATCAATGGTTGCCAAAGGTTTGCAAGGAGGGAGGATGAACGGCTGGAGCACAGGGGATTTTTAGGGCTGTGAAAATACTGTGTGTGGTATTATAAGGGAAGATACACGTTATTATACATTTGTCAAAACCCATACAATGTGCAACACAGAGTGAACTCTAATAAAAACTATGGACTTTGGTTGATAATGATGTGTCGATGTTGGTTCACATTTGTAACAAATGTTCCACACTGGTGGGAAATGTTGGTAGTGGGGGAGGCTGTGTGTGTAGTGAGAATGTGGGAACTCACTCTACTTTCTGCTCAATTTTTCTGTGAAGCTAACACTGCTCTAGAAAATAAAGCCTATTAAAAAACTGATGGGGTGCCACTTCAGGGATTATGTTATAAAGAACTGTAGCTACCGTCTTGGGCTGCTCTCTCTTGCCTTCTCCTCTTAGATTCCTTGCTCTAACGAAAGCAGGCTGATCTGTTGTGAGCTACCCTATGGAGAGACCCACTTGGAAAGGAATGGGTGGCACAGGCCAATAGCCAACGAGGATCTGAGCACTGCCAATAGTCACATGAACAAGCTTGAGTCTTCCTGCATCAAGCCTTGAGAAGACTCCAGCCCCAGCCGACACCTTGACTGCAGCCTTGTGGGAGACCACGAGCCAGAGGCACTAGCTAAGGCACACCCAGATTCCTGACCCACTGAAGCTGTGAGATAATACATTTATTGTTTTAAACTGATAAGTTTGGGGTAATTTGTTATGCAGCAATAGATAACTAATAACCGATCCATCACTGCATGGAAACAGCTCTTTTCAGGGTCCACAGTGATTTTAGTTTTCACCTTGGTTGTCCTGTCAGTTGCAAGTGTAATCACCCTTTCCTTGTTGAAATACTTCTCATTTGGCTTCTGGTTCACCACTCTTTCTTGGTTTTTCTTCAACCTCCAGGCTGCTTCTTCTCAGTCTATATTACGGGATCCTTTTCATTTGCCCACCTTTACTCTGTGGAGTTCTTCTCCAGGCCTCAGTCCTCAGATCTCAACTGTCTTTGACCCACTCCTATCTAGGCAATGACTTCGTCTAGAGGTACAGTTTTAAATGCTGTTTTTACTCTATCACTCTTAAATTTCTGTTGCAGGCCTAAACTGTTCCCATATGACTTGCAGTCTCATATATCTAACTGCCTGCTCAACGTTTGCACTTGGGTTTCCAAAAGGCATCTTGAAACTGACTTATCCGAAACTGACCTCTTGATTTTCACCCCTCAAAATTGGTCTTCCCACCATAAACCCCACTTCAGTAAATAGCGATTTCATCCTTCAAATGCCTATGGCAAAAACCTTGGAGGCAACCCAGATTCCTTTCCTTCTCTTTTTTCTTTTGAGGAAGATTAGCCCTGAGCTAACTGTGCCAATCCTCCTCTTTTTTGCTTAGGAAGACTGGCCCTGAGCTAACATCCATGCCCATCTTCCTCTACTTTATGTGCTGGACACCTGCCACAGTATGGTTTGACAAATGGTGCATAGGTTTGCACCCAGGATCCAAACTGGCAGACCCCACGCTGCCAAAGCAGAACATGCAAACTTAACTGCTGTGCCACCAGGCTGGCCCCTCTTCTCCTTCTCTTACACCTTACTTCCATCAATCAGCAGCAAATCCCATCAGCTCTACCTCTAAATCCCAAATCTGACCACTTAACCACCCTAGCCCAGGGCTCCATTATCTCTCTCCTGATTATTCTAACAGCCTTTAACTGATGTTTTGCTTCCGTCTTTGCACTTACAGTCCATTCTCCATGCAACAGCCAGCAAGAGCTCTTTAAAACATGAGCAAGATCATATTGCTCCTCTGCTCAGAACTCTCAAGTGGCCTCTCCTTTCTCTCAGTGTAAAGGCAAAGTCTTTTCAGTGGCTTACAAGGCTATCTGTGATGCAGCCTCCATCTCTCCTCTGTCCTACTCCCTGGCACACTCCCCCTCCTCATTGGCTCCAGCTACACTGGCTTCTCTCTACCCGTCCAACATACCAAACATACTCCTGCTGCAGGGCCTTAGCACTTGCTCTTCCTCTGCCTGAAATGCTCTTTCTCCAGGTTTCATTGAGGCTTTCACCGACTCTTCCTTCAAGTGTCTGTTCATAAGCCATTTGTTATGGCTGAACTGTGTTCCTCTAAAATTCATATGTTGAAGCCCAGACCCCCAATGTGACTGTATTTGGAGAAAGGGACTTTAAGGAGATAATTAAGGTTAAACAAGGTCCTAAGGATGGGGCCCTAATCTGACAGGACTGGTGTCCTTCTAAGAAGAGAAATAGATGCCAGAGATCTCTCTCTCTCTCTCTGCATACGAACAGAGGCAAGGCCATGTGAGGACACAGTGAGAAGGTACTGTCTACAAGCCAGGAAGAGAGGCCTCACCAGAAACCGACCCTGCTGCCACTTTGATTTTGGGCTTTGACCCTCCAGAACTGTAATAAAATAAGTTTCTGTTGCGTAAGTCACCCAGTCTGGGGTATTTGGTTATGCCAGTCCCAGCTGACTAATACATCACCCAGAAGTGAGGCCCTGTCTGACCACCTTGTAAAAGGGCCAGTGTCTTCATCTTCCCCAGCAGGCCTCTCTCCCTTGCTCTGCTTTTTTCTTCACTGCACTTTATCCTCCTTTCCTTGTTTGCTTGTTTATTATTCCTCTCCCCTGAATAGAACAACAGTGCTATGAGAGCAAAGACTGGTACCCACAGCCCCCAGCACTGTGTCTGGCATGTCTTAGATCCTCACCAAATGATTGTTAAATGCTCATGATTGAACTGGAGCAAAATTCCCCTGTGTTAACATTGCTCCAAATTCCTCAGACAGCTATGAGTGCTCAAAAGGAAGAAAATTCTGTCAAAAAGTGAGCTCCAATCACAATGGCCCTCTAACTCAGACAGCCTCACCTGTATAATTCTTGGAATCAATCAGGGATTGTAGTTAGCTGCATATACTAAATAAATACATAGGGCTTAACTAAATAGTGATTTTATTTTCCTCATAACAATTCAGAACTTGTGCAAAGGGACCCAGTTGCATCCTATCTTTCCATTCAGTCATCCTTAAAATGCAGTTTTAGCCCTTCTGATTGACTCCTTGTGTTCATAAGATGGCTGCTGCACATCCAGCATCTCATCTGCATTCCAGGCAAGAAGACTGGGAAGGGGGAAATGTGAAAGCAAATGCCGTCTGAGGCAGCTCTTTTAAAAAGTGCTTTCCAGGAAGCCCCATTTGGTGATTTCTGCTTATATCTCATTGGCCAGAACTGTGTCACATGCTATCCTCTAGCTGTAAATCATACTGGAAAATGCATTTAAAAAAAAAAAAAAAAAAAGCTGGGCACATTACCATCCTGAACAAAAGTGGGGTGCTTTTGTAGAAAAGAAGTGTCAGAATTATGGAAATTGTCTAGGTATCCAGCAGTGTGAGCCTCTTCCTTTGGCACAAGGAAAGCAATTTCCCCACTTTTCGGTTCTAAAAGAATGTAGCCCAACAGCATGATCCATGTTTCTGCTTTAATCTGAATGGAGTTTCAGGTGGTGAGAACAGTGTGCACAGAATTCCTGAGCAGACACGAGAAAACCTCACCGTGGGCATGTGGGACAGAGAGTAACTGCGGGCGAGCTCTGTTCCATTGTATATTACATGATTGTTCAAATCTACACGGCCATGTTTCTATTTTGAGAGGGTAGGGATTGTGACTGCTTAATCTCTGTACATAAAACCCGGGCTGCCTGGACCTCATGCCGGCGGTTGCTAATAAAGGCCCTTCATGGAGAGGATGATAAATATGTGAAGCCACTTGATTGCATTGTCCTTTCTGATGAACGCACCTGTACGACCCGCATTTGGAAGCCTGCAGATAGCTGCCAGGCCCATCCAAATTTGTGCTGAGTGAGTGCAGCAATGCCACGGATGGCATCCTCCTAAATCATGCTTTAAGCTTTAGAAATATTATAACGAAATAATGACTGATCCTTTTGTCCTCTCTAGAGGTGTACATAACATGTATTTCGTTCCTGACCCTTGACAAGACTAAACGTCTGTGACCGTGACGATTCCACCTTGAAGGAGAGCAGCAGGACCTGGTTAGCTTCTCTTGCTACCATCCTGCATCCTTTCTCTTCTCCGTGCCAAATGTAGCCTTCCCTTGGGGCAGCAGCTCACAAATGCTGTATTGAGAGCAGAGACGTTCTCTATTTTTTTCCATTACTGATCTGCACTCCCTTAAGACCCCGTGTTCTGCTAGATAGGGCGCAAGATGCCTACGGGGCTTTACATTTTAGTCAAGTCAAGTAAACTGATTCAGATTCAATAGTTTAAAGAGGGCTTTGAGGTAAACTTTCAGTCTATTTTTGAACAAGGCCCAGTCTTTCGGATGTCTGCTCCCCTTCCCTTCTCTCCATGGGATCTGATGAATGTAGGTAGGGAGGTGCTTACGGCACTGGATGGGAGACAGGCTGACGCTAATCTTCTGTCTTCCAACCGGTCTTTGCTGCAGCCAGGGCTGCCCTCGGACAGTGGCCAGGGAGATGCAACTGTTCCCAGGTCTGGGTCTTCTCTGGGGTTTGCTTCTGAAACCTGGGACCTGGCTGGTCACTCACGATTACTCTTGCTCTTGGTTTTGGCAGGCCTTGGGAATCTGCTCTGGAAAACTCCAATGTCACCTGCCCTGGCTACTGTATCCGAAAAAAGCTCCCCACTGTCCCCATTGCTTTCTATCTCTTTATCTTGCTTTGTTTATAGCACTTATCTATCTATTCATCCATCTTTCTCTCAGCTGGCTTCCTGTAGTAAAATCTTAAGTTCCTTTCAATGTTATTTACTTAGAAATCTTCTGTCCTCTGGGAAAGTGGATAGTTATAGCCTTCTCTAACTCTGTCTCTGTCTCTATCTCTGTCTTTGTCTCTGTCTCTATCTCTGTCTCTGTCTCTATCTCTATCTCTGTCTCTATCTCTATCTCTGCCTCTATCTCTATCTCTGTCTCTGTCTCTATCTCTGTCTCTGTCTCTATCTCTATCACTATTTCCATGCCCATACTCAACTCATACCCATATCTATATGAATCTATGTCAATTAAAAACATGGACTCTAGAATTCAACTTCCTGGCTTCAGATCTTTGTTCTGTTACTTAGTAGCTGTGCATACTTGGACAAATTACTTAGCTTGCCTATGCCTCAGTTTCCTTATTTGTAAAATGGAGAATAATAGGAGTATCTACTGTATAGGTTGTGATAAAGACAAAAATGAGTTACTGCATGGAAAGGGTTTAGAAGAGGACCTGATACATAGAAAGCACCAGCTAAGTATTTCTGCTATCTCTATTACTGACTGCCTTCTCTACTAGAATATAAAGTCTATGAAGGCAGAAACTTTGCCTATCTTTCTTATTGTTGTATCTCCTGGTCCTTAAGTGATGTCTGACACATAGCAGGCACTTAATAACTATTTTTTTGATGAATAAATGAATGTATGGAGAAACAAAAAAGAGGAAAACACAATATATTTCAAAAAACACTACCACCCTTTTACACTTTCTCCAGTAAAAGTTTTTGTCCCTCTCAAGATTATTTACTCTTGTTTAGAGTTTTCTTATCCTCTAGGAAAGTAAGAATTACATTTTAGTTTTCATGGAATTTTTTATCCCAAAATCTACCCTACCCCATGGCCTCCAAGCTTGTTGGGTAACCTGGTCATGGGGAAAGTCTCACTAATTGATACTCGGGGGTTCCTACACATTCCTCTCAGTGTTTTAGCTACTTCCTAACACTGACACTAGCACTATTCTCTCCTACTCCCAAGGGGGTGAGGGTGGGGTACTTAGAGTCATCATGCCTTATTTGTGCGTGTCTCTCTGTGTGTGTGTGTTACTGAGTGAAGGCAGATGACAATGAGTGAACAGCTCTCACTGCTTATCAGCAGCCATTTTCCCACCATGCTGATGGAAATGAGCTTCCCTATTTGATAAGAACCTCAGAATCTGACGCGATTGCTTTGAATTCAAACTGAATTTGAATTGTGATGAATTCTGTTATTACCTCTGGGTCTTTCTTCTGCTGGCTTTCCTCTCTCTGCTTCGGCAAGGCACACCTCTTTGCAGCATTGGTTTCGAGATGACTTGGCTATTTAATTTTTAAACTAGGGGTTTGTAATCAGCCCACAGGGCATAGAAGTGACTCCCACATGTAGTAGGGGAGGCTTTGACCACCGCCTGGTCCCACTCAAGTCAAGCATTAGTGCTCCATCCCTTTGGGCATTAAAAGTCCTGATTCTGGGGCTGGCGCCGTGGCCAAATGGTTGAGTTTGCGCACTCCGCTTCGGCGGCTCAGGGTTTCCATGGTTCAAATCCTGGGCGCAGACCTGGCACCGCTTCTCATGCCATGCTGAGGTGGCATCCCACATAGCACAACCGGAGGCACTCAGAACTAGAATACACACCTATGTACTGGGGGGCTTTGGGGGGGAAAAAGAAGAAGAAGAAAGGATAGGATTGACAGCAATTGTTAGCTCAGGTGCCAATCTTCAGAAAAAAAAAAAGTCCTGATTCTGTTCTGGGGTGTCCTGGGGCACCCAAGATGCATTCACATGCGACAGTTTGGAATGGCTCAGCAAAGTCTTGGGGCATGAGTGGGTTTTTTTCTGCTGGAAAAACCATAGGCATCATACAAGTTGACAGAAGGCCCTTACACCACAGCAAAGAAGGGAACAATTAAATCGACTTTTCCATCCATGTGCTCCCAAGGGCACAGGCTGCTCTGCAGATGTTAGCTTGGTGTTCAGATTCATGTGGCCAGAGATAGAGAGAGCACCCTTCTCCTTGCAAGAGTTTTATATTATTAATTAATTGGTTCTTTTTAAAAGGCAATGAGAGAAGGATTCTCTCTGGGAGGAAGACATATAAAATTTTCTGCAATTTAAAAAATATTTTTCTCTTCTGAGGGATTACACATGCTTGCTACTCTGTAGTATTACTTTTAGAAGATAAAGTAATGGTTATTTAGTAAGACATTAATCGTGCTGGCTTCTTAGCCCTCTGCTGTCACTGTTATTTCAGAAGTTTGAATGGTGGCAAAGCCCTGCTCTCCACCAGACCCCAGGCTTAGGAGGGGCATACGGAGGGTCTTCCATGGTGAACCTCTGTGACTTGACCCGGCCACAGCTTCCCAAAGGATGAGGTGAGCCAATCATCTCTTTTAAAAAACCAAGGTTACTGTCTGTGATGACATCAAATTTCAACTTTCCTGTTTTCATCTGGATCCTGAAAGGGGAACTTCTACCTTCCGGTAGACATATTACCCTAGCAAGCACGCAAAATTCCTGAGAGGAGAGAGGAATGTATATGTGATAATGCAGAGCTTTTTATATTTTTGTTCCTTTCCCTTATCATTTTCACTAGAAATAGACAGTAGGATCATAGGAAGTCTACACGTGTTAGGAAGGTAAGTAAAATCAAGGAAGTGGAATAGAGAGAGGAGGGGGAAAGGGGTTCCTGTTTTAGACACCTATTTTAGACAGCTTGTAAGTAGGGTAAAATTTCAGACCCTGCACAGTTTTTAATAAGTGTTATCTCTAAGACCCTAACTCCAACATATCATTTCATATTACTAGGTAACCAGGTTTCTTCCTATGTCCTGAATGGCTTTTGAGCACTGTTTGTTTTCCATTATGCCCTTCCCCACCTCAACTATCACCGTTCTTGGCCTGCTTCAGTTCTCTTCTAGGTTTGAGCTCAGTATTCTCCAATTATTTCCTATCCTGGCATCCTGCCCCTTAAACTTAACCTTGAACTTTCTCTTGGAAACCCATTGTGAGCTGTTGCTCAGATTTCACCTGATCTGTTTATTCACCCACCTGCATGTCCAGGGCCTGGTGTGGCTTAGTCTGCCTAGCTGGACTCCTCCATGCTTGTCCCAAATGACTGTATGTCATTCTAATGCCTTGATCTGGAACCAGCAGGCATGGTAAATAGTCTTGCACTTCAGGTGGTTAATAATAAGGGCTGACGTTTATAGAGCACTTACTATGTACTACCTAAGAACTCACCTGAACTTACACCGCTTGTGAGAGCTGCAAAGCTAAGGTTTGCTCTTGGACGGTTTGACTCCACCATGCTACAGTGTCTCCTGCCAGAAGGAACTTTCACTTGCATGTCTTGCCCTCATTGCCAACTCTTGACCTATCTTTCTTAGAAACGAAACCATCCCAAAATGCTATTTGGTCAGTTACCTGAGTGACTTGTCAACCTCCATAATCGCTTATGAATCCAACATCCTTTAACAGCAATGCTTCTCAGGGAAGAATTTGACCGTGAAATGAGGACTTAATTTATTAATAGGTCATTGAGAAAAGATTTACATATCAAATTCATTATATTGTGGCTTTAATAAATTTTCTGTTTATTTTTATGAAACAGTGGACAGTATGGTGTATGAGAAGTACATTGGACTTGAATTTTAAGGGACTGCATCAGGTAAGTCTTAGCTATTGACCTTGAATGGGTCACTTCTCCTCTGGGGACCTCAGGTTTTCCGCTTGTAGAATGAAAACCAGAAGATCTCTAGGTGTGTATTCCAATGTGAGTCTGTCTCACAAAGCCATGTTAACTCTCCCACAAAGCACAGCCCTTGCTCCAGGGATGTTACATTCCTTTCCCTTTCCTTTCCTTTCTCTTCCCCTTCCATCCCTTCCTTTTCCATTTGTGTTAATAGCATCAAAATGCTCACAAATCACCCAAACTTGAAATCTTGTAGCCTGTTTGAACTGCTGCCTTCCCATCAATGTTTCCTTTAATAGGTCATTCACATCCTTCCTTTCATTTCCATTCTCTATGCCATGTTCAATTTCCGGTATTCACCACCTCATAATTCCGCTTCTACCTTTTTTGCTTCTGTTTTCTCTTCTCTTCCAGCCATTGAATATATTTAAACACATTTTTATATAATCGAAACCAAAGTGCTTATAAAATTTTGCATTGTCCTTGTATGAGTTAACAACTCTTTAACCCTCTTGCTACATGGTCTGTGTAACGTGTGTTTTCAAAGGCTGCACACCTGTGTATGCCAACATCAAAAATGATTCTTCTGCTCCTGAACATTGTGGTTGCCTCCAAGTCACAAATCATGCTGCAATGAATATCTTGGTAAGCTATTTTCTAGTTATATTCCTTAGTTGCAAGAAACCAATTCAAGTTATCTTTAGCCAATTGGCGAACTTTTGGTGATGATAGAGTGGGTGTTGCATAGAGGGAGGAAAGGCAATGGGCTCTGGGAAAGGACTGGACTCAGTAGCTAGATGAACCTTTTCTGAATGCTTCCCTCAGGATGTGCTTCATTTTTCTCCCATTGCCAACCAGCTTCCTCTCTTACTCAGGCAGTGGTGGTGGGAGAAGATGGCTCTCTTTCCTCTTGCAACATTATATCACTATCTTTCAAGAGCCCGGTTTTGACCGAAGTAGAATCTCTTTGTCCCAATTCCAAATTCTGGGAGAAAGATTCTGATTGGCTTTTTTAAGATTGGGAATCTATGCTTTGTCCAATCAACTTGGTCAATGGTGGGTTACACTGGAAGGAGTTGCTGGGGACACATCTCTACGGGTGAGGAGGGCGGTGAAGATGATCATAGTGAACTGACACCTCCCTCAATGTGTCCATCGTTTTCTTAGGACAAATTCTGAGAAGTAGAACTCCTGGATCCAAGGGCATAACCATTTACCTGGTTAATACCACCAAAGGCAGGTCCAATGAACAGCCATGAAGATTTAAACAGGCTGCTATTCTCACTGTGATAGCAGACGCCCGCTTGGAGCAAGCTGTGTGTAGCACGCAACTCTGCAGGAGGAGCCAAGTATTTCCTTAGAAAAATGGCTTTGAATCTTTCCAAGTTCTGCACCATAGAATACTGAGGAGAAAATGTTTAGTTTGAAAAAATTTAAAGGCAAGTGTTGGCTTTGTAGTTGTCTTGTTCTTGGAGAAAGTCAACTTGAAGTTCCCTTTGGGAAAAAATAAAACCTGCATTCTGCTTTCCAGCCCAGCTGAACCAGTGTGGGTGTGCCCTTTGGTGCCATTCTGATTGGTGGAAGCCAATATTTTGAATACCACTCCTGAGTGAGGCCCCTTTGGAATGTCTGCTTTTTAAGTAAAATTGTTTCTTGATACGCTAACAGGATGATTTGCCTGCAAAATGTACTGTTACCGAGGAGTCAAACTGTTGGATGGGTTATTAAACTTTCCTTTTAAGTGAGGCGGAATGGCTATTAAATTCAAATGTTTTATTTATCATTATTACTGTGTGGCACACCTTCTGACAGTCATTAGTGACTGGATTCCAAAACAGTAGGGCCTAGAAAGTCATTTTATTTTAATTGAAAAATAATATGGATCAGGGTGCAGCTCTCTTTGACATGCCTTAAACTGCGATTGAATCTGGCATGAGATAACTCCTACTATTTCTGATTGCAGATGGAGGATTGTGATACAGGCTGAAGGTGATAGTTATACTTGCCAAACCTTTTATTTGCACAGTGGATTCAACTTAAGTAAGTAGTGTCCCATCTGTCATCTCATCTAACCCTCAACATAATTTAAAGGTAACTAGAGCAGGTAATCCCAATGTCACAGATGAGAGAGCCAAGACAAGAGGGTTAAGTGACCTGCTCAATGTCAAACAATTAGTGAGCAGCAGACTAGGATGAGAACCAGGTGCTCCTGACTTCCCAGCCACTGATTTCCTGCTAGAATCTTTATGGTGGTTACATAGTTTGGTACAGAGACCACTCTTAACCACGGAGGCAAAGACTGAGCACACAGAGATGGACACTGTATTAATATTGAGGAATTTAAAGGAGATCTGAAACATCTTGCTTTCATACGGGACAAATTAAATATTTTACTTATTAAAAGTAGTACTATGCATCTATAAAAAGGGAAGCTATTTATGTACTGATATGAAAGAATCACTAAGAAATATTCTTAATACTTTTTATTTTGACATACTTTAAGACTCACAAGAAGGTCCAAAAATTGTACACAGAGTTCACGTGTGCCAAGAACTCTCTCTTCACCCAGCTTCTCCCAATGATAACATTACACATAACCACAATACATTGTCAAAACCAGGATATTGACATTGGCACAATACTATTAGTTCAAATAAAGACTAATTTGGGTTTCTAAGAAATATTTTTAAATAAAAAAGAAGGGTGAGATAGTGTATAGCATGCATCTCATTTGTTTATTTTAAAAGAGAGGGGAAGGATGTGTGAGTTTGTGTTAATTTGCTTCCATATGTCTAGAATATGTCTGGAAGGATATATAAGAAACTAGACACATTGCGTTGCCTCCAGGGAGAAGAACTGGGCAGCAAAGTGTAAAAGAAGTAGAGAGAATTTGAACTTATGTTCTTTTGTACCAATTCATCTATTTTTTAAAGAAGAAATGAGAAATATAATGTATTCACACAAGATAATTTCTGTTATATTTTTAAGTGACAAACGCAAGGAAATAAGTGTGTATGCATCCCATTTACAAAAAAGGTGGGGAGGAATGTGTGTCTTTGCTTCCATATGCATAGATATCTCTGGAAGGAGATAGAGGAAACTGGTAACATTGGTTTGCTTCCAGGGACAAAAATGGGCAGCAGAGGACAGAAGTGGGAGGGAGACCTTTCAATACGTACCCTTTTGTACCTTTTAAATTCAGACTATGTGAATTTATTTCCTTTTCAACAAAATAAAGAAAACTGAAAAAAACTAAACCCTAAAAATAAATTGCTTTCACCTTGTAATATTTTTTTCTTTAAAATATTCAGTGGCTTTCCAGCTACTCTGGCTAAAATCCAAATTTCTTAACTTGACATTTAGGTTCTTTTTATAACTTGGTCTCATTATTTCCTGCCTGGAGCTTTTTCTTCCACCTAAAGCATTTCACTCCCTCTCCTCGTAATCGCGTACTTCCTGGCGTTTCCTTATTCTTTTCTTGCTCCTCCCCAGCCATCAGAAACCAGCTCAAGCTCACTTCTCTGAAGTTTTGCCTGAACGGTCCAGTCCTCTGTGACTTCTCTCTCTTCCCAATTCCTATAAAATATATTGTCTGCCCTACACATTTGCCCCTTATCCCATCCCCTCTTGTCTTATCAAGGGTATGGGCACTCTGTCTCCAAAGATCACCAAATCCTTGTGGGCAGTGGCTGAGTATAACAGTTTGCTGAAACTCTCTTTTCCCAGCAAAGCCTTCCACTTGGTTGATGTCCAGCGATGCTTTTTGACTAATCTCTTCTTCATGGAAATTTTATTCCACACATATGCTTGCCTGATGTGCTTATGAGTCCTAAGCTGTATCATGGCAATAAAAAATTGTGTATCCACCCAAAAGCAGAAAAAAAGAGAACAAAGTAAGAGTTAAAATTCAAGAAAGCACATGGTGTTTGAATATTGATATATTTTTAAATGTAACACTTCTGGAAAACGAGATGCATGACGAAAATTTTCCTTCTTTTTCATCTTGGCTCATATATCTGGCTCTGTTTTGGAAAAGAGGCCCTGTTTTCCTGGTAACCATAGTGAATTAATTAGCTTTTCTGATGTTATCAACTGGTTCTTGAGGTTCTCATTTTGAGTAAATGGCAGAGTTGGATTCAAATCTTGGCAAGTCTGGTCTCAGATCCATGTGACTTCTAAGCCTGCATTCTTTTCTTCACAGCAACCAGATATTTGTTAGGTTCCCTCCATTGTGTAGCATTGTATTAAGATTTAATGAAGGCAAAGTGTAAAATATATGCCTCCAGGAGCTTACACTCTACTGTGTATTGCCTTAGTCTGTCCCTTGCCCACTTTATGGCTGTGTATGTTGTAGGTGCAGCCAGTTCTCAGCGGGGCTCCTGATAGGTAGCCTTAGAATTAGAGAAACCACTTTCAAAAAAGGTCAATCTTTGAAGCTGAAAACAGTGAGAATGAAGGAACAAACAATAAACAATAACAGCAATAGCTTACCTTCGATTAAATCTTTACTTAGCTCCGCATATATTTCAGGCATATTATCTCTTTATCTTTACAATAACTGATTGAGGTGGGTGCTATTGCTATCCTCTTTTGCAGAGGAGAAGAGAGCCTCAGAGGTTAAACAACTTGACCACCATCACACAGCTAAATGATAGAGCCAGGATTCAGATGCAGAGCATTTGCCCCTGGGTCCCTGTGCTTAATCTCGACTTTATGTTATTGTTTTTCCAAAGATTAGTCACACGGACAAGTAACTTATTAATACACTTGTCTTACTCTAACTCGATCATAAAATCTTGAAGTGGAAGACTGCATTTCATTTTCTTATGTTTCTCCACACATAATGCTCCATAGCGCAGGGAGCTGCACGTTGTCAGTACTCAATACGCCAGAATGAATAAATGCATAGAAACAATTATGGCTTATAAATGTGGTGTTGATAAGACTATGATGTTCAGATTCAAAATTCAACAAATGAACTATGTACCAAGAAGTGTGAGATGGTGCAAAGAGTGTGAGTTTTGGAGGACTAGAGATAATGTTTATGAGATCCCTGGCATAGGGAGGTGCCCAATACATGGTACCTTTTCTTTATTTAATTAAGGTAACATTGGTTTATAACATCATATAACTTTCAGGTGTACCTCATTATATTTCGATTTCTGTATACACTACATCGTGTTCACCACCAAAAGTCTAGTCTCCATCTGTCACCATACAAATTGCCCCCTTTACTCTTTTCACCCACCTGGCACCCCCTTCCTCTCTGGTAATAACCAATCTCTTCTCTGTATCTATGTTTTTTTTTTAATCTTTCACATATGATTGAGATCATATGGTATTTGTTTTTCTCTGACAGACATTTCACTTAGCATAATACCCTCAAAGTCCATCCATGTTGTTGCAAATGGCAAGATTTCATCTTTTTTATGGCTGATTAATATTCCATTATATACATATACCACATCTTCTTTATCCATTCATCTGTTGATGGGCACTTATGCTGTTTCCATGTCTTAGCTGTTGTAAATAATGCTGTAATGAACATAGGGGTGCAAATATCTTTTGGAATTAGTGTTTTCATATTCTTTGGATAAATTTCCAGAAGTGGAATAGCTGGATCATGTGCTAGTTCTATTTTTAATTTTTCTGAGGAATCTTCACACTGTTTTCCACAGCAGCTGCACCAGTTTACAATACATGGTACTTTTATTAATGCATTTACACTTTCTGATTTAATTTTTATTACACACAACCCTGTTAGGTAGTGTATGAGTAAACTCAGCCTGCCATAACAGAACACCACAGATTGGGTGGCTTAAACAACAGAAATTTATTTTTTCATAGTCCTGGCGGTTCAAAGTCCCAGATCAAGGTCCAGGCAGGTAAGGCCTTTCTTCCTGGCTTGCAGAGGGACCCCTTCTCACTGTGTCCTCACATGGCCTTTCCTCTACATGTACTTGGAGAGAGAGCTCTGGTGTCTTTTTCTCTTCTTATAAGGACAATGCTTATAATGATGCCCCACTCTTGACTTCATTTAACCTTAATTACTCCCTTAAAGGTCCTATCTCCAAACCCTTCCACTGGGGGTTGAGGCTTCAACATGTAAACTTTTGGGGGCCAAAATTCAGTCCATAACAAGTAGTTACTCTCTTCCCATTTTACAGATGTGGAAAGAGATATTCAAAGGAGTGGTTCCTGTTCTTCCGTGAAGCCTGGCTGTGCGGTCAGAAATGTTCACCACTCATGTTTCCATAGGTTTCTGTCCTCCTTGCAACCTAAAAGAGCTCAACCATCTTATCCTCTCTAGAGGTTTTTTTCTTTCTGAGAAAACACAGTCAGTAGCACCTTTTCTTCAACTGGTGCTGGTGAAACCCTGACAGTTGATTTTTTTCCCTGCGTTTCTCACCTTTATGCCTTCACCTCTCTTCTATTATTTTACAGTTAGCTGAGATCATGAGGGTTATAATGTAATTGATTAGTTCCACTTTCCTCTACATCACAGAACAGGAACCACGGCATATCCAGGTTTACCAACTTTGAAACAAAGTTAGGGAATGGAAGATTGTTCAGGGCATAGCAAACTCTAGGTGGGATTATCTTGCTCTCTTACCAGAAGGTGTGTTAGTCTCCATCCAAGGACTTCAATATCATTATAACTCAATATTTTCTACTTCATGGCTTTTACATACTTGTGCCTTCTACTGCTTCATGTCTTCTATTCTCTCTGTCTTACCAGCTTCAGTCCAATTGTTATTTCTTTCTGTCTTGAGTTCAAATCTCACTTAGAGAGGATCTGATTGGTTCAGCTAGTCAGCAACCCTTTAGGTCACTGGTCAGCTTTTGGTCTAATCATATGTGTTACTCCAGTACAATGGAAAGAGTTCTTCTATCTGTCACAGCTTGAGGAAAATGTTCTTTGAGAATTTACAACAGCTTTTCTTCTAGTCCTGTGTTTATTCTCTCCTATAAGGCAGTCTAGTGTTGTGGTTAACATTCAAGTTTTGGAGCAAGAGTGACTGGGTTTAGACTCTTACTGCTTACCAGCTATATAAACTTGGGAAAGTTTACTTCACTTCCCTGTGCCTCAGTTTCCTCATCCATAAAAGGAGGATGATAATACAGTCCCTATCTCACAGTTATGAGGATTCAGTGAGTTAAGGCATGTGAGCACTTAGCACAGTGCATGCATATAGTGAGCACCCTGTAAGTATTAGTTATCATTTCTAATTGGTTGTCTGCGTGTTCTTGCCCACCAGGAAGGATAATGTCAGTTCTTTTGCCAAGGATATGTCTAATTGCAAATTTACGTATAAGCATTTTAGATACTCATTCTGTGGCTAAGTAGCATGATGAAGCAAGGCTGTTAGCTCCTGATGAAATCCATTCACCAATTCCACAAGTGTTATACATACAGTCATTGGGGATATAAGATGAATGAGACAGAGTCTCTGCCTGTACTCTACTTGGGTAGATAGTCACATAAATAAATAATGATAAACCAACTTGAGAGTAGGGCCAGCAGGGAGGAAATATTCAACGTGCCCTGTACAGGGGCAGGAGCAGGTCAGGGGAGATTATATCTTGGAGGAGATACTTGACTGGACTGTAAAAAAGAAAGGGATGTGGGAAGGCATTTCTGGCAGAGGTAACAGCAGAGATGAGAGACAATATGGTGCCTCCAAGGACCATGTAGGTTGTGCAATGAATCTTTAATCTTTTATCGTAAAGGCAATGGGGAGTCCTTGGAGGGTTTTGCTTTTTTTAAAAATCTACCTTTATTGTTTTTTATTTTGATGAAAGTCATATATGTTCATTATGAAAAACAACACATTACAGAGATATATACAGGGAAAGTGAAGACTTTCAATAATTCCCTCCCTGGTCCCCTGAGATAATTACTACTACAAAGAGTTTGGAGTATATTTCTACATATTTCTTTCTACACACATAGGTACAAAATATGGTGATTATTATTATAATAGGAGAGGAATCTCTCGTGTTTGCTTTTTATATGTAGTCATGCACTATATAATAACATTTCAGTCAATGATGAACCACATATATGATGGTGATCCTGTAATTAGTACCATATAGCCTAGGTGTGTGGTAGGCTAAGCCATCTAGGTTTGCGTAAGTACACTTTATGATACTTGCATAATGATGAAATCACTTAAGGACACGTTTCTTAGAATGCATCTCTGTCATTAAGTGATGCATGTCTGTATCTTTTAACGAGTTAGTACTGAAGTTTTGTAGCAGGAATATTAAGTCTGGAGGAAAACCTCGAGGGGTCAAGGCTGGAGGAAAGGAGTCAATCTCTGCCTCAATAGATAAAGTTGAGTTTCTAGACCTATAATCACTCATCAAGGCCCACTAAGTCCCATTCTTTCCATGAAGTTTTTCCTGATTATCTCAGCTCACAAAGCTAGGTCTCACCTAACTCATTTCATTTTCTTTGTTGGTTCTACTCATTTAGCATTTGCTGGGCACTATGTTTTATCATTGACTGTGATGTTACTTAATATATGTATAACATTCTAAGGTTTGCAAAAACCTTTCATAACCATTAACTGGTTTTATTTCTCACAATAATATTCTACAAATTACACTTATTTTCAGAAGAGAAAACTGAGATTTAGGAAAGTAGCCCTTGGTAACTCACTGGAGGTTTCAGAAAAGGGGAGTGACATGAATAGAATTGCAATTTAGAAGACTGATGTTGACTATAGCGTGTAGACAGTGGGGGTAGAGACCAGAGGTAGGTAGACCAGTTACCTTCCTGCTATTATTGTAGTCTGCTCTAAGTGATAGGCCATGAAGACCTGAGAGAGTATATCAAGAGTAAAAGGAGATTTTCTCAACCTTTTTCCTTCAATAACGAATGTATCCAACCAACATTACAAACCGGCAACCTTCACAGTGTTGGTTGAATCCCCAGCCCTATTGTAGGAATCACTCTGGAGGTGAATCTATATAATTTAGACTTTGTGGAGATTGAGATGTGAGACTAACTTAGACAAGTTCAAAACTGTTCAAAACTGGGCAGTCATCCTTGACCATCTCTTTCAACTTTGCTCTCTACATTCATTTGGCCAACAAGTCCTGTTGATTTTACCTCCTTAATGATTCTCTACTTTATTTCCTCTTTTCCAGTTTGACTGCCATTGGCTTCTTCAAAAGTTCCTTGACTCCTCTAGGCAGTGTTAGGTGTCCTCCATCGGCTTTCCCATTTTGTGTATATCTTTATCGTGGGACTTAGCAGATTTACATTGCATTGGAATCATCTGTTTACTCACCTCTTTTCCACTCAAACATGAAATTGTTAAGGACAGTGCCTTTAAAAGAATTTTCTATCTCTAGTGACTAGCACGCAGAATGTCTGGTAAAGGCAAATGATCTTGGTTTTGTTCAGTCCAATTGACAAAAATGCATCCTTACTATGTATCAGGTATTTTGTATAAAAAGATGAAAAGAAATAGTTTTCTCATCTGTAAAATAAGGTCTATGATATATATACATACTTTACTCCTTACAAGAATTAGTAAAATAAGCTTTATTGCAATGCAATATTAAATTCTTTTAAGGATTAAAATGAATTACTGTATTTGAAACGCTTAACACAGAGCCAGGCATAGTAGACACAGGTTGTATATCACGAAGATGAGCCAAGCACAGGTACAGCCATAAACCCAGGGGAAATTTTTAGGCGTCATTGGGCACTTTAAGAATTTAACAGGAAATGTCATCACGTATCTTGGGGATCAGCCAGGAAAGGCTTCAAGGTCAAAGCCTTAGAAATCAAACCCTAGACCTGGGGTCAAAAGCTCAAACACCAACAGCCACCAGACAGTCACTGAATCATAATTTGGGAACTCTGGCTACACTTTAGAATCAGCGGGGGAACTTCAAAGGCAAACCAATGGCCAGGCCCTGCCCCCAAAGTAATCAGAATTCCTAGGAGTAGGTCCGCTGCAGCAGGAGGTAGGTCTCCGGCAGGTGTCCGCCTTTGTCTCCTGAGGCGATTCTAACGTGCAGCCAGAGGTGAGAACCACTACAATTCCAAGCCCATGAGGGAAGATGGGTGAAGGGGAGTGTCATTTCCCACTTAGTCCTGTTAAGTGTTGCAATGGGATTCGCCAGCTTCTCTGAAAAAGTCCACATTTCCATGTGAAATTTCCCAAACTTTAAAATGTTGGCAAGTAATTTAAAATGTTAAAAAAAAATCCCACAATCAACCACTCTGGGAGTCAAAGAAAATATGGATAAGGGCCTCTTGGGCGTCAGTTCGGAACCTTCTTGCAGTTAAACCTTCCGTACGAAGAAAGAAACTGACCCTGAGAGAAGTTAAATTACTTGTCGATTATTAAACAGCAAGTCAGAATAAGAGTCGGGACTAAAACTCAGTCCTTTTGAATCTAATGTTCCCTCTATACCAAGCAAGGAACACTTAGATATGCACTTCAAAAAAATGAATGGGACTGGGGGCTGGCCCCGTGGCCGAGTGGTTAAGTTCGCGCGCTCCGCTTCAGGCGTCCCAGTGTTTCGTTGGTTCGAATCCTGGGCGCGGACATGGCACTGCTCGTCAGACCACACTGAGGCAGCGTCCCGCATACCACAACTAGAAGAACCCACAACGAGAAATATACAACTATGTACTGGGGGGCTTTGGGGAGAAAAAGGAAAAAATAAAATCTTCAAAAAAAAAAAAATGAATGGGACTGTGGGAAGAGAGAGGGCGTTCCGGGCTGAGGGAACCCCAACAGCAGTTCCTCAAGTAACCGGCAATCACAAAACAACGCGATTGCTAAACCTTAGGGACCTTGAAATGGGCCTCCAAGCACGGAAAACCAACCACGCATGCGTCCTCCACCGGCGGCGCCGGGGAGGGCGAGGCGGATTAACAGGGTGAATTACGACCTCTGCTGGCGACGCTCACGACTCTTGCCGTAAAGGCCGCGTCTGGCGCTTGCGCATGTGCTATCTTTTTCGGATTCCTGAGGCGGTCGCTGCGTTTGTGGGTCCTCGCTGTGTCGTCCAAGCCGTCGCCATGGTGAAGCTGAGCAAAGAGGCCAAGCAGAGGCTGCAGCAGCTCTTCAAGGGCGGCCAGTTTGCCATCCGCTGGGGCTTTATTCCTCTCGTGATTTATCTGGGTCAGTGGGAGAAGAATTTGGGAGGAGGCGGGAGGGAAGGGAGTGCGGAGGCTGCGACTCCATTTTTGCCTGTCTCGTGCGGGAGAGAGAAACGGGACCACGCCGCGCGCGTGTCCTTTGAGGCCGTCTGGTCCAGTGGGGTCGGTCTGACCTGAGTTTGAGTTCCTGTTCTATCCTTTGCTATTTTTATGGTCTTCATCAAATCATGTAATCCCTCCCATTCTATTTTTACGTCTATAAAATGAAGATGACCTACTTTTCAGGATTGTTGGGAGAGTTAGACGACCTACGTATGTGAAAGCGCCCGATTCACTCTTTGGCACTGGGTGGTTTTCAGGGCATTTGTCCTCACCTCTCCAGGTGGCCTAAGTGGAAACAGGCCTGTAGACTTTGTGGATATGCCACTGCCTTGAAGCATGATCATGACTGGTTATTGGATGTCTCTGCTTTCTCATCTGTATAATGAAAGGTTTGGGTAATTTTTATTATAGATCTCATTTTACAGGTGAGGAAACCGAGTCATAGAGAAGTTTTGTTCCTTGCTGAAGGCCACACGCTTGTTAGTGGGGGAGGTAGGAACTCAAGCAATGGGGCTTCAAGGCCTATGCTCTTAACCCCTCTGCTGTACTGTAAAGGTTTGTAAGTGCTCAGGCAGATGTTTCCCCCTAGGGCTGCACACTGGGACTTTATCTTATTTGTAGCCTTCAGTGATTCTTTTTTAAATCTGATTGCCCTACTCAGGCAATATGGTGGAAAGGAAAGAGCCCCAGCTCTGTCAGTTTGAGCATAAAGTGTGACATTTTCTGAAAGTCAGTTTCACACTTGAAAATCCTGTGATTTTAACAAGGTACTGCTTCCTGTGTGTTTTAGGTGTTGTGCATTGTCTAAGAAAAAGTACATTCACTCTTAGTTTTGACAGGGCCTTTGATTATGCTGGATGTTCTCCAGGCAGCTGTGGCTCCTGTTTCCCCATGAATTGCAAGGCAACTGATAACCTGGGGATACTTTAGTATCCAGGACTCAAAAAGATCTTTCTCCACCCTTATTTTGAATGTCCGCTTTTTTTTTTTTTTTTTTTTTTGGCGAGGAAGATTGGCCCTGAGCTAACGTCTGTGGCAGTCTTCCTCTATTTTGTCTGTGGGACACCACCACAGCATGGCTTGATAAGTGGGTGTAGATCCGCACGGGATCCAAACCTGGAACCCTGGGCCACCAAAGCCAAGGGTGTGAACTTAACCACTATGCCACCTGGCTGGCCTCTTGAACGCAATTTTTTAAAAACATTACTTTCCCAGATTTTAGTGACTTTATATAGGTATCAAGGATTAGAACAAATAATTATGACAACCTGCCCTTATGGGCCCTTGTCATTCCCCCTCTTCCTCCCAAACTTCACGACTCCCCAACTTTCACTTAATGGTAGAAGGGCCCAGGTTGGCTAGTCAGACACTGGGATTAGCTCACCTTTTAGCTAAGAAAGGTGCGGGGCTTTGATTCTTCCGCTTCTTTGTGCCACCTCTTTTTTTCCTTTGTTTTGTGTATGGGGTCCTGTTTTAGCTTGCTCTTGTTTCCTTTGAGCTGAATATAAATTTAATTTTATTTCTAACCTAGTTCTCAGGTCGTTTCATTTACTTCTCCACCTCAGCTCTCAGCAAAACCTGCACCTGTAGATTGAATTTCTTGTCTAGTTTAGATTCAAACATACCTTTCAGGGCTTCAGGGAGTATAGTAGGAGTATATAGGGATATATATATCAGGGAATATAGGGAGTAGAGTGCTATGAAATAGCACTGACTGTGACAGGATGATAAAGAATCTGTGTGGACATTTACCAAAAAACGATTTTGATGAGTCACCTGTTGGAAGACAGTTCTCCGTGGTCTTTTGAATTTCTACAGATCTTGTGAGCAGAGGCTCTGACTGTCCTTTGTTCCATATTATCTTTTTTAAGGATGTTTGTGGAGTGAATAGCCTTGGAAAATAGTACCTTCCTCCAGAGCAAGGGAAACCATGCTCCCTGCACATTGTAAAAGATTCTGGTGCCCTAAACTTAGGATTCATCTGCTAAATGATGATAGTCTGACTACAGCTGTTGCAGGGAGTAATAAACTGTCCTTTGTTGCTTACTTGGCATCTTGTGTCTTCCGCCGGCATCTGTGAAATTGGTAGCCTAGTTTGTTTTCTTGGGAATGGGGTAAAATTTCATACTCCTCACAGTTCTTGATGCCATCTCTAATTTTAATCAGTTATTTCAGTAAATTACCATATGTGTCCTCTAGTTAATTAATAGGTATGTTTTAAATGGTAAAAGGTTTATTTAATCATACTTGTAATAAGAGTGTTGACTTAATTAGGTTGTTAAACAATAACTTGAATGGTTTTTTTCCTCTTTTTTCTATCACCAATCTTTGATTGCTTTATAAAAAGAGAGGTTCATGGGGGATAAAATAAGATACTGTCCTCAATCTTTTTTTTTTTTAAAGTTTAGTTAGTCTTTTAAAAAAAATCTGTTTGCTCTTTATAGTCTTTCCAGTATGATTTGGTGGTTGTGATATCTTTTTTCTGGGTAATGACTAATCATGAAAGATAGAGCATGCTAAGGGCAACTGTGCTAACTGTGTATAATAGGAATAAGGTAGTTCGTACTCCCTACTGGTTAGTCCTGGACATAATCTCATACCCTACTGAAGAGTCAAGACTGTTGTAGCACAGGTAAATCTAGATAGTGCTGGTAAATCTGGACATCATTCTAGCTACCCTAGGTTGATTTAAAAAGGAAAGAAAGTCCTGGTTGTCAATTTTTTGTCTGTTAGCGTTTTAATTAGTATTTATTCTCTTTCTCTCTCCTCCCTCTCCCCTAGGATTCAAGAGGGGTGCAGATCCTGGAATGCCTGAACCAACCGTTTTGAGGTACTGCTCTTACAAATGAACATTTCAGGGCAATTGTTCATATGTTAGTAGTGAATCATGGGGAAGCAGAAGAGTACTAGTGGAGGCATTGCACTGGAGCTTTACCAGTCAGCATAGTTTTGGAGAACTGCAACAGTTTGCAGACCAGTCTACGCTAATGTTATAAAGTAACTATTTTCTCTTCCCCTCCTAGTTTTTATTTACTATACTGTATGGTTATTTTATAACCATAATGAAATGTATTTTAAAAGAAAAAGAATTAATTTATCATCCTACCACTTTAAAAGGTGAACTGTTTTTAATTTCCCATATTCTCATCTTTATTGAGATAAATATAACCTTTTATATCATTCTAACAAGGATGCGTAGGATTTTGTTAGTACATAGATTTTTCCAGATGTTGATCACTTAGGTTTTTCAGTTTTTTAGTATTTTCCATAACAAAATAATGAACATTTATATGCACATAGGTTTTTACAGGTTTTAGTTATATCCTTATGATAAATTCTCATGGGATCAATAAATCAGTGTACGAACATTTATGGCTCTGAAAATGCATTGTCAAATTCCTTTTTCAGAAACAACCTTGCCATTGTTAGATAAGGACTTGTAAAAACTTCACACGCGCGTGCGCACACACACACAAGGAGATACACAGTATACATATTCATATACTCATGTATATGCATATATATGTATACTTGTGAAAATGATACGTATATATGTGCGCATTTCATATATATTAAAGCAGAATCTGGAACAGGCAGGCTTGCTCTGTAGGAGGGACTGATACTCATGGCACTGTGATGACCAGGCCCCCTGCACAGGTGCTGTGGGATTTCAGCTTGACCCTGTCTTACAGATGTTTCTTGTGGATTTCCCTAACAGACATTTCAGTGACTATTCTCGGTCTTCAGTTTCTTCAAACTCCTACCCTAAGCCACGTTTTTCTGGAATGTGCAGAAAATAATAGTAATATTACTAATAGTCACCTACAATGTGTCAGCCACTGTTTTAGATGCTTTTTATACACTATCTCTAATTGTCACTTCAGACCTTCAGAGCAAGTTGCACAGTCAGTTGGTGGTGGAATATGTCTATCTCCAAAGCCTACAGTCTATCCACTGGGCCACGTGGCCTCCCCAGATAATCTTCCCTCTTACTTAGCACAGTGCCATCTGATAGGAATTTCCACCTGCTCTGCCTTGCCAGCCTCTCCTTCCTCAGAGGAAGAGGTTTATCTTTTGCAAGTTTACTGCCGTGTGTGCCCTCAGCTTGTCCATTTCTGCAGTTATTCTCTTTTCCCTGATAAAGCTCTTCAATAAATGGTCTTCACTCACTGCTTCCTTTCCTCACTTCCCTCTCTCCCTTTAACGTTTTATGGTATGGCATCTTAAAACTTATTTCAGAGATCTCCACTAGGTTCCTTTTTTCTTCGAACTGCCACTTTCCTTTTCTGTAAAATGGTGACTTGGGGTAATATGTCTGCTACTTACTAGCTGATTGACCTTAGACCAGTTATTTCTTAGGGAAACATTAACTTAGGAAACATTATCAGAGATGGGACTACCTGGTCAAGCTGTGTGAACATTTTCCAGGCACTGGAAATTGTCATCAAATACCTTTCCCCAAGAGGCCATTAACCTTCCTTTCTAAGATGAAGTTTCCTCTTATAAGTTGGGCATAATCTGTTTTATAAGGTTGCCATGAAGATTGAATAAGAATATTGCATGTAAAGTATTAATAGTACTTATCAAGTATATTGTATGTAAAGTATTAACAGTACTTATCAACTAATAAGTAATATATGGGCAATAAACTGTTTATAGTAATTTTAATCTTTTCTATGTCATCTCCTTTACCTCACATCTTTCTCCTACGAGACCTATGCTCTAGCTACAAGAACCTGCATGCTAATCCTAGAATAAGATGTATATTTTCATGCCTTTGTCCATATGCTTGTGTTCCCTCAGCCTGGAATACTCTTCAGTTTCTACTTGATGAAAACGTGCTTCTAGAAAACCCAATCTCAAATGTCACCTCATCCCTAAATCTTTTCCCCCATTCTCTTAGCTGAAATCACTCCAATTTTTGTGTTCCCGTAGTATCCTTTTGTGTCTGTCATTCTCTGCCTTATGTTATACTTGTTGCTTATTTACATTATATTTTGTCCTGTAAGCACCTAAAGTAGCTGCCAACAAGTGTTTAATTAACTTAATTAAATGACCCTAACTAACCTCTTGGCCCTTTGGACAGGAATCGATACAGCATTGCATCTTGTGGTATGATTTTTAGAACGGACCTGTGTTACGGGAAGTAGCATTTTTTGTGACCTAGGTGACCTAGGATCCAGAGACGGGGATAGAATGTGCCCTTCTGTTGTATTTCTTTTTGGCTTCAATTATCCCACTAAGACTTGACCCTTCAAAATTGCAGACTAGATGAAGCAACCACCCTCCCTGGTTTTTCTTTTCTTCTCCTTATTGTCTCCTTGGTGCTCCTTTCCTTTCTGCTGCTCACTCTCTCATTCTTTTCTGTCACTGGAAACATCTTCTGGTTTCCTTCCAGAGGTATTTGCAAGTTAGGAAAGAGTTGATTGAGTACCTGAAAAGGATTATCCAGTTATGGAATTTCATATACTGTGCTGTTTGCACTGGGGAGACTGACTAGAAAGGTCTTCCTGGGTTGCCTCATCTGTACCCTGAAAGGAACAGAATTGTATCTGCCAGGGTTTTTATTAATACAAAATTTATTGTTCATTAATATAAAGTTTACAGTCATGTGCCGCTTAACAATGGGGATATGTTCTGAGAAGTGTCTTGTTAAGCAGTTTTGTCATTGTGTGAACATCATAGATTGTACTTATACAAACCTAGATGGTATAGCCTACTACACACCTGGATTATATGGTACTAATCTTACGGGACAGCCGTCATGTATGTGGTCTGTCGTTGACCAAAACGTGTGGTGCATGACTATTGTTTATATGTAAATTTATTTCTATAATAATACTTACGTAAATATTATACTTCAGGATTTACTGTTCTGTTTCCCTTGCTAAGTTGGGTTCCTTGGGATTAGGACCACATTCATCTTTCACCCGAATGGTGCATTGTACGTGGTCAGCAAATGTTGGTTGATGTGAATGACTTATTCAAAATGCAATATTTTAATGAATAGCGGGCAATATCTTAGTAGAATACTATTTAGGCAAAAATATATGAATACTAGGGTTAACTAAGAGAATCATTATTCCTGTTATCTGTATAAGGCCAAGGAAGATTTTCTTTTCTCTATTTTGGATGCTCGTTACCATTGAGGAAGAGACCTTAATAAATGAATAATTTATTTTCATCTTAACTGTATGCCAGAGTACTTGGGGTTTAATGGGAGATTTTAATACACATTTCAAAACTGGAAATAGATGCATGTTGGTTTTTTTACTCCCAGGCAAAGTGTAAATACTTTTAAAAAATAAACTTTATATAATGCTCAAATTGTCATTTTGTAATGCAGTTTTATTTAAGTTGACATACTATTAGAAATCACATTTTTAATGAACAGGACTGAGAAATAAAACACCTCTTGTCTCCTTCCTGGATCCTGTTGCTTAGTCAGCAAATGATGCAGGAGTTTGGGCTAGTTAGTGGCTGGAATGTTTGGGTTAAGAATTAGTTGAGGTAGAAGTGAAGGCTCATTGCTCCTGGGACGTGTGTGGACTAAGGGTTAAGAGCACCTGGGTCCCATCCCACTTTACCACTTAGGATGTGTAGTCATCTCAAGGCCTTGGTTTCTACATCTTTAGGGATCATAATTGGGAGTTGTGACCTTTCTGTACAATGACCCATAGAAAGCATTCAATAAATGTTATTTTTAGTTATGGTGGTGTTGCATCTGCTAATATTATAGGTTTATTTTTTGGGTTCATCATTCCTTCATGTTAATGAAAATCATTAATCATTTATCTTTTAACTGACCTCGACTTACATTTTCCTTTTTGTTTATAATAGATAACCACACTCAAAAGTAACAAAACCATATTTCTTTAAACATAGGTGTCTGTGTTTGATTTTTTTGCTCAGTGAGATTGATGCTTGTCTTCTAGTAACTGAATTTGACAGATGAGTGAACACAAATGTAAATATGTAAAATCTTCTAGTTCTTACACTGTTTTAGAAGTTTTTACTTTGGGATTTAATTTATTTTTCCTCTTCACAAACATTTTAGCTTACTTTGGGGATAAAGGACTATTTGGTCATCTGGATTTGGAAGCAGTCAATGGACAGGAACAAGATGGAAGGTGTGTGCTCTGGCTGGCATAAGAGATGAGACATCGTTCAGACGTTCACCGGTTGAATGGCACGGGGCTCTTCTCAGATGCATCTGTGGCAGAGTGGACCCTCTACTGACTTATTTATGATAGACTGTATCAAAATAAATGTTTTTAACAATGTTATGTCTTGAGTTTTTTTGAATTGAACATGATAGGACTATGAGGTAAAAATTTGGTCTTTTGGTACTTTTTCAAAGCAGGGAATTTATATATATTCCTAGATGCTACCTTAAAAAATAAGAGACTTTCCAAGTTAATTCTTGGCCATTCGCTTAGCAAATGGATTCCAGTTTCCCTTTGCATTGAATTAATCACTCCCTCTGTGATGTTCTGAGGTAATAAAGGTATAGAGAGCTCTCAGTTTCTGACAAACTAGGCCTGTACTTCCTGCACTGCATTGGAGCAAAGTTCTGATTGAAAGAAATACGGGTCCTGTGATTCTATTGGTTGGGGATGGGAATGGCATTGGGGAATTGTGTCTGATTTATTTGTGAGTTAGATGTGAATCTAAGATTTCCTTCAGTGGTGGCTGAAAACTGGAGCTGGCTGGGGAAGAGCCCATGGAGAGCTACACAGAATAGCAGTACTGTTTTCTGATGGAAGAAAAGGCAGTGAGTGGGAACTAGTTTTCAGTTCTAGATCCTTGTTTCCTGGGATCTTTGTCTGGATTTGAGACCTATTTTTATTATTTAGGTTTTTCTGTAATTGTAACCAAATAGCTCTTTTTTAGTTAGTTTTGGGAATTGTAGTTAACGTAGGAAAGTAGGCCTGAAACAAGATGTGATACAGTTTGGCAGGAGCTTATTGGATTGAGTGTTTTAAACATTCATTGTTTAAGTAGAGAATGATCATGAATGTAATATTAGGTGACTGGAGCTATCATTACCGGAAAGTTCTTCCTTATTTCTGATGTAAAATCCTCTTAGGTATTTAAGCCTATTTCCTCAAGTTTTGTTGCCTTTGCCATGGAGGCATAGGAAACTATTGTGGAAGTTTATTGCATAAAGGGATTTTAAAGTGGAATTCTTGAGAGCTAACTGCAGGAAGAGCATTGTTGGTAAGCGCTTAATGTAATTGCCTCAGATCTCCATGAATCCAGGCACGTATGTTCCTGCTAAAAAACTCTTAGCAGTTTCTGAATCCCACAGAATTGCTGAAGGCTCTGGCCCTCTCCTGCTTCCCCCCCTCCCCACCCCATTTTTCCTGCTAAATTTTAGTGTCATCAGTGAAACTTTTGTCCAGTTAGTATTTATACATTTTCTTTCCTTTCTCATTCAGGATTTCCAGAAATTGAGAAGGTAAAGCTATGGCAGGTGTCCATTTTGATGAAATACTAACATGGTTAGTAAATGTAACCGGTTTTATATTGTTTTAGGGATTAACTTGTAGCTGCCTATAAAAACCCAGTAGCTTTTAAAGTAGGAAATCCAGATTTAAGTAGGGAGGGACCAGTTCCCCTGATCCCACATCTGAGGAGGCTAAGGAACAGAGTTTAAGCACTTACTCAAGGCACAGGATAAGAGCTGAGACTAGGACACAGTTTAATTGTGTACTTCTTAAAATTTGCGAAATGTTTACAACTAAGCTCTTAAATTTTATTGAATTTTAGTGGTTTTTTGTTTTTTTTGTGTGAGGAAGGTTGGTCTGGAGCTAACATCTGTGACTATCTTCCTCTATTTTATGTGGAATGCTGCCACCGTGTGGTTTGACGAGTGCTGCTAGGTCTGCGCCCGGGATCTGAACCTCTGACCTCTGGGCTGCCAAATCAGAGTGTGAGAACTTAACCACTATGCCACCAGTCAGGGTCCTGAAATTTAGTTTTTAGGGCAGTGCAATCCAATTAAACAAGCGTTGGCCTCTGTTCTGTGCTGGACACTAGAGAGACCTTACAATTAAGATTATTCCTGACCTTGATTTACTTAACACAAAAACGCTGAGCTGGTAGGACCTGGTTTGAGTTCTGTCCCTGCCACTTAGTTCCTACCTCTTTGGTGGAGATGTCACTTATTTTTTAGGCTCAGATTTTTCTACAAAATAGGAATAATAATACTTGCTCCAGGTGTTATTTCCTAAAACTAGTGGTTCTCATAGCTGATCCCAGACTAGCATCACCTAGAAACTTGTTAGAAATGCACATTTTCAAACTGAGGGTGAGGCCCAGCAATGCCTGTGTGTTTTAATTACTTCAACCGTTATTTTAAATTAAACTTGTCATTTTGAGGTAATTGTGGAGTTGCATGCAGTGTAAGAAATGATACAGAAAGATCCTTGTACCCTTTACCTAGTTTTTCCCAATGGTGACATCTTGTAAAACTATAGTATCAGGATATTGACAGTGATCCAGTCAGAACTTTTCCATCACCCCAAGGATCCCTCACATTGCCCTCTTATAGCCAACCTTCCTCACCCACACCCCACCGCAGTCTCTAACACCTGGCAACTAGTAATCTGTTGTCCATTTCTATAACTTTGTCATTTCAAGATAGTTATATAAATGGAATTGCATAGTAAGTTACCTTTTGGGATTGGTTTTTTCACTCAGCATAATTCTTTGTAGATTCATCTGGGCTGTGTGTATCAGTTTATTCCTTTTTATTGCTGAGTAGTAGTCCATGGTATGAATGGACATGGAGGACATCTGGGTTCCCAATTTTTAGCTGTTATGAATAAAGCTGCTATGAATGTTTGTGTACAGCTTTTTTTGTGATCAGTATGTGTCTTAACAAGTCCTCTAGGTTACTGATGCAACTCAGGTTTGAGAATTGCTGTCCTAGGTGTTCACAGCCCTTCTGCTTCTCCTCCTCATTAAAATCTACTTTCCACATAATATCCAGAGTGGTTCTTTGAAAAGTCAGATCACATCACACCCTGATCAAAACTTTCCAGTGGCTTCCTGTCACTGGGAATAAAATCCTGAATCCTCACTTTCTGTAGCCTACAAGACTGTGTAATGTGGCTTCATGTGCCTTTGATCTCTGTATCGCTTAGGATTCTTTCCCCATGTTCACTTGCACTGTTGCTGTTTGATCTCTTTCTGTCCCTCAGAAAGGCTGGGCACATTCTCACCTTGGTGTCTGAGTTAACTTCTCTCTGCTGGAACTCTTCTCCCAGATATCCACATGCTTGGCTTCCTCTCTTTAGTCTAATCTCTGCCCATTGTCACCTTGATAGAGATGGCTCCTCTCATCCTTATGTAAAATAGCAAACCCTACACCTGTCGTCTTTTTTTTTTATTTTTTGAGGAGGATTAGCCCTGAGCTAACATCTGCCATCCTCTTTTTGCTGAGGAAGATTGGCCCTAAGCTAACATCTGTGCCCATCTTCCTCTATTTTATACATGGGACGCCTGGCACAGTGTGGCTTGATAAGTGTGTAGGTCTGCCCCTGCTCCGAACTGGCCAAGCCTGGGCCTCTGAGTGCTCGAACTTAACCGCTATGCCACCTAGCTGGCCTCCCTACACTCGTCTTGTCCCTCCATCATTCTCTTCCTTAACCTCACCTTACTTTTCTTCAAAGAACTTTTACCCACCTGATTTTATGTATGTATGTAAATGACTTGACTCTCACCTGTAGAATGTAAGCTCCATAAATGCAGGACTGTATTTTTAGGGGCCAACACAGGTCCTGGCACATAGTAGATGTTCAATAAGAATGGATGAATGAATCACAGAATTGTGTATATTAAGTGTAAAATACTTTGAGAACTGGAAACTTTCATAACGTGAATCATTGTAAAGGGCCAGTGTTTTTCTGTGTGTTAGTCATAATTGGTAATACAATCCTAGCGAAGGGCGTAACAGCAAAGGCATTAGAAGGAGGTGATGTGGGTAGGGAAATGTTTACTGTGACTTGGCACTTTACTCATTTAGTCACCACAACAACCCTGTGAAGTAGGGCATTATCTCCGTTATGCAGATGAAACAGGCTTGGGTCATTTTCCTGAAGTCACAGAAAGCTTGAATTTGAACTCGAATTTGCTAACTAAAAGCTTATGATGTTATTACTGATATATGCCACATTTAAAAATAATTTTTACAGCTGATGAAATGGTATAACAGACAATTACAACAACTACAAAATGTTAACATTTCCAGTTCCATAGAGAGGGCCCATCTACTTTACCCGATATTCAGGGCCCTGTGCACAGTAGCACACAGAGTAGTCAAATTCACATCATAAATTTAACTTATTTGAGGTTATTATACCAGCTATAATAAACTCTAAACATTTTGTTTTCTTTTCTTGAATAGCCTACATTTCTAATGAGGTATATTTTACATACAATAAAATGAACAGATCTTAAGAATACAGTTTGATGAGTGTTAATTGTATATACCCTGTAACCACCATAGCAAGATGGGGACCAGGATCTCCTTGAACCTGAGATCCTGTGTGCATCACATGGTAGGTGGTCGACTAATGTTTTTGAATTAAGTGTAAAAAACTTTTGAGGTTGGCATAGATGAACTGTATAGGGAAATTTGGACTGATGTTCTTTTTCTTTCTGGTAAGAAGTAAAGAGATTAAAAGTTAAAATAATAACAATCTTAGAGTTTTACTCAAAACTGGGATGATGGAAAAGAAAGGTACTGCAGCACTTTCTCTCTTTCCTGTTGCATCAAGGACAGTCCAGAAGAGGAAGTAAGGAAAGGGGCATGAAGACCAAGAGGAAAAAATACGTTTTTTTCTGAAGAAAACAGAATTGCACCACTGACAGGAAGTGAGCTATGAAATGTCAGCAGCTCCCTGGTGTTCCCTAATGTCTATTGCGGATGAGATCAGGGACAAGAAAGAACCTCTTAGAGAGCAAAACTAGAAGCCCCAGAAAGAGTTTCCTAGAAAGCAGAACTAAAGGCCCCAGACACTGTCAGGAAAGGAAGTCTCTCTTTCTGCCCCATGGAATTTCATATTGCTATAGAGAAGTGACCACTACAGGTTTTCCTTTCTCAGCTTTTCTGTGTCACAGTTTTATGTGGTTGTCTGGCTCTTACTCCACCTTTGTATACTGGGTGAGTTGGGGGCAGCTAACTTGTTTTTAATTTCTTAGATTGCTGGATCATGGGGAGCCATCTGGACCAGATGGCAGGTACACATTTTCCAGAATTCCTGAACTTTGACCTGGATGCAGTATCTAGATGAGACTTGAGAACTGTATCCCTGAAGAAGATTCATTGTGTTCTATGTATGAGAATTAGTATGTATGAATATTTGGTCAGCAAAGAAGTAGACATGTCAGAGAATGTTAGTTGCCTATCAGAAATCCATTTTCTGTTTCTCTCTCAAATTATCACACTTAGCTGCTCATATTGCAGCCAAGCTAAAGGACTGCCAGAGTCCTTTGCAGTTAGATGTCGCTCTGTGACTTATATTTGACAATTGAGATGTAAGCAAAAGTGTCATGTGGTGCTTCTGGGAAGTCTCCCTAAAAGGGAAGTATGTTTCTTGGAATGGACATGAAATGACTGGATCACAGCTGTTCTGGACCATGAGGATAAAGGCCATGCCTTAGGAATGGCAGAGTGGTCTGCTGTTAAGGGTCTAGGTCTCTGAAGACTCTAATAAGAAGCCCCTGCTTGTTCACACCTTCACTGACTCACGTGTTGTCAAGTTTTCCCGTCTTTTCCAACAGGTGAAATATGGTGTCTTGCAGTTTTAATTAGCATTTTTCTTACGAGTGAGGTAGAGCATGTTTTCATATATTTAAGAACCATTTGTGTTTTCTTTAGCCTATTTTTCTGTTGGAGTGTTCATCTTTCCCATATTGATTTATAGATACTTTATATTTTAGGGAATTATATCTGTGATATAAATTGTAGATGTTCTTCCCAGTTTGTCATTTGTCATTTGACTTTGCTTGTGACTGTTCTTGCCATGCAGAAGTTTTTGAATTTTATCAATCAAATTATTGACTTCTTAAAATGCCTTATGAGGTTTATTTCATACAGACAAAGTCTTTTTCTCTCTTGAGATTGGAAAAAATATTTTCTCAAGCCTTCCTTTGATATATTTTGGTTTACATTTTAATATTTTGTTCCATTTGTAATTTATAACTAAGACAGTTTCTCATTTTCCTTCATCATAGCTTCTCTTAATGATCTTATCTACTGCTCTGATTTTAGGTTCCAAGGAGGAGATGTTATCAAATAGATCTGATCTAGAGTAGACAGGATCAACTAGAGAAGGTGTAGGTGAAGTGAAATGAGAAGAGGTTTTAGTAATAAATTCCAAAAGGATCATATTAGTTTCTTGTGTGAGTCATAATCTCTTGCCTTTGGACCTCAACAAATGCCCACTAATTCTTCCTCACTATCCTGCTCCCTCCCTCAACCCTCCCCATTTATCTAGCTTCCTCACCATAAGGGCAAGGACCTAGTTGATTTGTTTGCTGCTACATCCCTAACACCTAGAATAGTGCATGGAACATAGTGAGGGCTCAATGTTTGGTAGGCAAAGAAGTAGACATGGCATAGAATGTTAGTTGCCTACCAAAAATCCATTTTTGTGCAGCCTCTGAAATTTCTGCTCAGCTCAGTTTTCTGGTCTCCCAGCAACTGTTCTGTGCTGGGCCTCCTGGACTCTTGCCCTGTGCTCATACAGCTCAGGGCCAAGGATCTGAGAAGAGTTTCTATAAAGATTCATCATTGGATGCTTTTTTTGATGAGTGGTATATGCAAGAAATAGGTACTGCTCTGATGTGAGAAGTGTTTGTGGGGGGCTATAGTTAGAGAGACATAGATAATTAGATGGAAGCAAATAATGGGGAGTTTAGAATGTCAGAAGAAAGAGTTTAGATGTCTTCTGATAGAGAGTGGAGAGCTATTATTATTTAGTTGAAAACTAAACTTAAGAGCTACAAGTGTATTTTATTAGAACGAGAATAAAACTTTATGAAATGCTTTGTTCAACAAGTTTATGACTAAGAATTCTATAACAGTATATACTTGCCATCTTTGAAGAATTCCCCCCCCCGCCCCCGTGATACTACAGTAATTGAATATTTTTAACAGGACTATTCTCCAAAATTTAATTTTTTTCTGTTACTATTTTACTTCTGAGTAATAGATTAAAGGAAGGGAAATAAAACACCTAAGATTATACCATTTACATTTTTTCCTGATATTAATGAGTTGTTTAAATGCCATGTGGATTAAGAGTTTATATGTAATTAGCAGACTGAATAGTGGAGGTATTATTATCATCCTCATCCTCATTATCATATTATTATTTAAAGTAAAGTTTGTCCATTCTAAAGTATTGCTATGTGTCACTGGCATGTCTTAGATTACCAAATTCCAATCTCAGTAATTTACTCCTCTGCATCACGTATTGTATTTACAGGATTATCATGTTAAGTGATAATCTATAAGGGCTAGCAGATGAATTGCAGTATGTTCATTAGTATATCCATTTGCTCAATACCACCCAAAGCTTGAGGGGATGGGACACGGAATGGGTACTTCTTCAACGGAAAGTCTGAGACCCGATTTTGGGAGAGGAGGTAGTCCAGTAGAGGTCCTGTACCTGTTGAAGAAAAGCACAGTATTTTGGCTTCTGGACTTTGGATATGGATAAAGTGAGGGCCTTGAAAGGGGGAGATTTAAATAGACATTCTTTCTGCTTAATTTTTGTGCCCAAAGCTAATTCTTAATTATTATGTAGATGTTTCTTACCAGGTAAGTATTATTTTAAATCCCACTCCCAACCTTTTTCTCCTATTAGAAAAATAATTGTTCGGGAGAAAGGAGAAGAAAAAGAGAGGTAGATAAGAGAGAATCTCCCCAATAATGGATTTAAGATGACTGATTTTTTCCATTATGTTTTTCCCTCTCAGTGCTTCAGTGTGGATATATTTTATCAACCTGTCTTCAAATTCATTAATGGTGTTTTCTGTTGCACTGTTAACCCATCTGAAAAATTCTTAATTTCTGATATTGTATTTTTCAGTTATTGGATGTCTACATGATTTCTTTAAAAAAAAAGATTCTAATTCTCTGTTGATGTACTCTATCTTGTCATCTTCACTATCAACCTTTACTTCTATTTTCTTTAACGTATAAATTGTAGCTATTTTGAAGTCTTCTCTGTTAACTTCAATATCTGAATCCTCTCTGTACCTGCTTCTAGCTCGTGGCTATTAGTCACTTTATCCTGATTCTTCTCACCAGATAAATTTTTATTTCATGCTAGATATTGTGGATGATACTTTGTAGAAGCTCTGGATTATGTTCTCTTCCTCTCAAAAGTGTTGAATTTTGTTCTGGCTGCCAGTAAATTACTGGCAGATCACTTTACTTCTGATGAAGATTGGATTTAGACTCTTACGGTGGGCTTATTTCAGTTTTAACCTTACTTCTAGGATATAGCCCTTACTCCTAGAGCATGATCAATATTCCTAGGGTGTGACCTTTTTTTGTGACTCATCCAAAAGTCTAGGATCGAATATCCCTCTACTCTGGCTGGGTTAGAACTCCGTTATCTTCCTAGCACTGTGCAGCCTCTGGAATTTCTGCTCAGCTCTCCAGTCTCCTGGGAGCTATTCTCTGGTAGGCCTCCGGTAGTCTCACCCTGTGCTCAGATAGCTTGGGGCCAGGGATGTGAGAATGTCTATAAAATTTCACAGGTTCCTCTCTGAAGTTCTCTCCTGTGCAATTCCCGCCTCTCTAGTGCCTGACCTCCAAATCCTAACCACCTTGGCAACCTCAAACTCCAGTCTCTGCTTCCTCTGCCCTATGAGAATGCATCTTTCTGCTTAGACTCAGCTTCCCAGCAGGGCAAGAGAAGCTCGCTTTGCTTTCTTTCCTTCTTTCAAGTACCATACTTCTGTTCTGAATGCTATGCAATCCTGAAAATTGTTCTTTTATTTATTCTATTCAGTTTATGGCAGGAAGGCAAAGTCTAACACCAACTATTCTGTCATGGCTGAAATTGGAAGTCCAAGAAAATTTAATTTTTTTAGTTGACAGTTGTCAATGAGAGGTGGAATTGGTATATGCTTGGTTTATTCTTATTTTTCTTTTGATTTTTTGGGTTATACTTCCTTTTAAGTAAAAAAAGAGGCTCTAATTAACAGTGTTGATGTGGGTGGGTAGCTAGATTATTAGAATTTGCAAATGCTTTGAAGAGAACTCCCACGAGTTGTTTTACATTGAAACGGTCTCCAAAGAACTATTCGTTTAATTTCTTTTTCTTAAAGAGTAAGACTCCTCTCTGAAAGGCTGTAGCTGTAGGAAATTCAACATATGTCATTCCTTTTTTAAAAACTCAGTTGGAAGAAAATATATTACTGTGATTTTGCTTTCTGATTAGATCAGAGAATGCCTAGGGTATGTATAGATCTAAAAATGATGGCAAGCGAAATAGGTCTAATCTAAAAACAACTTTTTGAAATACAACCAATTGGGACACATGAGGGTGAATCTAAAAGTCTTTTTAATGTTCTGCACTCTGCGATTACTTAAGTTTTGAATGTTTAAGAATGTTAATTCTAGAAAATGACATCTTTGCAGGTGACTGTGTAAATCACAGAGCTTAAAATTTCCTGAAAACAGGTTTATTTAAGATTGCTTAATAGCTGTCAGGCTACTACTGCATATTGGAGAGTGCCAAATGTGTCCTTTTCTGCAAAAGCAAAGGATTCTCTTAGAAGATGATTGCATAAAAGGGCCTTGACAATAAACTAGTCCAACATCCTCTGTGGCAGCTTCTAAAATGGTTTCCAGTGATCCTGGCCTCCTGGTATTCATGCGTCTATTAGTTTTCTAGGGCTGCCATAACAAAATACCACAGACTGGGTGACAAACACAGCAATGTATTTTCTCACGGTTCTGGAGGCTGAAAGTCCAAGATGAAGATGTTGACAGGTTTGGTTTCTCTCCTTGCCTTGTAGGTGGCTATCTTCTCACTGTGTCTTCACAGGGCATTTCTTCTGCCCGCACATCCCTCATATCTCTCTCTCTTCTGATAAGGATACCATTCATGTTGGATTAGGACCCCACCCATAAGACCTCATTTAACCTTATTGCCTTTTTTGCCTTAGGCCCTATCTGCTATTACAGTCCCATTTTAAAGTACCTGGGATTAGTACTTCAACATATAAATTTTAGAGTGACTCAGTTGAGTCCGTAACAGTGCCCTTGTGTAATCCTGTACCCTTGAGTGTGAGATGGACCTAGTGAATTGCTTATAATAGATCAAATATGGCTAAAGTAATGATATATAATTTTTGATATTAGTCTACAAAAGACTGTGACTTCTGTCTTGCTCAATCTCTGTCTGGCTGTTCTTGCTTGCTTGTTCTGATGGAAGCAAGCTGCCATGTTGGGAGTTGTCCTCTTGAGAGGCCCAGGGGGCAAGGAACAGGGGGTGTCTTACAGCTAGCAGCTGGCAAGGAGCTGAGGCCCACTGTCCAACAACCAACCCAGTAGGAACTGAATCCTGCCAAGAGCCACAGGAATGAGTATGGAAGCAGATTTCTTCTCCTTTGAACCCTGAGATGACTGCAGTCTAGTGAGAGACTGAGCCAGAGAACTCACCTGAGCTGCACCTGGATTTCTGCCCCATAGAAACCATGAGATAAAAAATATTGTTTTAAGCCACTGAGTTTTGGGGTAATTTGTTACACAGCAGTAGATTTGACTACAATTTGTTACACAGCAATATACTCTCATTTTATTATTGTTGAGAACAAATAATAGTTACTACTTATGGCCTATTAATGTAGTACAATGCTGTTTCTTTCCATATATTATTGCCTTTAATCCTCACAACAATCTGTTTTTATCCTCTGTTTATGGAAAAGAAAACATTTAAAATGAGTTAGGTAATATGCCTTAGGTCATATTCCTAAACAGTAATAAATGGGTATTTGAATCCATAGACCCATTCCAGACCTGGCACCAGAACAGGCTCCATAACTTGTGTGGCCCTGTGAAAAACAAAAATGCGGGACTCTTTGTTTAAAAATTGTTAGGAACTTCAAGATGGTAACAGCAGAGTATGAAACCAAGTCCAAGGCTCTTTTGAGTGTAGGGCTCTGTGCAACCACACAGTTTGCTTGCTCATTAAGCCTGCCCTGGCTGGCACTCTTATACCTACTATGCAATATTGCCCCCCACCTCTAAGTAGGAAAATACTACTGACGAGGACCCTGAAGCCAGTTAGACAAAACGACATAGTTAGGATCAGGTGTCCTCATTCTGAGCCTACAGTTCCTTTCTCTACATCACACTTCCTTCCTAGGGCAGTAATCCCATGTTCTACCTAACCTTTACCTGGGCTTTGAAGCTTCTGTGAAGTCCTCTTCCCACTGATGGACTCTTCAGCAAGGATGATAGGAACACTGATGCCCTTCCTGCTTGACTGGCCATATTCTAGTATGTGTTCTACCGAGGGCACATTGCCTGCATGGGAAAGGGGCACACAGAGCTAAGGAGCTCTGCACCCAATTCTAATACCATCTGCTGAGCTTCTTCCTATCTACGCAACTGTTTCCTTGATGGTTTCCTGTGTAGTAAAAGGTTAACTCAACAGGCCTGGGTTTTCCAAACCCCATACATTTCAAAGGTCTTTAGCACTGGTCCTTGACCATCACCTGAGAGATAACCTCTCAGCCCCTGGAATATCCTGTCTGATAAAAGTATATTTGTATACCTGGGGTCTTGGGCCATGCCAGATGGTCTATAATAACAATGTGATTTATAGTGAGCATCTGTTTTTATTCACTTGGGACGCTGGACCACACTGTACTAGCCTGACCTCTGGAGGGGACTGGAGACTGAGTAGCTAAGGTCAGTTATGTTGGTGCTCCATTAAAATGCTAGGTATGAACCCTTGCGTGAGCTTCCCCGGTAGGCAACACTTTACACATCACACATCATTTCTAAGAGAATTTGGCACTGTCCATGTGACTACACTGGGAGAGGATAACTGGAAGGTTGTCTGGTTTCTCCTGCACTCTGCCCTATGTGCTTTTTTCCATGGCTGATTTTAATCTGTATACTTTCATAACCACGAGTATAATAGCTTTTCTGAATTCTTTGAGTCCCTCTAGTGAGTCATGGAACATGAAGTTGGTCTTGGAGACCCCCAAAACATTTCCCCATTACATTTCTTTCAACAATTTAAATATTTCATTCCGTTCTCTTCTTGCTTGCATGATTTCTGAAGAGAAGTCTGATGTAATTCTTATTTTTCTGTATAGGTACGATGTTATTTTCCTCTGGCTTCTTTCAGGTTTTTCTCTGTCTTTGATTTTCTGCAGTCTGAATGTGTGTATGGTTAGGTGTATGTTTTTTGGCATTTACCTTGTTGCTTTCTGAGCTTCCTGGATCTAGGGTTTGGTGTCTATAATTAATTTTGAAAAAATCTCAGCCATTATTAATTCAAATATTTCATCTGATCTTTCTTCTCCTGGTATTCCTATTATATATATGTTACATCTTTTGTAGTTGTCCCACAGTCTTTAGATAAGCTGTTTCATTTCTTTCATTCCTTTTTCTCTTTGATTTTCAGTATGAGAGGTTTCTATTGACATATCTTCAAGCTCAATGATTCTTTCCTAAGCCATGCCCAATCTACTGATGAGCCCATCAATGGCATTTTTCATTTCTGTTACATTTATAGCTTCTGTCTTAGAGGTTCCATCTATCTGCTTACATTACCCATCTGTTCTTACATGCTATCCTTTTTTCCATTAGAGCCCTTAGCATATTAATTATGGTTGTTTAGAATTCCCTATCCGATAATTCCAAAATCTCTGTCATATCTGTCTGATCCTGATGCTGGCTTTGTCTCTTTAGACTGTGTCTTTTTGCCTTGTAGCCTGTCCTGTAATTATTTGTTGATAGTTGAATATGAAGTATTGGATTAAGGGAACTGAGGTTGATAGGATTTTAGTGTGAGGTTTGATGTTTGTCTTGTTAGGAGTTTAGGCTGTGTTTACTGTTTGCTGTACCTGTATCAGAGGCTAAAATTTCCTCTAGTGTCCTTGTTTTTGTCTGCCTTGTCTTTGTATTTCCCTGGAGACTCTTTCTCAAATAGGGTCTGAGTTTTTTCAGCTGTAATCCTCTGTTATTATACAGGAGTCCTATTCCTGTGGTGGTAAGATGGGAGGGGGATGGGGAAGGGAAGCATTTTATACTCCTATATTAGGTCTCACTTTTAGTGAGCCTGTACCCCTGGGCTGTGACCTTCACAAGTGCTTCTCAGCTTTCTTTCCTGCACCCTCACTCCCCCTGGCAGGTGAGACAGGAAGGCTAGAGGGGGCTGGAATTGGGTATTTCCCTTCTCCTAGATTGGTTAATCTCTGGTAAAACCCAAGTTTGTTAGGCTCAGGTAAAATAGTTTCCCTTAAAGCTGGGCTTTTGTTAAGGAGAACAGAATTCTCTGTGTGTGTTTAAAAATGATGGCATTTCCCCTCCCCCTGCTAGAAGCAAAAGGGAAATTTCTCCAATCTTCACCCTGAGAGTGGCTTCTGGAGATAAAACTCATGAAAGTATGGGGGTTCTCCTAAGACTGGGACCCTCAGAGTTTTTAACTCTCAAGCTTATCTACACTGTACCTCCACTTCATCAGTTATAGTTTATGTGTTCCTACTGGTACTGGCTGCAGCAGTGGGCTTCTGCTCCTGGGCTTCTGTTCCTGCTAAGCTGTGATTCTCTATGTTTGCCTGTCTCTCCAATTTTGGGGGCTGTAGTTTGCCCTGTGACGTCAGTTCTCTGATGGATCTAGGAAGAGTTGTTGATTATCAGTTTGTTAAGCTTTTTCCTTGTAAGGATGCGAGTGATGACTTCTAAGCTTTTAAATGTTGGACTTGAAACTGGAAATCTCCATTATATTTCTAAATTAATATTTATTAGATTCTTAGGTTGTCTTCTTAAAGCAATATGAATTCTGAGTGGACTCTTCCAATTTTCAACAATGGGAAAACATTTGTTATAATAATAAGCAAAATAAAACAGAAGGATAATATCTGTCTCTCTAAAATCTGATCTTAACATGCATCTTTAAAAAGCACGGAAAAAAGACTAAAAGGAAGTATAACCAAATATTAATGATGAATGCATATTGATCATGGAATATTGGATGATGCTTGTTATTTCTTTTTCCTTATTTTCTGCATTAAACAGATATGACTTTAAAGAAAAACTTGCAATACATTGGAAAGTATGTTTTAAAGAAAAACTTGCAAAAAATTGGAAAGTATGTTTTCCTGTGAATTTGCTGTGGAATAAACAACCGGGAATCTTAATTTGGGGCATATGCTTAATGATATGGTTCATTTTAATGTCTGTTAATTATCACTAACATGTTAGATAGTGGGCTAAAGCCATAGGAGCCTCATCCTTGCTGTTATAAGTTGACCATTGCATATTGTGTTTGTCTTTATTTTCTCAATTTAGTCAGTGGGGTGAATAATATTTGATGAAGTGAGAACATTTGATTTGCATTAATTGTTTTCCAATCTACCTAGAAAAAGCAGCAAGGTAATCTCCTCACTGTGCAGGATGTCATGGAGAGCTATAGGCAGATATACTGCTGATCTCAAATAAACCTGTTTTATTTTTTAATTTTTTTCCTTTTTTTCCCCAAAGCCCCCTGGTACATAGTTGTATATTCTTAGTTGTGGGTCCTTCTAGTTGTGGCATGTGGGACGCCGCCTCAGCGTGGCTTGATGAGCGGTGCCATGTCCACGCCCAGGATTCGAACTGACAAAACACTGGGCTGCCTGCAGCGGAGCGCAAGAACCTAACCACTCGGTCACGGGGCTGGCCCCTAAACCTGTTTTAAAAATAATGTAATTTGTAAGACATTATTGAACTTTTAGTTGAAAGCAGATATCAAAGTCTATGTTGACTGAATGCATATTGCTGAGATTTATTTCTGAAACTCACTTACTCAGATGCTAAGTTATTCCACCGCACCCCCTACTTGTGCCCTATTAATTTTAGAAGTCTGTAAGAGAAGTACTTTATAATTTCATCTCACTGTTTCTGTCTTTTTGTAGATTACTCAAGAACAGGACCAATTTGTGCTCATGACATCATGATTCTTTCCTGTATTCACCTTCATCCTTCTCGTCTCACTCCATCCTTCACATTGCCTTCAGTAAACTTCCTCAGGCACACTGCTGACAAACCTCACATGGCTCATCATTGCCTGGCTATGAACTTCAAGCCAACAGAACACTATAGTGTCCCAAGCTGTGTTTCTAAGCCTATACTCCACTGTGGCACCTCCTCCCATGCTTCAGCCAAACTGGAGTTCTTACTGTCCCTAGAACCTGCCATTCCTCTGCATCTTTGCTCCCGCTCTTTCCTGAGTCTGGGAAGGTCTTCCTCATTTCTGTTGCCCCGAGTCTGACTTGTGTCTAGAATCTGGTCCAGTGTGAACACACTCATGAGGCCATCTGTGATTCTTGTCCCACTCTCCACCTCAGACAACAACCAATTTTTCTTTCCTCTATGAGCCCATTGTTCTTTTTCTGTAAAACTAATATGCCACTTAGTCTCTGCTTTGAAGCACAGTTATTCTCATGCAGGCTTGTTTCATCCACGAATCTATAGAGCTCTGCAAGGATCGAAACTAGCATTGTCATCTTTGTCTCTTCAAAGTGTCAGGTGGGTGGTGTTGTCACTGATGAATTAATTATCATAGCACATCATGGTTTACAAGGTGTTTTGACACACATCTGTTCTCTCATTTGGCCCAGCCAACTCTTACAGATAGACTGAGCAGGAATTATCATCATTTCATAGATGAAATCACTGGGGTGCCAAGAAGTTAGGTGCCATTTTGAAGGCACGGGAGAGACAAAACAGCTGAATGCCTGCCACAGGCCAGGTGCTGTTCTACTATCTCATATAATTCTTACAGCAACCGTATGGGATGGGTATTATCATCCACGTTTTATAGATGAGGAAACTGAACCCCAGGAAAACTCAGAATAACTTTCTTACTTTCAAGTAACTGGAAAGTAAGAGAATGGTTCTGACAAGTGGTTTATGCCTTTTTCCACTAAGGGGTACTCCCTTTCTCTAATATAGCATTGATGTTAATGAAATGTGATTAGTAAGTGTCGCTTCTCTTTAATGTTTAGTCTATACACTTTGAGACATAAATGAGTGTCAGATCAGCCTGGGGCTGTGGACTTTGGAAGAGTTGCAGCAGAGCCTAGATGTCCAGCAGGGGGAGTAAGAGAGCAGCATCTGCCTGGTGAAAAGATCTGAGCTGCAGACACTACAAAATTACAGTGTTGTTGCCTTTGCTGTCAGTATTTTACTTGGCTTCTAGTTTGTAGTTCAAGATCAATGCTTTTCTTTTGTTTTCATTTTGTAAGAGAATTATGTCTGCCACTATTGTTGGCCTGTCTTAGAAGGGGCAGGAATTGATGTCATAGAGAAACACTGTCTTTGGATCCCATTATGCTTCATAGGGCAGATAGAAGCCCTAAGAGAAGCCCCCTAAGTTAAGAATCCCATCTGACAAAACATGGTAGGATCAGCGTGTATGTTATCTTGAGTCCTTTCTGGAACAAGGCCAGTCATAAAAAGATAAAAACAGAAAATAGGAGACAGTATAAATTAGTCCTTTTCTGGCATGTTATGTGTGAGGAGATGGGCCAGCAAAGCTGTATTGAAGCTTCAGGAGGCAGGCTGATGAAGCCACAAGGGTCTAGGAGGGTAGCAATGGGCTAAATGATTAAGCAGTTGGTGCTACGTGCCTTGAGAGCTGGTGGATTAGATCTGACCTACAGAGATGAGGTTGGAACAGATATGCTAGGGATGCAGTTGTGGTTGAAAGCTAAAACTAGCTGGGTAAGGATGCAAAGGTCAACCAAGTTCAGAAGTGTGGCTGGAGTTGGCTGTAATGTTGGGAGTGAGAAGTCTAGAGAGATGAACCGAGGCCTGGTGTTAAACTTGTCAGGGTAGGGAGCGGGGGAATATTTATGGAACGTATTTAATGGGATATTATGAGATATTTATGGAATGGCCAGTACCTGGATGGAGGGAGCAGACACATATGCATAACAGTCATATCCGTTATCTCACAGAGGAGGTATTTTGGGATAGGGAACCGTGGTCTATACCCCCTCAACTGTGCATTGCTCAGAAGGCTGTTGTGTGAAGCAAAGGCATCCAAGATGCCTGGTGGCCACCTGGAATTGTCTCCCAGGAAGATCTGTTTTCTCTTTTATTTTTCAGTCTCAAACACAAATGCATTCCTCTTTTGACTTGTGACAGACTGGAGAAATGATTAGGTTCCTGTTTCTTCTGTTCTTGATTGGGGTTCAGGCATAGGTTGGAGCTTCTCTGATGACTCGGGAATGGTTCCAGTTATTTAGTGGAAATGAAGCAACTGTTTCAACATATGAGTTCCACAGGATTTAGGGGGGTATAGTTCCAAGAATTTTTGGTGAAACTATTAAGCATTTTTGATTACTGATGTTAAATTAAGAAACTAATAAGCCAAGATTTATCATTGTTGGCTTGTTAAAATCATAGTTTTAAAAATTGAAAGTATTGAAAAAAATTTTTTTATTAAAACAAAGCTGAAGAAATATGTCTAAATGAATTTTTGTGATACAAAACTCATGATGTGTTGTTAAAAATAACATTTTTCTGATTTTAAAAGTGGTAGATGCTTGTTGAAGAAAAAATTGGGAAACATAAAAGTACAAAAAGAATAAAGAAAATATCACCTGTGATCTACTTAGAGATGACCACTCGACATTTTAGTGGGTTCTTTCTGGGCTTCAGTTTTTAATGCATGCACTGTATAATTTATGTAGTCGAATTTGTATTATGATCAAATTCACAGTCTGGTTTTGTTTTTCTTTTTTCCCCTCGCAATGCTGTGTGGTGAACATTTTCCAGTGTCATTCAGATTATTTATAAACATTTTTAATGACTGCATAATTACTGTATCAATGTACCCTTATTTAATTTTTTTATTTTTAAACTTTTCATTTTGAAATAATGTCATATCAAAAGTTGCAAAAATAGTATGGAGATTTTCAGTATACTTTTCACCTAGCTTTTGCAAATGTTAACATCTTACATAATCATATACGATGATCAAAACCAGAAACTTAACTGTGATATAACACTATTGACTAATCTCCAGACCTTATCCAAACCTCACCAGTTGTTATGCTAATATCCAGGATCATGCTTTGCATTTAACTGTAGTGCCTCCTTAGTCTCCTTCAATTTGGCATAGCTCCTCCATCTTTCTTTGCATTTTGCTATCTTGACTTATTTTGTGGAATGTCCTTTAATTTGGGTTTGTCTGACGTTTTCTCATGATTAAATTCAGGTTATGCATTTTGGGTAAGAACACCACAATACATATGTTGTGTCCTTCTCAGTGCATCAGTTCAGAAGGTGCATAATTATTAAGTGCATAATTTATTGATATTCATCTATAGTTGAACACTTAGGTAGTTGTTGATTTTTAGACATAATTCTGCCTCTCTGTATCTGATTATTTTCTAAGGAGTGATTTTTAGAAATGGAATGATGAGTCAAAAAGTATCAATATTTGTAAGGCTTTTGACATCATATTATGAAATTGTTTTGCAGAAAGGTTTTTCCATTTACTCTTGTGTTAGTAATAATAGAATCCTTCCCTTTCTGTCCTTGCCAGCACTGAATGCTGTTAATGACAAAATAAAACAAAAAACTCAGTTAATTGATTACTGTTGAGGCTGGACAATTCTACATGTATATCCTAACCATTTTTCATTCTAATTTTATGACATATCTCTCTCATTACTCTCAAGCCCTTTTACACAGTGCTGTGCTTTACATATATCATCTCATTTAATCCTCATAACCACTCCCTTATTATTATTTACATGTTACAGATTAGGAAACTGGAGCTCAGAATATTTACATAATGTATCCAAGTTCAGTCAGCTATTAATTGCTGGAGACAGAATTAGAACTCAGACCCTCTGACTTAAAAGCATACACAAGTAATTAATGCTACCCTCTCTTTTTGGGTTACAAAATATTTTCTTTAACGATGGCGGCTTTTATCGTTAATACTTCCAACATCTTGCAAAATAGTAACAGAAAAATCTATGGTGAGTGGTTTAATTCTTAAAATGTAAAAGGAACATGGGAAAGCTTATCCTTTTCATTTAAAATCTATGATTTGTTAGATTTCTAAAAATTGATATTGGGTCCTTTAAAAATGATTGCAATAAAATTGCTCTTTTAAAACTTTGTTCTTTTTAAGATTGTTTGCTTTAAAAATGAAAAAATCCTTCTAATCTTGCCTCCTTCAGTTTTAGGAATGACATTTTTATGGAAACAAAGAAAATAAATGGCCTTTTTTGGTTGTTATTCAAAACCGTAAGAGACAATAGTAACTCCATACATTGGTTTGCTTCTTCCATTTTCAAAATGCTCATAGTTGAATTACCTACTCCATGAATGAGTTGGGATTTCTATCTCCATGAGGACCTAGAAGCCAAGAAAGGTTGGGTGATGTCTCCAGTTCTATAGCTAGTTTGTGGCATATTTGGTATGAAAATATAGCATATGTCAATTCTAACTCTTTCCGCTAGATAAAACTAATTTAGGTGTCATATGTGAAACATTGAAGTTCTGAACACTTCTTAAATTTTCATTTCTTTTCTAAGAAAATCATATCCATTTTGAATATCTTTATTTTGATATTTCACAAGTATATCTTAAAGACAACATGTCAAAAGTGAAACAAATTTTTCTCTTTAAATCCTATTTCTCCAAAATGTCAGTAAATGCCTCCATCACCTTTCCATTTGCTTAAGCCAGAAACTTGGGAATCATTTTAGCTCTTTTCTTCTTTTCTCCAGTCCCCATGCTCTGTGGTTTTACCTCCTGAGAACAATCTAATCCATTACCTACCTTAGTTTAGGTTACTACAGTGTAGCTCTTTCCTGAATTTACAACAGTTATTTAACGTGATCTGCCTCTCCAATCCTGTCCGCCCATCTAATCCCCTTCCTCCTCAAACAGCATTCAGAGTGATTTGGCTCTAGGCCAATAGCACTTGCCCACCCATTTGGGATTTGGGTAGAGTAGCTCTCATTTGGCCACCAAAGGTGGATACTGAATGGATGGGTATAGGGGGCTTGGGTGTGATTGACCCCCCCCCCCCCCCCCAATGTAAGATTCTTTTCAATTGTAACAAACTTCATCATCTTGTCTTTTCATATCAAGGACATACTAAGGGAGTTACAAATGGATCAATGGATGTGCAAGAGGGCTAGAGTAGTTCTGACCACCTTAACCAGGCTTAACCATGTCCTAGCAAGACAATTATTCAGAGTCTTGTTAGTTTAACAGCTCTGGGCTTCCTGGAGGCTGAATTGGAATAGAAGGGAAACTGCCAATTGTGATTAATGTTATGCTTAGGGTTTTGTGTGGGAGAGAGTATGTGTGTGTTGTGTTAAATAATGCTTAGTCTGAAATCTGAATCCTGTAAATTTTGTGCTCTGTTGCCATGTAGAAATTCCTTAATCCATTTGGGAATAAAGTTGTCCAAACAGATGAATTCTCTGGAGGACTGAGGATTTATTCCTGTAAACCCAAAAACTGTGTATTAGACATTTTGAATCCAAAATGTGTTACATACCCTGCCCTCTTCCCTAATCAATGTAACCAGTATAATTAATTGTTTTCTTGATTACTCAGCATTTTAAATGTAAATGGGTCCAATGATGCTTCCAGGGCCTATTAAGAGGTATTGGGCCATTTTCCCCCTCATTAAATAGCCCCAGACAGCTATTCTTCACTTTTTATGTTTTCCTCTCTCCTCCCTAGTTGACATTCCATGCTGTTTCCGGTGAGCCTGGCTATAGCAGCTCTTGTCCCCACTTCCAATTTAGTTTGATATTGGTGAACAAAAGTATATAAATGTCAGAACATAGGCTTTGTGACATCCACTAGATTAAGCCATATGAAATTGTCATTTGAAGGTCAAAATGGTCAATTATTGTCAGTTTCATCTGGTTAAACCTAATGTTTTGACTTTTTATCATGCTTGAGTGAGCTGGATCAGTTTTTCTCAAACTATTGGGGTGAAGGATCAGGTTTTTTTTTTTTTACTAACTTCCAATCTATCATAGACTAATACTTTTATAAAAGACAATAAAAATGCATTGCTAGAAAGATGAAATTAAGAGAAGACATACAAAATACAAGCCCATTTTTAATTCACAGACATAAAATTACATTTTATTGAAAAAAATCAAAACAACATCATCTAGGAAAAAAGGTACAAAAACTGAACACGCTCACTGTTCATATAGATGATTAATATAGAAATTGCTGTACACTCAAATTTTTTTCTTCTGTGATCATAGCTAACCAAAGTTATGAGGGAAATAGTGATTCCCTATATTAAATGCCTATGTGAACACTTTGAATGTACACATGTTTATCAGCATTAAAGCTTTTAGTTGACAAATCCAGGTTGGATTGTTAATAATGTTATAGGAGATGATGTATATCTAAGTTGTGCCTATGTTTTGTTTTAATAACATTCATAGTAGAGTGTGTCTGAGGTAAACTGACAGAAATGGAAGAGATTTTAAAATAATTTCTACATACTAAGGATATTCATTTTTAACATGATGAAGCAATGATGCATTATTTTCAAAGTGCATTTTAAGTCTTTCATTGGTAATGAGCTCCAACAGTTTATGCTGTAAAATTATTGCTAAATATAAATTATATTTTAATGAAAGAAATGGTTTCTGGATCCATGAATTTCTTACATCTGGATCTCTTTTTGATGGAAAATAATCAAAATGTATCAAATTCATAGGGTGTTTGATGATAAGTTTTCACAGGTGTAACATATTTATTACTCTCTTCATTGATAATTATTGTTAACTTGTAGAAACTGGGTTTTTTTAAGCTTCCAATTTTCCTTTTTGACCTTTAATGCTACGTGCCATCAAAAATATGTCGCATTTCTTAATTGAATAGAAGTAGGAAGATCATTAAGAATATTGAAGATATCATACAAAAAAGGAAATCTGACTATCCAATTCACATCTGTAAAATCTTGTGGCCAAAATGATTTTTTTATCTTTCAAAAGCACTGAGAACTTGTTCATAGCTCAAACATTCTCCACGTTTTCCCTCAGCAACTATTATACTTCTGCAACAATAACACTTCTTTATTATCACCTTCGATATTCTCATGTAATAAAGAGATTAATATAGAATTTAATGCATTAGACTTTACATGATTCAAAATTTTCACTGGGTCATTAAGCATATTTAGTTCTGCTGACATTTTTTTCATAGATTATTTTTTTTGTAAAGGAAGCAGTGCATTGATTGACATTCTGTGCAAGCTCCTTAAGCTGGATTAAACCCCTGAATGCTTTCCTGTCATTGCAGCTGTGACATCAAAATATATTTCTCCCTGAAACTTAAACTCCAAGGCACATTTGTGGACAATGCGATCTTTCATACTTTTATATAGTTCAGAGCTAGTTATATTTGTTGGCAAAGAAGCTGAGAAAAAGAATTCTTTCATATCACCATCTTGCTCAAATTGTGTATGTATTAAAAAACTTTATGCTAAGTGTTCTTATCACAAAAAAATAGAGGGTGAGAGGAAACTTTTGAAGGTGATAGATATGTTTATGACATTAATTGTGATGGTTTCATGGGTATATACTTATCTTCAAATTCATCAAGTCATACACATTGAATACCAGCTTTAAAAAGAAAGACTACATGTTAGCTACATCTGTGAATTCATCAATTTGCAATGAAAAATACTTTGCTAGCTTTATTTATTCATTAAGTTAGTCTTACATATCATTAGCCAGTTTCTGAAAACATCAATCTATGGTATCACTAGAAAAAGTGGTACCTGAGCTTCATTTTTCGCTGTATATTCATCAAACAATTGGAAGCAAATATCTTTGATTCAGTCTTTTACTAAATGTCCTTGGCTAATGTCACTTGTATATGGTTTGTTAGTTTCAGCAACCTGAAGTGCTATTTTATAAGTTCTCAAAGCACAAATGTTTGTGTATGAAATATTAAACATTTGTCTATGTCACCTTTTTAATCCAATATTTTTTCCATAGATTTTTTTTCTGGTTTTGAATTTATTTTTTTATGCAAATACCACTTAAGTTTAGGAGTATAGGTGGCTCTGTTGCTTCATTAACTATATGTTTCTACAAATAGCACTGTAGTTTTACCCCTTGACCATCACTTATGGCTACAAACCCAAACAAACCCAGTATATGAGGAATCACATTCTGAGTAAAACAGGTACAAACTCTTTTAACCATTCTTTCTTTGGAATCACTCCCATTGTCATTATTTGGTTAATGACTAGTGCAACATTCAGAAAAAGTATGTCATTTTTGGGACAAAAATGTCCAGTGAAGCTTATTTAGCCATCAGATTTTTTAAAAAGTTTGACTAACATTTAATTATAAAGTTAATTAACAATGCTTATATTTTTCAAGTTTTTATATACTTTGGGGTTTCAATTGACAAACTAACCTTAAAATAAATGCTCCTAACCTGTATGTAGCTCGTGCCACATGCACCTCATCTTGTGAGTTCACTAATACTGACTGGTTGCACCTCGCTCAGAGGAGCCACTGATCACGTGCTTCGATGACGCAGCAATATCAGATTGCTGTTTCCAAAGGTTTACTCAGTCAGCTTTGGTGTTTATCTTACTGCAGACCTGCAAGAAAGAGTTCTTGGGCCAGCATCAGTTCACAGACCACACTTTGAACAGCATTGAGCAAGTGGAAACTATAGATAGACAGAACACTGTAGACATGTAATAGCTCCCATTTGAATACTGCTTTATAGCCTACAGAGCATTGTCACATGCAGTATCTCCTTATCAGCATAACTCAAAATGGATAATATTATTCTCATTCTGCTGTCAAATCTCCCACAACTAGGAAGTGGCAGTAGGGACTTGAAACTCCAAGGTATTCAGACCCCCAATCCAATGAACTTGCTCATCTACAATTCCTAAATACCTACACAATACCTAAGCACCTAAATAATAAGTACTTGTTATTACTTCTCCCCAGCTATTTGCTGTGACAACTCAGTTCTGGATGGATGAGTAGTCTCTTTTTATTATTATTATTATTATTTTTTTTTTGGAGGAAGATTAGCCTGGAGCTAACATCTGCCACCAATCCTCTTTTTGTTGAGGAAGACTGGCCCTGAGCTAACATCCTTGCCCATCTTCCTCTACTTTATATGTGAGATGCTGCCACAGTATGGCTTAATAAGCAGTGCTAGGTCTGTGCCCAGGATCTGAACCAGTGAACCTGGGGCCACTGAAGCAGAATGTGTGAACTTAACTGCTGCGCCACTGGGCCAGCCCTGAGTAGTCTCTTTTAATGACTCATTTTCTAAATAGATTTGAGTCAATTTTATTTGTGATCCTATAAAAGTCCTGGAGTCAATTTTGTTCTCTAAATTTATTGTTATCCTAAGATACAATTAACAAAGTAAATTCATTGTGACTTTTATAAAATGTCGTGTCACAAAAGATGAAATCTTTACTAACCTTTCTCAATATGCCTTAAATATATTCCACCCCCATCATTTGCATGAATGAAAAATGGAAAATTAAAAACAGTTACCCTAGGATTACTGTATTTCCAGCAGCTTTATAGATTCACTTCTTCATTTCTATTTTTTGACCTCCTCTTATAAAAGAAGTTGAAAACTCAAATGCCCACAGAGCCAGGCAGGTAATGTAAGGAGGGAAGTAGATTGGGTGGACTGCGACGAATTGTCCAGGGCACTGTGTTTAAACAGGGCAGCTGCTGGCTCTTACTTTCAGCTCATTGTGACCATGCATGACTGTGAGCCCAGGGCCACTAGTCTGATTTTTTAGAAAAGTTGGAGATCTAGATATTTATTAGAATTTTTTTTTTTTTTGCAGAGAAAGATTCGCCCTGAGCTAACATCTGTTGTCCATCTTCCTCTTTTTTTTGCCTTTTCTCCCCAAAGCTCCAGTGCAAAGTTGTGTATCCTAGTTGTAAGTCCTTCTAATTCTTCTATATGATCTGCCACCACGGCATGGCAACTGACAGATGGGTGGTGTGGTTCCGTGACCGGGAAATGAACCTACGCCACTAAAGCAGTGAGAGCCCCGAACTTTAACCACTAGGCCATCAGGGCAGGCTCTGGATTTTTTTTAATTCTTAAAAGTTGGCAGCAAATTAAAATATTTCAAAACACTGTGCAGCCCAGTGAAACCCAGCTGCAGACAGACTGAGCTGCCAGCTAGTCATTTACTGCTGGCTTATGAACAAGATCGTTGGTATTCAGCTGAAGGTTCTCAGCCATTTAGGGTCATTAGGAGAAAAGTGAGGTCATAAATTTTAGAAAGATTTTCAACAAGAGGTGAAATAAAAGGTTTTTAGCTCAACTCTAACTTTGCCAGAAAATTTAGTTAACGGGGCACCCTCATGCTGATCACTCTGGTGTTTGGAGTGTGTGTATCCTATTAAATTTGTTTTTATTGTGGTCAAATATATACATAACATAGAATTTACCACTTTAACCACTTTTAAGTGTACAGTTCAGTGGTATTAAGTATGTTCAAAATTTCCCCCTTCATTTTCCAGAACTTTTTTTTTTATCATCTTTAATAGAAACTCTGTACCCATTAAACACTAATTCTCCGTTCTCTCACATCAGCCCTTGGTAGCCTCTGTTCTACTTTCTCTCTGTACCAATTTGCCTATTCTAGGTACCTCACATAAATGGAATCATACAATACTTGCCCTTTGTGTCTGACTTATTTTACTTGCATGTTTTCAAGGTTCATCCATGTTGTAGCATGTATCAGAATTTCATTCCTTCTTAAGGCTGAATAATATTCCATTGTATATATAAATATACACATCATACTTTGTTTATCCATTCATCTGTTGATGGACACGTGTTGTTTCCACCTTTTGGCTGTTGTGAATAATACTGTGATGAACGTGGGTGTACATGTATCTGTTTGAGTCTCTGCTTTCAATTCTTTTGAGTATGTACCTAGGAGTGGAATTGCTGGATCATATGGTGATTCTATGTTTAACTTTTTGAGGAGCTGCCAAACAGTGTTCCACAGTGTGCACCATTCTACATTTCCACCAGCAATGCACAAGGGTTCCAATTTCTCCACGTACTCACCAACACTTATTTTCTGTTTCTTAGTAATAGCCCTCTTAATGAACGTGAAGTGGTATCTCACTGTGGTTTTGATTTGTAGTTCCTTAATGGCTAGCGATGTTGAGCATATTTTCATGTGTTTATTGGCCATTTTTAAACATATCTTCTTTGGAGAAATGTCTATTCTAGTCTTTTGCCCCTTTTTGAATTGAATTGTTTGTCTTTTTAACAATGAGTTGTGGGAGTTCTTTATATTATATCCTACTTTAAAATTATTTTATGTAAAAAAAAAATGAGAATTTCAGTGTTAAGATGGCAGCTTTAATCCATCTATTTAATTTTTCTCCCTCCTAATACCTTACCACACCTAATACAAAGGGATTTAAAAATAGTCATAGACCTACAAGGGCAAGAAGAACAGGGAGAGAGAAAACAACAATCATATTTTAAAACCTGTAAAGCAGGTAGATGAGTGGTAACTGAATGAGTAACTCAAAATAGTGGAACTCTGAGCTGGTAGTGGGGAAAGTTGATTAGATCCCTGAGGTATGTGGGTGGTAACTTGTGGCACCAGGATGCTTCTGGATCCTGGAGTGAGTTGTGGAGGAGGAATGGGTAAGAGCTGTTTGAAAAGCTAGATTCCCTCTTCTACTCCATGCTGCTAGGCAATTGCCTTGTCCTACCCCAGCAGGAATTTAGGGGTTAAAGTGTGGGTCTGCAGAAGGATCATTTTTACTGATGAGTTCATAAGGATCATGATGTGTGGTTGAGACTGACTAATGAACAAAACATGTGTGTTCCTATGAATGAGTCCCCTGGAGCCTGGTGCTTCCTGTTCACCTTAGCAGGAACTTTCTGGTCCTCACAGACTGACGTATGGAAAAAAGACAAATCGGCCCCAACAAAGGGGAATGCTCTTGTCAATGTACACATGCTCCTGTATATGTGATATATCTCGGGAAGGATACAGAAGAAGCTGGCATTCAGGGGATGCCTCTGGGTGGGATGAATTCATGACTTGGGGCCTGATGTGACTGACGGAGGCTCTTCACTCTTTACCCTTCTGTACCTTGAATTTTGTACCATGTGCATCTGTTACTTTTCAAAAAAATGAATAAAATAAAATACTTTCCTCTAGCCCTAAAGTAATGCATACAAATAAAACTCAGATAATTTAGAACTATCGTTTGTTGTATGGCCCAAGGTAAGCTTTGTTGAGTAAATGAATAAAATAGAGAAAATATATCCCCCAACACCCACTGTTCAGATGTGACTGTGGTAATGACTTGGTGTATAGCCTTTTAAACTCTTTTTTCTATACATAAGGAGCATACACACCTTAAACAAAAATGTCCTCATGCAATGCATATTAATCTGCAATTTTCCTTTTTCGCTCACTCTTATTTGGTACATCTGGCCAAGTGAGAATATATAGAGCTATCTCACTCTTTAATGGTGGTGCAGGATTTCGTTGAGTAGATGCTCTGCAATTTATTTAATATTCCCCTAATTGGTAGACTTTTTCTTTTTTTTTTTTTGCTGTTGTAAAGGATGTTGTAGTGAACATCTCTCTCTCTCTCTATTTTTGCAAATGCATGTGAATATTATTGGAGACTAATTTCATGGCAATAGATTCATCAACCAAATGGTGTGGCAGTTGTAAATGTTCATAGCTGCTGCCAAATTGGCCTTCTAAAAGGTTTTATAATTTTTTTGTTGTTGCTGAAAAATGCCATTAAATGTAAGTGAATTTTTTCCTGTTTATAATTTCTTAAGCATCTCTCTCTTTTTTTTCAGGAATGAATGTTGGATTTTATCAAGTCTTTTATGGAATCTACCAAGATGATTATATGTTATTTCTTTAACCTATTAATGCTAACCTATTAATGCAAGGAGTTTTAGTGATACGTTTCTTAATGTTTCATCATCTGCATTCCTGGAGAAATGTTACTTGTTTATAATGTATTATTATTTAAAATTATCTGCTAAATTCATTTTGCTAAGGTTTAATCTTTATTCTTAAATGAAAATACTTTTTTCTTTTTTATGCTTTTTCGAGCTTTGCTATCAGGATTATTCTAGCTTCCATATTTTTCCATTTTTTGAAACAAGTAACTTAGAAACTATGTGTTCTTTTAGTTTTAATAAAAGAACTTTCCCTTAAGACCCTCTAGGCTTAGTGTTTTTTAAGACACATGTCTTTAATAATCTTTTAAAACTATTCAATGATTTTTGAGCTGTTCCTTTTTCCTGCGTTCCTGGAGTTAATTTTAGTAATATGTAATTTCCTAAAATAGAGTCTACTTTATTGATAAAAATATTATTGGCCTGAAGTTGTACATGACATGTTTTTTTCTTACAATTTTTAAGTTTTTGAAACTAGGGTGATGTGTATTTTCTCAATACTAAGAGTGTGTGTGTGTGTGTTTTCTGTTTTTTGTTCTGTCTTGCCAGAGACTTATTTATTCATTATCTTTTTATAGAACCAACTCTTAGTATTATCAATTCTAGGGTTGTAGGTTTTTCTTTTCCTTTTTGATTACTTAATTTATGATTTCAGAAAAATAATTTTTCCTATTTTTTAAAATGTATTTTTCTAGCTTCTTAAGATGAATGTTTATTTTTAACCTTTCTTTGAAATAAAGGTTTTCAGGTTATGAATATTTCTTTTAGAAGGCTCCCAAACCTCTTCACTGCTAAGTGCAATATCATTGCTCAGACTGGCTCCTGCCAGACCTTTTATTTATTCCTCCTTGAAACATTTTCTTCTCTTGGCTTCCAGGCATCACCTTGTTTTCATCCTGTCACACTGGCTGCTTTATCTCAGTCTCCTTTACTGGTTCCTTCTTTTCTCCTCTATCTCTCAGTGTTGAAGAGCCCCAGAGCCCAGTGCTTGGTTTTCTTTGCTTCTGTGTCTCTGTCGGTGATCCCTACCAGCCTCATGGCTTTGCTTACCATCTATGGGGCTTACAAGGCTCACGTATATTTCTTCAGCCGGGTCTTCTATACTGAACTGCAGACTTACATATCAGTTAACTCCTCAGTATCGCCACATGGATGGGCATCTCAAATTTATCATGTTCAAGACCAAACTCCTGATCTTTCCCTGAAAACCCTTTCTCCTCTAGACTTTCCATCTCATTCAACCTTATCCTTCTAATTGCTCATGCCCCAAAATTTGGAGTCATCCTTGATTTTTCTCTTTATCTGTTTGTTGGCAAATACTGATGGCTCTCTTTTAAAAACATATCAAGAACCCATCCACTCCTCACCTCCTTCACTGCTATCACCAGGATCCAAGTCACTGTCACCTTTCACTTGGTTTGTTAGATTAACCTCCATACTGGTCTCCCTGCTTCTGCCTTGCCACTTCCACAATTTATTCTTAACACAGAAGCTAGAGTGATCCTCTTAAAATGTAAGTCAGAATCTCTCATTTGCTCAAAACCCCTCATGTTCTTTGACCCACTCCTTCCCAGGGCCAGTGTTAGCCATGTATGTCTTCTTGTGAATTAGAAGCCCTTTCTCCAGAAGGACACAACTTGTACCAGGATGCATGGCTTGGCAAGCAGACATGGGCTTGATTTTAGCATCTACTTACCCACTTGGCCTGGTCCTTTGTACAGTAAACAACCTGTACAACCACTTATAGTGGTCATGCTCTTCTATCTTTCCTCCTCCCCATAAGACCTCATCTCCTGCTACCCTCCTCCATTCTCTGCTGTAGCTGCTCTGGAATACTCTTCCCTCAGAGAGAAGATTATTTGCTCTTTTACCTTCTTTAGATACTTTTTTGGTGATGCCTTCATTGGCCACTCTATCTGAAATTGCAGCCCCTCTCTCTATTCCCTATCTCTCTTCCCTGCTTTATTTTCCTCTATGCTACTTACGCCTTCTAAAATTCCATATAGTTTGCTCACATTTTATCTTATTTATGTTTGACTTTCCTGCCTTGAAGGTAACCTCAATGAGGTCAGAGATTTCTGTCAGATTTGTTCATTGTTTTATCCTTAGCACCTGAAACAATGCCTAGTACATGGTAGGCACTCGCTATATGTTTGTTAAATGAATGTATGGTTGACTTTGGCTGCATTCCATAGATTTTTATATATGCAATTAATTTTTAAATAGTTCTTAAATAAATTTCAAATTATGAGGGGCTAAAATTGGTGAAATCAAACTGATATAAATAAATAAACTCATTTAGAGACACCTATTAGCTGGTGGCTAGAATGACATAGGAAGAGCTTTAGCTTGAGCTGAGGTATAAGTGGGCAGAGAAGACAGCTTCATTGGATCAACTTAGGTACCTTGGCAGAGATACTAGGACTAAATTCCCGGATCTAAACAAAGGTGGATCCTTTGTATGCACTTGTTTTCACTCATGTGATTTTCGTTTCTGTGTTTGTGAGTTTCTGAGCCAGATGTAAGATAGCTTTGGAGCATGAATGGTACTGGGAATGTAGATTATCCCAGCCATGCTGATTTATGCTCCACTTCCTATATGGGGCAGCAGGAATGATCCAAGTCTCCCAGTTCCAGGTGACACTGAGCATCATGTGGCAAGTGCCCTTGCTGAGGTGATTTCAGTTTGAGAGGATTGCGCTTAATCAATTCTTTATCTCTCTCTTTTGTATATATAAATTATAAAATTTATATTTTTATAAAATCACATGAAAGCTATAGAATTTTTATTTCTGAAATGGATCTGTGAGGTAAAACCTGTGTCTACACCTGAAATAAACAGCATTTCACACCTGGCTGGTTCACCAAATCTCCAGATGTGCTGGGTGACAGAGCCATCAACCAGCACCCATAGGGTAGTTCTGAGCATGTTGGTCCTGCTGAACCGGCCACATAGGACATGGGGAGTTGGGAAAAGTGGCAGAAGCCTCCATATATGTAAACTTATATCTTTTATAAGAGAACGTAGACTTTGCACACTTCTTTTGAATAATAACATTATTATAATTTTCTAACATCAAGAATGAAAATTTTTAACTTAAAGGACAAGAAAGGGATTTGGATGGGTTTTCAAGGTGATGGGGTGGCATTTTCTCTGAAGGCAACTGTGATTCTCTGTCAGTCATACTGGGAGTGGTTAATCCTTTGGCAGGAAAAGAAGTGACTTTGAAAGTAGGACAAAGACAGGCAGAATTCTAGCTCTGAAACTTACTAGCTATGGGGCCTGGGCTTGAGGTCTAGCTTCACCACTGACAAGCTGGGTGACCTTGGGCAAGTTACTGACCTTTAAATTTCAGTTTCTCTCATCCATGAAATGGTAATATTAAGATTTAACCTCATAGGGGCCAGCCTGGTGGTGCAGTAGTTAAGTTTGCATGTTCTGCTTCAGCGGCCTGGGGCTCGCCAGTTCGGATCCTGGGTGTGGACATGGCACTGCTTGGCAAGCCATGCTGTGGTAGGCGTCCCACATATAAAGTTGAGGAAGATGGGCAGGGATGTTAGCTCAGGGCCAGTCTTCCCCAGCAAAAAGAGGAGGATTGGCGGCAGATGTTAGCTCAGGGCTAATCTTCCTCAAAAAAAAAAAAGATTTACCTCATAGGATGTTAGAAGGATTAAATAAAGTATGAGAAATGCTTAGCATGGTGCTAGACTTTAGAATGAGCACCCGGGAAACATCATCTATTACCATTATTGGAGCCCATATTGTCTTCAACTTCCTCTTTATGGGCTCCCATTTTGAGAGGTATAACACTTAGAAGAGTGAGGTGCTAAAGTGGTTTCGGTGTGTGAAATATTTTTTTTTTCCAGTTAAATTTGATCTGTAAGCCTGAACTACATTTGAGGTGCCCTCAAATTCTAGTAGGGAAGGGTGTGTGTGTGTGTGTGAGAGAGAGAGAGAGACGGTGAAGGAGAGAGAGAGTATGTGGGTGTGGGTGGGGGTTTAATATTCACTAATCCCTTAATCCCTGGTCAATATAGACTGGGGACTTCAAGTTTTCGAGAGAGCATTTCTTAGACCAGGGCATCTAAAGTGCTGAATTACTGAGGACTACTCTATCGACGACTGAATTGCTACTTCTTATATTTAGATATATTTAATTTGTGAGTTATGTGAATATATCAGTGCACTATAACATCCAAAAACTGATAATTCAACTAGCTAATTATTAACACTACTATATATTATTAAATCCATTCCACTCGTATAGTGAAAAGAAAATACTAATAGTAAAGGTAAAATTGATAAAAACAAGCAAGTTGAATTGAGTGGTTCATTGAGTTTTGGAGAATATTTTCGCTGTGTAAATAATAACACTTGTCTGGATGCCATTGCCAATGTGCCTCTAAGAGATTCAGGTGGTCAGACACTAGTGAGGTTGTCCAGGCTGGGTTATCAGGCCATTACCCATGAGGTCTGCTGTGTGGCTGACTTGCTTTTTCTTCAGGGGGAAAACAAGTTTATAAAGAGAACAGTGTGTGTCATACAGCTTCCAGGAATCTCAAGTGTTTGGCTTAGAATATTTTTTAAAAACTAAATTAATGCAAGTATTCAGAAATCAGACTCTGGGAGACTTCTCTTGAAAATAGTTACAAGGCTTCGTGAGTTAAGATTCTTTGGGTTGCAAGTAACAGAAATAGACTCTGGCTAGCTTAAACAAAAAGGAAATGTATTGGACAGACACAGAATTATCTCACTCATCCAAGAAACCGCTGACCAGACAAACCATGGGAAGAACAGGAACTGAGGGTTCAGTAGCAGTAGTTTGTAGAACTCTGCTATCAGCATGCTCTGCTCCAACAAGTGATAGTCTGAGTTTAAAACCCCAAAATTCCTGGAGAATTGGATAAGCCTGGCTTGAGCCGTTGTTTCAGTTTATCTTTGGACCAATCAGCTATGGCCAGAGACAGGGTCTTCTAGTCTAGACAAGGCAGCTGTGGGCCCAACTCATAGTACTGGGCAGCCCCTGGAGAAGTAAAAGCAGGCAGCTCCCAAAGGGTATCTACCACAGAGTATTTTACCTTTGAGCTATTTTTCTTTTCCTCCTACCTTTAAAGACCTTGGTGAATTTTTTGTTCCACTCTTTGCTCAGGGAAGTTAAATGAGCCCTTGCCCCTATCCCTGGACACTTGATCAATGATTTTTGAGAAGTTCTGTCAAGTGTCAGCAGTTCTACTTAATCCAGTAACAGCAGTTGTTGGGTAGTTCCTCCTGTGACATCTGTTTGCTGTTTTTGCAATTTTTATGTATAAGTTCTACGTTGATTGTCATCTGATTATTACATATCTTTGAATGGGCTGACCGCAGGATGAACGGAATGGGTGGGGTAGTGAACTGGGCAATCTGGACTATGACTTGCGTTTATTGTCTCAAACATCCTCTCATCAAATCTGTTATTGCTTTTGTCCTAGAGGAACATTTTCCCTCAGTTCCCTCCCCCTTGACCTTTTCTTGAGAGGGACTGTTCAAAAGTAAGGTATTATTTCCTCTTTTTAAAAAATTATGGACTGTATAATTCTTACAGAAGAATAAATGAGATATACGTCTTATTAGTCTCTAAAGACTAATAATAAAAAGAACATTCATCTATAAATAGAACATTCCAGTATCTTAGAAATCCTTTATGTGCCCTGTCCTGATCACACCATTTGTCCCCTGGTGGTAACCATTTGCTGACTTTTGTGTTCATAATTTCCTCACTTAAAAAAAACTTTTAAAATCACCCATGTATGTATGTATGCCTAAGCATACATAAAAACATCGTGAGTACAAACCTAGCTGAATAGGGGAAGAGCTATATTGCTGTTGTTAGAAGAAGCCTCCCAAAGGAAAATAAGCTGAACAGAGTCTCTTGGGCATGGATTACAAGAAACCCTTCTGGAGAAGTCTTTGGGCAAAGGCTTGAATGAGTCCTGGGAAAGTCAAAACATCTGGCAGGCCAGGAGTGTGGGCCAGGGATGTCCAGAGTAAAAATGGGTGGAGGGAGTGGGATTCTCTGTGTCTGTTGCTTCTCAGCTCACCATGACCAACCCCAGCACTCAAGGGTAGATAAAAAGCAGTAGTTTTCAAAATATGATTCCCTGGCCAGTAGTATCATCTGGGAACTTGTTAGAAATTCCTAGGTCTCAGTCTAGACTTATTGAATAGGCATCTCTGGGTTGGGGCCCAACAATCTGTGTTTTAACAAGCCCATCAGTAATTTTGATGCATAATAAAGACTAAAATTGTTGTGGTTAGTGCCACTGAGTTGCTTCTGACTTGCAGCAACTCTGCGTACAGCAGGGCGGAACCCTACCTGGTTGTTTTGCGCCATCCTCTCATCTTCCAGGGCTATGTCAGATGATGCTCCGCTGCTATTCATAGGGTTTTCCTGGTGAAAATTTTGGAAGTGGGTGGCCAGGCCCCTCTTCCTAGTCTGTCTTAGTCTCGAAGGTCCACTGAAACCTGTCCACTATGGGTGACCCTGCAGGTATTTGAAATATAGTTTTCAGCATCACAAGCACATGCAGCTGCCATAGTATAACAACCAACAGATGGATGGTGTGGTTCCCTGACCAGGAAATGAATCTAGGCCACAGTGATGAGAGTGCCAAATCTTAACCACTAGACCACCAGGGCTGGTTTAAAGCCTGAGATACATTTGGTAAAAGCATATACTCTACATATCCTCAGTTGATACAGGTTGTAGGGCATAGAGAGGAAAGCAGGAGCTCAATTAATTAGCATATGGGCAAGATAGGTTGAGTGTAGATAACACAATAATCCAGGCTCACTAGGCATTTTTTCCTCCATTAAAGAGGTAGTGCAAGGCAGCAGGTATCCAGGAATGACAGTCCTCAACATGGCTGTCTTTTGGTGATACTGCTTCAGTCTGGACTTTTGTCCTCTAAACTTGGTGCACAATTATTAACCCAGGCTCTCTCTTCATCAGTCCACCTCAAGATTACCTTCAGTTCTATCCTCTTTCCTCTGCTCTGTGCCTTCCCTTTTCTGGGTTTACTCTCTTGTTTTGGTGAAGGTCAGCATTCAGTATTTTCTTCCAAAAAAGTGACGGAATGTAAATTTTTGGAGTCCTGGAGTGTCTGAAAATGTTTTCATTCTTTTTTCTTGCTTGATTATCATTTGGCTGAATTTAGAGGAATGTTGAAGACATTGCTCCATTGCATCTTATTCTTCAGTCTCCTTGCTTCCAGTGTTGCCGTTGAGAAGTCTAAAGCTGTCAATTCCTATTTTTTTTGTATGTGACCTGTTTTTTCCTCTCTGAAGCAAGCCAAATCTTCTATCTGTCCCTAGAGTTCTGAAATTTCACAAGAATATGCCTTGATGTGCTTTTGTTATTTTGTTATTTTCATATAGGGTATTTTTTTTTTAGTTCTGCTGTGACCTTTTCAATTTAGAAACTTGTGTCTTTTCATCTTGGGAAATTTTCTTGAAGTATTTTGTTAATTTTCGTCTCTCCATTTTCTCTGTCCTCTCTTTCTGTAATTCCTATTTATTTGTTTGTTTTGGATATTGTATCTCCTCGACTGACTGCCTTTTAAATTTTTTCATGTTTTAGCTCTTTTTTGTACTTGAAATGTTCCCTTTTTATAGCTTCTCATTCTTGTCTCATGGATGCAATGTGATCTCATCTCTCTGAGGATATTGATGATATTTTTGAAGTTTTCTTTGTTGCAAAGTTTCTGTTTGCTGTGAATTGCTTTTTTGTTTGGTTTTGGTTTGGGTCTCTGTCCTCTGTATTAGAGGTTTCCTTAGATGTCTGACTTGGTTGCTTTCTCATATTAAAGAGTCAAGAGCTGAAAAGCTGATTGGAAGCTCTGAGCATGTGTGTGCAGGGCTTGTCATTTGTGAACTTCATGAAATAATGGGTAGACCATTCGTTGGAGAGCTCCTGATATTAGTATTTTTACATCTTTACTCTTTTATCAAATTCCCCAGAGAAGACTCTTCCAATGTTCTGCCTGGTTCCCAGTATTCTGGAACCTGAACGGGAAATGAGGACTAGCAGACTTAGCATTCGGCTTCTCAGGACTTGTTCATCCACTCTTCTTTATTTGGACACCCCCTTCACCTACAGTTCCCTTGGCTGGGATGTCGAGGGTCAACAATGTGCATAGTTTCTCCTTCAACTCTTTCTCCTCTGACATTGGAGTTGAACTGGGCCTCTCTATAGGCCTAAAGGCATTTCTGCTATAATACCATTTGTACATGACTGAAAAACCTTGTGTTCTGCAAATTCGTGCTCTAAAATCGGGCTTCTGAGAAAAATATGGTTAGGAGAGCACTACTCAAAATTTTGTAATCAACGCAAAACCAATAACAATTCTAATAAAAAAAAAAGTAGTGCAGTTAAATCTCCATGCACATTTGCATCCAGCCTGACTTAGTAGATCCTTTGTGGCCTTAAACTGAAGCATAGGTCCTTGAGAGCATTTGCTTCTAACAGAGATTAGTATCAAAATAAAAAGTCTGATCTGACCCAGGTGTAAGTGTCTCTTCACTGATTTTTTTTTTTAAATGTGGGGAAAATGCCTTTGCAGTTCCAACATCTGCACTCTCAGTTCCTTCAAATGGTTAATGTAGTAGAAAATGTAGAGGTTCTTGAAGTCACTAAACCAGCCAATACTTGCAGTTAAGGATTTGGCCTTTTTTCTTTCTTTTTAGGATTTCATATGCTGTTAAGGCTTTCTCTTTAATTGTGAGAAATCTTACCCCTGGTAGCTTCAAAATGAATGGGAAAGGTCAAATATGTACCTATACAATTTCTGTATTATACTGTATCATCCCCCTAGTTACCACTTGTGTTTGAATTAGTTCTCATTAAAGAAACACCTGTTCTATCTGAACAAATCATACACCTCACTTCTGTGGGGCATTTCTGCCCCCAGCCCTTGTGGCTCTAACTTAAATATTCTTGGATAATCCCCTCAGATTGCCAACAGTTCCCTTAGGGGAGGTATGTACTGTGCAGGGGCTCCATTCTTTCCACATCTCCATCCAGACTCCCCAGACTTTGGGCGGTGTACTTGTGGACTGGAGCTGTATTTGTTTCCTTGTTTCACTGTTATTTTTCTTTTTTCCCCTCAAGTTTTCATCCTTGTTGTTTTGAGGAAAACTTGAGAGAGGGCAGTGGAGTAGGATATATTACTCCACCATTTTTTATCCAGAAGTCTCCCAGGAACAGTAGTCTTCTAGGAAGGTGAACTCAAAGTTAGCTGGAATTTTACAGGTTGAGAAGTTTGCATCAGTCTCAGAGACTTCTGAAGAAAGGGAGGCTATGAGGATGGAGTGACTTAGAGGGAGGGAGAGGTGAAGGAAGCATTTCCCAAAACAGCAGGAGCTGTTGCTATTGATCTAATTTAATTGAGCCTGATTTAAGGTCTGTTTAGAGTACTCTCTTGGTTTCTACATTTTGAATCATCAGAATCACCTAGGAACCTGTGAAAAAGCAGATGCCTGGGCACCCTTCTGGAGGGCCCACTCTGGGAAATGCTGGCCGGGAGAAGAAGGTCAAGGACAGCTAGTGAGTGACTGTGATGGGGCATCTCACACATAAAGCTGCAGATAGTTCCATTTCTAGATCTGTGGCATTTCATAGGGATGTAAAAATTCCTGTGACCACTTTATCTGCAATGGCACAACTACTATCTAATTAAATTGAATCAATGGCTTTAAGCATAAAAATGAATTGTGTCTTGGGCCCTTTACAGTTATTACTGCTTTTTTCGAAACAGAATATTTGACTCTTACTATGAAACTCTCAATTTTCAGTTTCCTTTATGGCTTTTTTTCAAAGAGTAGAGATTTCTAAAACCTGAATTATCTGCCATGTGTACAACTACCTATTATAGCTCTTAGTCTTTACAGCATTTTGTACTTAATTTTTCTTGCACTGGAATAGAACTTTAAGAACAATTTAAAAGTTTGTGGCACTAAACACAAAAAAATGTACTTAGCCTACCAACTCTACTAGAAAATCAAGCTCTCTTTTTGAATATTTCTGGTCATTTGCCAACATTTCTTTATTATTTCATTTTTTTCTGTAGTGGGTATGAATCTTAGGCTCTCAAAACAGGTATGTAAGCCATATCTATTTTGCTTTTTAGTTGAACATAACTTCTATGTCAAGCCCTCATTTTGTAGAAGTTTAACCTCAGCCAAATCAGAGTTTCTTCAGTCAGTTCAGACTCTTGCTTCTGTTACCACCCACACATCTTTGGACTGAGAGTCAGTGCCAGGAGTGGCATGACTTCCTAGCGGGTGGGATGGGGGTGGGGACAAGCCACTTGCCCTCAAGTGGTTGTCATCTGTTCCCAAGTTATCGATTGTAAATCGGGTACAACATTGCTCTTGTGTCTGCCCTATCCTGTCCCAACCCCTCTCCAGACTATTCTTACTTGTGTCCTTTGGACACACACACGATATTTGGATGCCTTTTTCAGAGATGTTTATCAACAAGCAGCTCTCTTGTTTTTCCATCCTATGACTCCCTATCTTCCATAGCTAAGGGAATCTGTATTTCCTCTAGGATAGGAAAAACTGGATTTTATATAATCACACATTCTATTTAATCCATTTGGTAACATACAATTTTTGCCATATACTCAAAAGATCAGGCTATAAAAACTGAAAAAATGATCTGCTTTTCTACAGAAGCACCCCTCTTTGGAGGCAGTAGATACCTTAATATTCAATTTGAGTAGAGGAAGGGTTATGGGACAAAAAGAAATTACTAGAAATGAGAATATCAGTTTAAAATATGAAAATGTTACCCATAAAAATTATGTTGGGATTTGGGGCCAGCCCTGTGGCTGAGTGGTTAAAGTCCCATGTGCTTTGGTGGCCCGAATTCCAATGTTCAGATCCCAGGTGTGGACCTGCTCCACTCATCAGCTATGCTGTGGAGGCATCCCACATACAAAGTAGAGGAAGATTGGCACAGATGTTAGCTCAGAGCTAATCTTCCTCAAGCTAAAAAAAAAAAAAAAATAGAGGAAGATTGGCCATGGATGTTAGCTCAGGGCAGATCTTCCTCACACACATGCACACAAATTATGTTGGAACTTATAATATATATTAATATCTAGTATGTATTCTAGATTCTTAATTTTAGTTTGGTGTTCTATTTTTCTTTATGTATATTATTTCCAAATATCCCTTTGGGGAAATGGAAAGCTGGCAGCAGTGAGAGGTGGCTCACTGGCATGGACTCTACATGATGAAGATGTGGTCTTGCAAATCTGATTTTGGGTTAAGAACTGGGAGCACCTGGTATTAGTATACATTCCCTTAAAAGGAAGCACATACTCTGCTTCCAGGAAGATGCAATAGACATGCTTTCCTCTACTCCTCCCAGTAAGTAAAACTAAAACCCTCGACATTTTATATAAAACTAACATAAGAAGACTCTAGAGAGAAGAGGCAGATCAGCTAGGAGCCTCAGGACCTGAGGAATGACATAGTAGTGAGCACTGTGGGTTTTCTTTTTGCTTCATATATTGCAGACTCGATACTGCATCCCAGAAAATGCCAATAGGTGCAGACAAAAAAAGTCCCAAGAAAAGCCTGATCTCTCTAGCCAAAGGATAGGAAAGGACACACAAGGCAGAAAACCTTTAGATAATAAACACTAGACTCCAGTCAAATGACACAGAAAAAGCCACAGTCCTATTTCTCCTCCTCTAGCTGAGACCAAATGGAGGAGTCTAGACTTCTACCCTCTTGAAATATAACAAGGCACCCCAACACCTGCGCTGGGGTGGTGTCAGAGAAGGCCAGGTAGGGGTCTGAGACTTTCATCCCTGCTAGGCAATAATGAATCACCACCCCACCCAACTGCCAGCCCTTGTGGTGTCAGTGGACCACATGGTGAACCTGGACTTCCACTTCCACTTGGTGGTAAGAAGGTGGCCCTTCCCCTCCCCACTAGAATGATCTCAGAGGGGACCTAATGAAGAGTCAAAACTTTCAGCAACACTCAGTGATAACAAGGCCACCTCCCTCCCTCACCGTGTCAGTGGAGTCCAAATGCTGAGCAGTAATGAAGGATCTCTCTCCAGCCAGCATGGTATCAGTGCAGGCCTAGTGGGGAGCTTGAACTTCTGCCCCTGCCTAGTAGTGCTAACAATCCCCTCCCACTCTGGGAGTCAACAGACGACAAATGGAGGACCTAGACTTCTTTCTCCACCTGAAAACTAAAGAGAAAGAAAAATTATTGAGAGCAACTAGAGAGAAATGACACCTTACGTATTACCTATAGGAAAAAAAAGTGGAATCCTAAAAATTGTTAAAGCAACCTACAGGAAGGCAGGAAAAAGAAAACAGAGAAATAAAAATACAGAGAGATCAAATAAAAAGTAAAATAGCAGATTTAAGGCTTAACATGTCAACAATTACACTAAATCTAAATGATTTAAACATACCAAGTAAAGGAGATTGGCACAGTAGATTTTAAAATGTGACCCAACTACATGTCGTACAAATGACTCACTTCAAACAGCTCAAATGATATATGTAGGTTAAAAGTAAAAGGATGGAAAAATATATACTTTGCAAACTTAAACAAAAGAAAGCAGAAGTCGGGGCCAGCCCTGTGGCCAAGTGGTTAAGTTCATGTGCTCTGCTTCAGCAGCCCAGGGTTTGACCGGTTCAAATTCTGGGCATGGACGTGGCACCGCTCATTAGGCCATGCTGAGGCGGCATCCCACATGCCACAAATGGAAGGACCCACAACTAAAAATACACAACTATGTACTGGGGGGCTTTAGGGAGAAAAAGGAAAAATAAAATCTTTGAACAACAACAAAAAAAGAAAGCAGAAGTGGCTGAATTAATATCAGATAAAGTATACTTAGAGTGAAAAAAATTACCAAGGACAGAGAGGGACACTATGTAATGATAAAAGGGTCAATCCCTCAAGAAAACATAGTAATCCCATGTATGGTCACCATGTAACAGAACTGCACAATTTATGGAGCAAAACTTGATAGAACTGAAAGGAAAAATAGACCAATCCACAATCTAGTTGGCGACTTCAACACTTTTCTCTCAACAATTAATAGAATAACTAGAGAGGAAATCATCAAGGATATAGAAAAGCTCAAGAGCACCTGTTGGTTGACCGACAGGATCTAATTGACATATAAAACACTTCGCCTGACAACAACAGAATATGTATTCTTTCCAAGAACCCGTGGAACATATACCAAGATAGACCAGATCCTAGGCCATAAATCAAACCTCAACAAATTTAAAAGAATTGAAATCATATGAAGTATGTTCTCTGACCACAATGAAATCAAATTAGAAATGGATATCAGAAAGATAGTAGAAAAATCTCCAAACACTCATAAAGCAAACAACACACTTCTAAATAATGAAGGGGTCAAAGAAGTCTCAAGAGAAAAAAAAATATACTGAACTGAATGAGAATGAAAATGCAACATATGAAACTTTGTGAGACAAAGCTAAAGGAGTACCAAGATGGAAATTTGTGGTATTAAATGGTTGCATTAAAAGGAAGTACATATATTGTATAAGTTCTTCCTAAATGGTGATACAAAAGGCAATGGTAGGGTAAGAAATGAGCTTTTTAGATCCTGGGAGACCCTACTCCATCAGGGCAATGTTACCAATAGGTGTGTGCCCTGATTAAAGACCTGGGCGTCAAGGGAAGCAGTGCTCCTCAGATACTCTGAATCTGCCCCTGTCCCGCATGATTACTTTGCTTTTTGCATGTTCCTTATCCTTGGTTAAGAATAAATTGGGAGCTATGTTAGTTAGAGTATAGGATAAGCTACTGTAACAAAGACATCCCCAAATACAGTTGCTGAAATGAAATAAAAGTATATTTCTTTATAACCCAACAGTCCAGTGATTGTTAGTGGTCTAGGTTGGTGACTCTGTTCAGCTCTATGAGGTCATTTAGTGATCGAGGTTCCAGTCATCTCTTTGCTCTACTTAACCTCTAGGACAGGGCTGTCCAGTAAGAATTTCTGCAATGATGGAAATATCTTGTATCTGCACTGTCCAATATGATAGCCACTAACATGTGTGAAATCAGGGGACTTAATTTGTGATTTTATATAATTTTAATGAATTTAAATTTAAAATTAAACACATACAAGTGGCTACTATGTACCATATTAGACATTGCAGCTATGGATATTGCTCTGTTCTGCATGATTGAAGGTGATTCACCACCACATTTTTATTCTAATCCACAGAAAGTCAAAAGACTAGAAATGGAAGGCAAGTAATATCTTTTTGGGCAGGTGAAAGTTAAATTATAAATCAATTCTACTTGTGTTTCATTGGTGAAAACTTAACCACTGTGTTGGGGGTTCCCAGCACCAGCCTCAGATTCAGTGCTTTACTAAGAGGGCTCACAGGACTCAGTTGTATGAGTCACAGGATAATACTCGTGACTATAATTTATTACACCAAAAGGATACAAACAAAATCAGGAAAAAGACACAAGGGGTAAATTCTGGAGAAAATCAGGCACAAACTCCAAGAGTCCGCTCCCAGTGGAGTCACACAGGATGTACTTAATTCCTCCAGCAATGGGTTGTGACAACATGTGTCTCCCAGGGAAGTTCATTAGAAACTCAGTCTGCAAAGTTTTTATTGGGGAATCCTCTGCTTAGCATCTGTTAAAATGTCAGATTCTCAGAAGGAAAGCAGGTGGTTAGTATAAATCACATTGAACAAACAATTTAGGCACTCTTATCATTTTGGGAAAGTTCTGTATTGAGGAGGGGAACTCTTTACCATTCAAGTTCACAGATGCCAGCCAAGAGCCAAGCCTGTAAGCAGGATAGCAGACTTAGGCTTACTATGTTCTTTTGTCAGCATAGCCATGCCTGCCTGCAAAGGAAAATGGGGAATGGAGCCTCTAGATGGGTAGTCACATGTCTAATTCAAACTCTATTACTGTGGAAGAAGTGGAGGATGGATCTGAAGGGATAACTAACAGTCTGCCATGAAATTTACACACTTTGTGACTTTGTACAAGTTGTGTAGACTCTCTGCTCCTATGGTTAATGTGTGTGCCTCTGAAATAATATATACATTGAACCATGCTTAGCATACAGTAAGTGCTCAATAACAGTTAGTTATATCATTATTATCATTATTATTATTCGTCTATTCTTAGAGCATGTGAGTTGGTTTATCTCTTCCTTCCCATTCTTAACTCACCAGAAACTTGGAAGTTTTATCAGGAGTGGAGTCTTGACTGCTGCCTCCCTATCAGCTTTCTCTCTTGCAGACTTTTGGATCATTTTCATAGTGTAACCTAAGTGTTCTCAAGCCCCTAGCCTTTGGAGATAATCCTTTCCTTTAGCATCCAAATATAATAAACAGTGTCTCCATCCCAAGCCGACTATAGGAGATTCAAACCTTTCCCCAATCTTCCTGAGTATTCTTGATTTCCTTGGAGAGGTCGTACACCTCCTGGTTGCTGCCTCTCACTTCTTGCTTTGAACTCTTACCTTTGATCACTTCTCTGAATCTTCCTGTATTTTCAATCTTTCATTGTCCATTTTGCCCCAAAGGTGGACGTGAAACTCCCTTCATTCTTCAGAAACAGGCTAGCACAAGGCTGCCATATATTTGCTTTATGTTGGTGAACAAAACTCATTGAAGTTTGATGAGTGAGAGAGAAGATAAATTAAAATATGCCGCTAGACATCACAGTGTCTGGAGTTCCTGAGTCATCTCTGCCACAGGTGTTCCTTATCATTTACTCTTTTTGCCTCTCGCTTCCCTGGCACTGTCTGCCCTTTTGCTGGAAACTGCTACAGAAAACTGGATCTCTTCTAGATACTACCCCTAGATCCCAACCTCCTTACCCTCTGCCACCAGAAGAAACTGAAAAAAATCTTCAGCATTTAAAAAGCAAACAAACAAGAAAACCCCCAAATCAAAAACTCTTTACCAGAAAGTGGCTCTTTATCTTTCTGTTTTATTAATGATTTTATTTAATTCATCCTCTGTGCTCTTTCATAACTTGGACCTGATGGCTTTAGCTTCATTTCTACTACTTCACTTCCCTCTTAGTGCTTTAGCTATTAAGGATTCCTTCAGTTCCTCCAACATGCTCTTTCCTGCCTCTGAGCCTTTGCACATGCTCTGCTCACTGCTTGAAACACTTTCGTTACCTCTCCAACTGGCTGAATCCTATACATTCTTTTGATATGAACTTAAATGTCATTTCTTCTGGGAAGCCTTTCCTGAGCCCTCTGCTATAGACTAGACTCTCCCACTGTGCACTGCCATAATAGCAATAGTGGTTTCCTAGGGCTGCTGTAACAAATGGACACAAACCGGGTGGCTTAGAAAAACAGAAATTTACTCTTTCATAGTTCTGGAGGCTAGATATCTAAAATCAGTGTGAGCAGGGCCAAGCTCTTTCTGAAGGCTCCGAGGGAGGCTCCTTCCTTGCCTCTTCCAACCTTCTGGAGGTTATCTGCAATCCTTGGTATTACTTGCTTTGTAGCTGCATCTCTACAATATCTGCCTCCATCTTCATATGGACTTCTCCCCTCTGTGTCCCTCTGTATCTCGTCTCTTCTTATAAGGCCCACCCTAATAACCTCATCTTATCTTGATTACATCTGAAAGGATGTTATTTCCAAGTAAGTTCACATTCACAGGTACTGGGGGTTAGGACTTCAGCATATCTTTTTAGGGGACACAATTCAACTCGTAATAGTAGCACACATACTTAGCATATAGCATAGTAGTTATTTCTTTAATTGTTTCCCCTAGACTGTAAGCTCCTGGAGAGAAGTGACCTAGTCTGTCTGATTCGTCATTATATCCCCAGGGCCCAGCAGAGAATCTAGCACAATGCAGTTCTTCAGAGAATATTTGAATAAATGAATACATTCAAATCCAAAATTCTCTGTGCTTTATTCTTCCATCCAACCCCTACTTCTTCCCTCTCTCAAAGCCTCAGTGTCCTCTGAAATTCCTGAATCTTTGTCACTAATCACCAAAACCTACGGAACCAGCTCCTAGCTATCTTTTGTTGATGGCTACCATTGCCTTCTCTCCTCTAGCCATTCTCCATTCTCCGTTCTCCACCCTGAAACTTGAGTGATTATATTAAAATGTAAATCTCATATGTTATTCTACTTCTTAAAATCTGTCAATGCCTTCTCACCATATATGGAATAAATTCCAACATTTTTAATATGACTTCTGATGCTGTGAATGATCTGATCCTAGCCTCCCTCTCCACCCCCTCTCAACCACCTTCCCTCATGTCCTTTGTGCACTGGATATAATGTAGTTTTTATTGTCTCAACCATAGTGTGCTCTTTGTTGATTCAGACGTTTGCACACGTTGTTCCCTCTGCCTGGAATGCTCTTCCCACCTATCTTGGCCTGACTAATTCCCATGTATGTTTCACATCTCAGCCAAAACTTTACTCTCTCAAGGAAGCCTCCATGACTGCCCTACCCAGGCTTAGTTAGGTCCCCCTGCTTCTAGTGCCCCTAGTATAGGTTCTCAGTGCACCTCACATTTCTCTCTTGTAAACCTCATCACACTTATGTTCTTTGTTCAATGTCTGTCTTCCTTGCCATAGTGTAAGCCACATGACAGCCAGGGCCACGTCTAGCTTATTCACCTCTGCATCCTCAGCATTACCTGACATATATGGTGCTCAACATATTTTTGTTTGAAGAATGGATGCATTAGTTGACTGCTATTTCTCATTGTTATTTGATTAGGTTAATTTTGGGAAGCCCACTTGTGATGCACAGTTTCTAGAAAATCAGAGTATGTGGCTCTTGCTTAGCTTCTCTCAATTCTTGACCTCTATGGACTTTCCCTTGCTCAGAACCACTCTGCTGGAGGAAGAGGTCTATAGTGGTTAGGGTGAGGAAAGCTTTCTTAGAAGACAGAACTTTTATATTGCTGGGGTTGAAAAGGGGAAATCTTTACTAAATTCCCAACCTAGTGTTGAAGTGGGATGGAAGGACTGTGCGTGGTTATGCAGATTGCCTCTCTCACCACCACTCTCGACAGGGCCAGGAGAGAAGGGCAAACAAAGAATACTGCTGGTGCAAAAGAAAAGAGAGGTAGACATACATGCACTGACTATTTATTGCCTTCTCTGGAAGTTCTTAGATTGTTTCTTTCTAACTCTTGGTATTTTTCCTTAAGATGAAGATACATAAGTACAAAGTATTTGTAATTTCCCCACTCATTGACCAACAGTATTATGTCCCCAAGAATTAAGATGTCTTATATTTGATCATCTATGTATGCTTTCTTCAATCAACAAATGTTTGTTGAGGCCTCCTATGTTCAGGTTCTGGGCTATGGGCCCAAGATGCAAAGATGAATACAATAGAGTCTGCCTTCTTGAGGAACACACATGCTGGCTGGAAAGAAAAACCCATCAATTTTGAGATGTGATACAATGTGGTAGGTGCCATGACAGACAGGTATGTGTAGTGTATGAGGAATTGTATGAGGAACTTGGAGGAGGGAGGCAGAACTTCTAGTTTTTATTTGGAAGCTTGCACATCGCTATGTCTTATACAAGTGGTTGTATCATCTCAAAGGCTTTTGATTGCATCTTTAAATGTATTCCCTGTATTAACATGTCTTGGGATTTTCTACATCATCTCTTAGTTCCCTGGTGGGTAATGGGACCTAAAATTTAAGGGTAAGGTGCCTGGAGGCAGGTAGACCTGGATTTCAACCTGGGCCTGTGTCTTACCTTTCAGCTAAGTTACTTAGGGAAATCACTTACTTTCCCACATCTGTAAGAGTGTGCAAGTGTGAGATTAAATGATATGATCAATGCAACACATTTAACATGGTGCCTGGCATGCAGTAGGTGTTCAATTAATCATGTGACGCATAATGATGTTTCGGACAATGATGGACTGACCACTTATAAGACAGTAGTCCCATAAGATTAGTACCATATAGCCTAAATGTGTAACAGGTTATACCATCTAGGTTTGTGTAAGTACACTTTATGATGTTTGCACAACAGCGAAAACCCCTGACATATTTCTCAGAACATATCCCTGTTAAGTGACACATGACTGTATACCTTTTTCCAGGTGATTGCAGGTTTTTTTTGGTGGTGGTACTGGTAACAGAAACTTGTTCATATTAAGCTTCATAAGACACACAGAGGCTTAGTTGCTAATTTTTTTTAAAAGGTGTTTATTGGTATAAAAACAATTTAAACATTATATAAATACAATATAAATATTTCCTTTAAAAATATGTATAAGTTAGCAATTTACTTGAGGTAAGCCTACGCATTCCAAGAAATGATCCGGCTCTGAAACAATGAGGACTTTGAAGCTGCATAGCCATTTTACATTATCTTTTCAAAACTAATACATAAAATATTTCAAGTGGCACTTCATAAAAATATAAATATCTATCACTTATATAAATTAACTCAATATCATATATTTAAATATCAATAAGTTAAAAATAATTAAAATAGTGTCCTAACGCTCATACTTTTAGTTCTTCATAGAGAACAACATAAGTTATGTGCCCAGTGGACAGGTTTCTGACCAGAGGAAGGAATGCCCATGAACTACAACAATCTTAGATGCCAAGGTTACATTATCCGAACAGCTCTCAGGCTGAACTGCAGGAAATCCTCAAGGCTTCGAAGGATGAGGTGAGTTGTTGTGTTCTTCAGCCACTCATTCTGTGAATGCAGCTTAGCCAGCAGGCTGCTTTTTGCAGTTGGGTCAGGGGTGGTTACTTCTGGATTCTTCATCTGAAGAGAAAAGAAAACAAAAAGAATTATTTAAATATTGAACAAATCCTTTTCAGTGGAGGGATGCTCTGGGCTGTGGGAAGATGTTCAAATTTGGGGTGAAGGAGATTTAATGGGGCTACTTGCCCTGACTTGCCCAGATAGGAGGAGGTGCTTCTCCTCCGAGCCCACCCTGTGTGGGAGGCCCTTTCTTAGCAACTGAATTCCAATCATCTCCTTGCTGCTCTGTCTCCATTGGACCGTAAACATCCTGAGGGCAGCCACAGTATCTTATTTGTCTTTGACTCTATTATCCTAAACAGTGCTTGGCACATAGTTGAAATTCAATAGATGAATGAAGAAGCTATAGTTAAAACCTATTTTAAAGGATTCTTCACTGGCCTCTAACTCTAATATTTTTCTGTTGTTTCATTCTCACCCCGCAGCCCAGCATCTATTGAGAGTCCACTGACCTACTGCTGTAGAGAGGACTGGGAAATACCTTTCCATAGACACACTGACATGGGGATAATTAACTGGGGAAGGACTTGCGCCGCTAAGTATGGTCCTAGAGCACTGCAGCATGAGCATCACCTGGAGCTTGTTAGAAATGCAAATTTGAGGTTTCGCCACAAACCTGCTGAATGAAACTCTGCATTGTAACAGGATTCCCAAGGGATTCATGTGCACATTAAAGTGGGAGAAGCCATGGTTTAAGGCAAAAAGCAGAAAAGGCAGAGGCAAAATTAGCCCGAATGTGCCCGCCTCTCTGTCTAGGCCCTTCTCATGTGGCTTTGTTTGGCTCATCCACATGCTGTGACTTCAAGCCTCCATTGAGTGGCATTTGAGTGGCTAGCTCATGGTGACCAAAGCCCTTGATACCTTCTCTTCCAGCTTTTAGCCTTTGGCCATTTCTCTGCATTAACTCTTCTGGCAAAAAGTAGGGGAAAAGAGTTGAAACTACCATAATGACAAGAAGGTCACTTGGAAATGATTAAAATATTAAAATAATTTTTGTGCTCTCTGTTCTTTGATATCATGGATCCCTGAGCAGGGTTGGATATGCTTCCTTCTGCCTGTACAGATATTTTTTTCTTATTTCCTAAGCTATTAGAAGTCGATGTTAAAATCCACCTCATTTAACAGTTTAAAATACAGTTATTGATGTCTTTTGCAGAAGAGAGCCAAAAAAAGTTTTAACTATCAGGAAATATTTCTCAGATCTTTTCGTTTACATGTGGCCATCTCTTTTAAATTGGCTCTGCATTCCTGAGTTATCTAGGCTGCTTTCTTTGTGCCTCTCTTCCCCACGCCAGGTGAGGAGATGAGGACACACTCACCTTTTGCATCAGGATCTGGACCAGGACTTTGGTACTGATCTGCATAGTCTTGATGTTTTCCTTTTCACCCTTGAACTCGTTCTGGAGGTACTCCAGGTATATCTGAAACTCCGAAAGACCAGTGGTGATTTTCATCAGGCAGGTCTCCTAAGAGGAAAGATGGTGGGAAAATTGGTTATTGCTAGGAAGATATAACTGATTACATTAAAATTAACGGTGTTAAAATTGCTGTAATTCAGTAACTTTTCCTTCTGCTCCTCCAAGGAAATTCAAGTACTTCTTAGGCATCATGTTTTGAGACATTGGGCAGCATTAGCTGCCCCATTTTAAATATCTGGACAATCAAAGACACCACTTAATTTTACCTAGAGCCTAACAGATGTTAGAATGTGACATTTTTGATTCTCCCCTTAATGTTCTTCCCTCTGGCTGCACTTCTGCCCTTGTCAATGTTGGGCTGAAACCTCTTTTTACAGAGTGATCGGAAGCCAGTGTAGGTTATCTCACTATCTGGACGGAGAAGGGTGGAGAGAATGACCTCAGCAGGGAGGGCAGACCTGGACTCTGCCAAGGGCAACCAAAGAGAAGAAAGCTCCTGGATCATCTTACCAGATGAACTAGCTAAACCTACTGGGGTTTCTAATGTTTGACAGTCATGAAAATCCCAACACTTGGGGGCCATCTCTGACCATGCTGTTCAAAGACAAGTTTCCTTTAAAAAGCTTTAAGTTGACATCCTCATGAAATTTACATGATGTTCCTTACATCTGTCCCCCTCTTTGTTGCCTGCTTGGTCTATATGTATACAGGCACTGCATGCAAGAGGGAGAACTTTTGCCTAAGGAATAGCTGAAACTGAAAGTGATGAGTTCGTACCTGATTGAACCCAGATTGGAAGCATCCGTCTTTTTCTGCCATCTTTGGAAGATTCAGGTTGTTTTCTGCCAGTACCTCCTTGCTGTTTTCACACTTGCTAAAATTGTTACACATCTGGGAAGGAAGACCAGAATTGTTATTGTCTAAGTGCCCCTAAAACAAACACCACTAGAGGGCCATTCATGTTTTACCATGGCCAGGAAATTCTCTAAAAAAAATGAAGTCACAACCCACTAGCATCCAGGCAACCAAGGTCTGGTGGAGGTGGGCACACGTGGGTTCAGTCCCAGGCTCACCTGTGACTTCAGGCTTGTTACCTATCCGAGTCTCAGTGCCCTTTCTCTCCAAACTGGGGATAACGAAACACCTCCCTTGTAAGTTTGTTGTGAGGATGAGACACAGTATTTATATAAAGTGCTTGGCACATAGTAGGTACTTAATAAATGACAGCAATTTTGATGATAATTGGGTGAGTATAATTCAAGCCATAGAAAGCTCCAGCTGGAAGGACCTGTGAAATCATCTAGTCCAATCACATAATTTTACAGATGGGGCCCAGATGTGGTAGGGAATTTGCTCTCAAGATCATAGGGCTGGTTCTGCAGAATCAGAATTGGATTTGGGGCTCCCAATCCCCTCTTCCTGTGTTCTTTCCTTTCTACCAAATAGAGCCAAACTGCCTTGCATTTAAAGCTTGGGAGCTACTTTAACGTATCTGTGATTTTGCCACTTGGGTTGGCTATTAGGTATGCATCTTGTATGCTGCAGTGACTTTGGGGAGTCCCTAACCACTGAGCTTGCATAACCTAAAAGTACTGTGACTGTCTTGAGAGGCTGAACAGTCATTTTAAGTGCTACTTTTCTAAATCTCCCAAAGTCCAAGGGACAAAAAGAAGATGGACAGACCTTAGTTTTTGGTTAGGGAAAAGGGAGTCCTGAGAAACAGTGACCCTCAACTCATGCCAAGTAGGAAGGTGAGAATTGGCTAGGGGCCATAGATTCCAGCCCCATTCTGTATTTTCCAGGAGGCAAAGGGCCTCCCTAAGACCAGCAGCAGAGGAGAAATACAGAAGACAGTCTGCCCTTTTGGCCTCAAGTCTAAACTGCCCCAGAACCCAGCAAAGACCTCCCAATGCACAAGCTCCCATCCACATCCAAGGGCAAGACGAATGCCCACATGGGCCTTTCATTACCCTCTGTCAAGCCTACCCACCTCATTTTTCAGGGCAGAGATTTTGCCGAGGATGTACTTAATGTGCTGTTTGGTTTTGTCTGCAGTGGTGAGTAGTGGTCCATTTGAGGTGGTTTCATCTTCTCCCAGGGGTAGTGGGGTGGGGAAAGCAGTAGCCATCACCAGGAGCAGCCCCAGGGAGAAGGCAACTGGAGTGACGGTGCCTGTACCGGAGGGAAGGGAGAGCAGCCAGTGAGCAGACTGCACAGCTGGGGGAGCTGTGCTTCTGGTTGCTGGCTGCCAGCCAGCCCTCACGCAGACACACACCCCTCCCTCACCCAGGGACGGGGGCCAGGCAGTTCCAGGGCTAGGGATTTCCTTCACTTACTTGTGAAGAGGGAGTTCATAGCTGGGTTCTGGAGGGCAGATGAAGCTCTCTTTCGTTCCTGGTGGGCTCGAGGGCAGAATGAGCCTCAGACATCCCCAGTCTCATATTTATTGGGGGTTGAGACTCTAATATTGAGACTCATGGGAAAATCCCACATTTGATAAATCTTTGTTGGAGGGTGGGGGTGGGGCCAGAGCGGGTGGGGCTGATTGGAAACCTTATTAAGGATTGTGCAATGTGACGTCCTTTAGCATCACAAGAATCACAACCGGGGAAAAAGTGCCGCTTAGGTCATTACAAGCGTAGCCCTAAGAAGCTCACTGTACTTTCTTTTCCTTTTTTTTGTGACTCAGCATTTTGGCACGTCTTGAGAAAGAAAGTAAAGCTGAAGTCATACACACAGTTTAACAAGGGGGAGGAAATAAGCTGACTATAATTTAAAAAATACTTTAATTACCAGATTAGCAGGCTAGAATTCAGTATTCTAGTTTATTCACATTTGTAAAAAATCTAAGGTGTTCTGACCTAAGTTTCCTGAGACCACACCACAGCCCATCCGCCCAGGGTTACAAATAAGGTGATACTACCGATCATCTGGAGTGTTTTTCTTTCCTGGCTCTCGCCGTGACCAGTTGTTGCAGAACTGCCTGATTGCCCCCAAATCTTGTGTAGTTATTGCTAGGAGTCTTCAGGTGCAGCGGGTGGTGCATACATAAATGACTCCTTTCTGCCGCCACGTGGCATCTGCTAGTTTCCTCCTCACCTGCTCCAGCCCGCTTCAGCCAGGTCAGCTACAGCCCTGCTCTCTCCCTAGTGGCCCGCTGGGGGTCCTCTCAGTGAAGACTTTGATCTCTGTGCCAAGGGAGTTGTTTTGGGCTGCTGGAGCTGTCCTCACCACCAGCAATGGGACGATCCCCCAGGAGCCTAGGCAGGTGCTGGGTCTGCTGGAGCCCTCAAGTTACTGCAGTCCGCTTGGTTCAGGGCAGAAGTAGGGAGAATACTACTCACCTCTTTGATGGGATGTCAAAGGAGGACCTTGTTGCATTTTCTGGAGCTTGTGTTCATAGTTCCCTCCTGCTGTATGACTTGATTTGAATCCAGAGACAGCTGGGAAGAAACCTATTAACACAGGGCTCGAGGCTCTAAATCACGCTTCCCCTCCAATGCCCCCGCCTTCCTTATTGGGTAGAACTTGTGTAGGCTCCCTCTGCCCTTACAATGACGTCTCTTGCAGGAGGGTCCTTGGTCTCATGCAAATAGACTCTAGACTCAGCTGCACTACCAGTCTCTCAGACACCCAGACAGCTCTGAAGATTAGCTCCAGGCTGAAACTAGACTCTTGCAGGCACCAAGAAATTATTTACAAAACACAGTGTTAACATCACAATCGGCTTCTTTGCTTTGCACAGGATCTCTTAAGAATTGCTAAAACAAGGACCTCTGCTAGGGTATTTAAAATATGAATCAATTTACTCAAGTTTTGTTTTGCGCACAACACTGTAGGACCCACCTGTTGGGGAAAGTGAGGTCATCCATTCTTTCACTAACTTTCTAAACAGAAACAGGTCCTGTGGAGGTAGTGGGGTTTTAGTTTGAAAATGAAAATGGGACAGGATGGCTGAATGGTTTCGCTTCTAGTGCTCTTGGTCTTGAGCAACTCAGACACCCCCAGCAGAGTCCTCGCTCCTACGCTGAAGGAAGCCATGTCTCCTGGCTCCCTTGCGATGCGTGTGATAGGCCTCTGTAGTGTGGGATTGCTTTTTCTCACATATCTATTTTCTAGAAAATATGACTCAGTAAATTTCAAGTATGTAGTGACTCAGCAACAACATACAGATTTTTCTTTTCAGTTAAAAGTTTTTTAAAATAGGAAGTATGTGTACGTGATAAAATGTTCAAACAGGATGTCAGGGCATACAGGGAAAACTAAGTCTCCTTGCATTTCAGCTCGTCTCTCCAGAGCTAGTGTCTGACTCACAATATTTTCAATTAAATCCTTGTTACTCTAATCTGGGAGAGGTTTTCTTGGTTACCCAGGTACTCACCTCTGTATTTTCATTATTGGTTTATATATGTGGACACACACACACACACACATATACAAATATGCACACACTATAATTTCCCATTGTCTGGATGCCACCTCGGTAATTCTCTATGGGAGGGAACATGGTAGAGCACAGGCTCTTGAGTTGCCCAGCTCTGCCTGCCACTTGCTTGACCCTTCTAAGTTACCCCAAGGATCTGTACCCTTTTTTGCTCATCTATAAAACTGGGACAATAAAGTTCTTCCCGTACCGCTGTTGTGCAGATTGAATGAAATGAAGTGTGAAAAAATCCCTGGTGCATAGCAATCCCGCAGTAAACACTCACTCTTTGCAACATTCCTTGGCTCGGGGCTTCTGCTTTGGAGAACTTCTCCATCTCAGCTCCATCACTCCACGTGGTGTCTTGTCTATAAGGGGACTATGAATGAGCCAGACCACTGTGCCAGTGATCAGCTGCTCTCCCAGTCATTTTTCCTCTGAACAAATGAGATTCTATGCTTTGTTGAAAATACCTTATGGCACAAAGTGGAAAATGAAGAAAAAATAAATGATTTCCCCCCTTTTTAAAGAATATTAAGATCCTCAAACTAGGTCCCTCAATTTAGGTAATGAGCCCAGCTTGTGTCTTGTTCTTAGACCATTTCCAAGTTTGGCTCAATGTTTTTATGTCAGAAGTCGACAGCCTTTCCTGTCCATGGTCATCATTATTATTTAGACACCTGAAAGTGGCCCTCAAGGATGAGGGGGCCTGACTTATCCCCAGGTCTTGTGCTTCTGGCAGCTGGGAAAAGGCTAGTTGTTTGGGGGTGGGAATGCATGTGTGTGGGAAGGTTGGAGGACACTGTCTGCCACCTTGCATATTGCTGGCATCTAGAGTCTTTATTGTTATCAATGCCTTGGGCTGGCATTTGCCTGTGAGAGAAATGGACTGTCTTTTGCTCCAAAGTGTTAATGTAACAACCATAAATCCACCATGATAGCTTCCTTGCTTTAGATCTCAATAGATTTTCCACTTGAAGAGCTCATCCCTCATATTTTAACATGTACAAATGACCAGGAAAGGCCAAGCTGTCAGCATTTATTAACTAATACCTTAATTGTTGAATTGCACCATTGCTGGTTTGAAGTGACTGCCAGCTGAGACCAAGAGAGGCAGGACATGGGAATGTATGGGCAAGAAGAAGGGGAACTAAGATGCTTCTTTTACCATCTTGTCTAAGGCTGGCTGGTCCTCTCTGTGCCCTTCAGAATTACTGACCATGAGTGCTTTCCTACATGTTGGTGGAGTCCAGTTCAGAGAGTCCATCAATGCATTCGAGGTGAAGAGGAAAGTAACTTCCATTTGGTCTTAAGCTCTCAGGAGGAGAAGTGTTCTCCATATCTCACAGGGTAAGATGTGGTGGGGTGCTCTCCGTCTTTATTCAGAGGGTTAAGGGGGGTTAGGTCTGGGGTTTAGCAGGAGGGAGTATCCCAAGGAAAAAAGGGAAGTCACTGGGTACTAGGGAACTTGCAGTTGCTGTCAGAATGTAGTTTCACTTGTCACTAAGTCATAGAACTTTGCAAACTGAAACGGTGGGTGATTTAACAGCTCCTTCTGCGATTGAGTCCCCTTGAACAGATACCAGGCCTATAAGGCTCTGGGAAATGTTTTTGCTTTAGAAGAAGTGGTGGTATTACTTGGAGACAGAATATTAGGGATATGTGGTATATCTACCTGGAAAGGGCTGGCTGATCTTGGAGGGCAGTCAGCCTTGGAGACCAAAGCTCTGGGTGGTTCCCAGCCTGGCCCAGTCTCAGTCCTGGCCCTCACAACCTCAGCTCTGATGTCCTATTGTAGCTCCTGGTGACTTCTTGGTCTGGCCTCTGCTTTTCTGAGGGCGAAGGTGTGCTGGGGCTGGGCCTAGCTCTCCCTAGCTCAGAGAAGGGGCACATCTGTCTGCTGGATTTCTGATCCAAAACTGTGCAGGGAGGTCATCTGTTCTGCGCCCTCGTTGTTTTGGTGTGTGCTGAGTTACCTTCCCCTGCTGAAGTGGAAAATCCCAGGCATCTTAGGAGGGAAGTGGCCTCTTCTGGGGCAACAATATAGACTCCCCCTGCCTTGGGGACCCCCCTCCCCCTATATTGCTTTTCCCCTGGTCTCCAGGCCTGGAAGAGAGTGCCCAGATCTCCAGATGTTAATAAGCCAGCTGCTCTGAAGCTGGTTTGGTGATGAGAACTTGCTTTGCTGAACCTGAAGGAGCCTCACTGGCCCTGTGCACCAAGGCTGTGGAGGTCCCTCAGGCTGAGTTTCAGTGCTTTATCTCTTCTCCATCTGTGTGGTAGGCTGTCTTTGTTGGTGGCTACTGGTTCTGCTTTACAATTAGGAAACTTCAACTTGTCAGCAGGGAGCACTGAGTTAATTTATTCTCACGAGTCATTTGAACCATCTTTGGTTTCTCCAAAGTCTCAGTTCTCTTGAGTTCAGTGTCACAGGCAGAAACTGAGCATGCAAAAGCATTGGCTGGTTCCTTCCACTCTTTTCCCTCAAAATTAGGGTACTAAGAACCCATTTGAAAGCATTGCATATAATGTCAAGACCAGGGGATTCTACTGTCCTGTCTATGACAAATTTCACCTCCCTTCCCTGCCCTTTTGGTTACTTGTTTGCTAAAAAGAGAGTATCTTTGTCCTTCTGAACTAAGCCTCACATATATTCTCCTTAGCAAGCTGAATCCATGGAGGTAGGGAAGGTCTCTCTAATCTTTATTGTAGAATAATTTCCATGACATGCTTTGGACATGTTGAATGCTCTGTAATTCTGAGACATTGGGGTTTATTATTCCTGAAGAAGGGTCCACCTGGATTGATTAAAAATGTTACAGAAGAATTCATATCCAGGTAAGCAGGTCAAAGAATCATAGGTAATTTCTTGAAGCTATTGAGTTCTGTAATATGTACCTATGTTTGGGCATGGATGTGTACAGCACAGAGCAGAGTCTTGACCTACGGACCTACCATAGCCACTGCTGCATGGGAAGCTGCCTTCACTGTCCAAGGATGGCCTTAGGGGGCATGGGTAGTGAGGAAGCTGGGCTGCTGGTCTGTCATGACTTTGGTTTGCCAGGCCTGTAGCTCATCCTCTTTCTGTGGGATCTCCACAATGGTCTGTGTCTGAGCAGCAGTATCATGTCCCCCAAGGGCTCTGTGGTGTGAGGGCCCTATATCCCTCATCCTGGAGGCCATGTTTCTTATGTGCTACTTTCCTGTGGATGAGTGGTGGTGACAGGAGGGAAGGCACGACATGCTACACTAGTGAGCTTGGTAAGTGATCAGGATGCATGGAGATGGTTTCCTCTACTCTGGCATTTGAAATTGCCTTTTGGTGCTACTTTTCTTGGGAAGTGATGAACTTTTAAAACAAGAGACTGTATTCCCAAAGGTTTGTTCAGGGTCTTGGGGCCTAAGCAATTGCTACTAACTGCCTCAGATTCTCTTGTCCTTCTCAGACAGTAAACAAAGAGGCTATAACATATACTCCTTTCTCTGTGCTAAGTTTTTTCACTGTGGTCCCAGTAAAGCTATTGAAGACACCGAGTGTATAGTCTGGGACAGGTCAGGTGTCAGAAGAGGTTTGGATTCTGGGCTGTTTCCATCTGATATTGTGTGGCCACTCTGCTGGCCAGGCTTGTGAATGTCCCACTGACCTTTTTGACTTGTCTTAGATTACAGGATTCAGAGGAGGTTGGCGCTTTTTGCTGTCAGCAAAACCTTTTGGCCAAATATAAGGTTTCCCTGAATTAGGCTTTTCTTTTTACTGTGTTGCTAAATCCTTGGTTTCCTGTGTTTTGTGAGTGTTGCTCTTGGCAGATATGACATTGAAATGATGAATAATTGGAAGATTTTGGGTAAGGTTCTGTCCCATCTCAGAGTTCCATTAGAGAGATGCTCTCTAAATTCCCTCCCAGCTCGAGCATTCTGTGATTCTTCATTAGCCGTGCTGAATAATTCAGAGCGTACTCTTAATGGAATTCTAGGAGTGGGAGACTCTAAATTGAGAAATAGTTCATGAAAGTCTAAAAGTCTGTCTTCTAGTTCACCCAAAGACCTGTTGTGGCTCGTTGGGGTGCCACCCATTTTGACATGCCCAGGATCTTGGTGGTCTTGGGCAGACTAAACTGATTTGGAAGATGACAAAGCCCACATATATCAATGCAAGAAGGTAGCAGATTTCTTGTTATCATACAAGCAGGAACAGATCAATATCAAAATTTTAGTTGTTTTTAACTTAAAAAAGAATTATACAAGTAATACTTGTTCAGTGTAGAAAATTGAGAAAACAGACATAGGCAAAAAGGAAAAAAAAATTTGTAAAATAATCTTATCACCCAACATTAATCACTGTTATCATGTTGTAATTATTCTTGTCATTTTTCTATATAGCGATACATATATAAATGTGTGAGAAATAGAGAAATACCATACATAGTGTTTTATGACCTGCTTTTCTTTTTTATACTACTTTGTCTACATAACATTTTGGATAATTCTCTGAGTAGAGGTGATGGAAATAATGGCTACAGATACACAAGTCAAAGTTGAAAAGGGAAACATCAAGTGAGGGTTATAGGTGACTGCTGGATAAGCACGCTGTTCACCTCACAGTCACGGCGAAAGAGTTCTTATTTTCCTGGGGAGAAGATGCATTTAAAACAATCACTGGGTTTCCCAGGGGGGTTAACTTACCAGCTGTTAATGGAATAGTGTAATCTCTAAATCAGTAAGTCATGCTGATTGTTTGGCATCATGAAAATGAAATTTGCTGTTTGACAGAAACTTGCTTTTCAGCTGGTTTGGTAACTTGACATAACCAAGCTTCGGTTGGCCCTTGTGGTGGGCATCATCCTGGTGTCGGGATGCATGGGCATTGTCACAGGTGATGGCTCACCATCTCTCCTCTTTCCTCTAGCACCTTGAGATTGGGGCCTGTTCTACAAAGCAAAAAAGAATGTGTGTCTTGATAAGAAGTTTGTAGTCTTGCGACATTTCTCTCCTTTCCATCTCCAGTTCCAGTCGTGTCTCTTTCAGTCCACTTGTCACCTGTTGTGATTATGCTGCTTGTGCAAGGAAACTGCATTTCCTGTGGGAGCCGAAGATCGACCCACGACAAAGCAGATAGCCTCCCTTGATGATATTGGGGGAGGTGTTTGGGTGAGAGGTAGACAGCCATAGCCTCTCTTGAGGACTCTGAGATGCTGGAATGGGCTGCTACTGGGTATTTCAGCATTCCCTGACTCCCCACCGCTGATCTCTTTAAAAATACAATAACAGGGGCTGGCCCATGGTGCAGCGCTTAAGTGCGCACGTTCAGCTTCGGTGGCCCAGGGTTTGCCGGTTCGGATCCCAGGTGCAGACGTGGAACTGCTTGGCAAGCCGTGCTGTGGCAGGCGTCCCACATATAAAGTAGAGGAAGATGGGCACAGATGTTAGCTCAGGGCCAGTCTTCCTAAGCAAAAAAAGAGGAAGATTGGCAGCAGTTAGCACAGGGCTAATCTTCCTCTAAAAAAAAAAACACCCCCAAAATACAATGACACCTTTTTGGGGGAGTGTGGACATACAAGGTGATGTCCTAGGAGGACTCTTGGCCCTTGGATTCCATAGCTACAGTATAGTTTTCCTTTTAAGGTATTTTGAGTAAATGAGGATTGACATGTAGGATCAATCAGGAATGGGTTGAATGCCAGGTGCTGGGCTACATGCTTTACACACATTAATTCATTTAAATTCTACTCTATGGAAGTGGCTATTATTAGCTTCACTTTATGGGTGGTAAAACTGAAGCTCAGAGAGGTTAAATGCCTTACCTAAGATCATGCAGGCTCCTGGAATTGTGAAGAAGCTTGCTGGTGTTTGGGAGGAGAGGTAAAATGTGGTAGATAGACTAGGCAAAGGGGTGCCAAGTAAAATACAGGATGCCCAGATAAATTTCTGTATACAACAAATAATCTTTTAGTATAAGTATATTCCAAATATTGCATGGGACATACTTATGCTAAAAAGAGTATTCCTTGTTCATCTGAAATTCAAATTTAACTGGGTATCTTGCATTTTTATTGGTTAAATCTAGCAACCCTTTTTTGGTGGACCAGATTATGGGAGGTGGTTCCAAAAGCTAGGCAGAAGTGAAAGGAAAAGGGAGCCATGGAAGATGGTTTGAGAAGGGCAGTGACATGTTGAGCAACCATCTCAGCATAAGAGCAGGATGGAGCCCAGGCAGAAGTATGATGGGGCCGTTTAGTTCAGGCTCAAAGAGCCAACTGTGCTCATCTCTTCCCAACTGTGCATTTGGTGATTCCCATTGGTAGCTTCATATTAGACAAGGTGAGTGTGTTTACACTATGGAAATTGGCAAATGGTGCAAACCAGGGCCCCCAGAAGGCTAGTTGTTAAACATCTTCCAGCACACCAATGGGCCCAATGGAATAGATGGATATTTTGAAGGCAAAAATCAATGCAATCCAGAGATTGATTATTATATAGATACGATTTAGGGAGTATAGGAAAAGCATGTATCAAAGGCATTATCTGATCTGACATTTCAAAGGCAATTGACCACAAAGATTTTTAGGGAAAGAAATTGTTCTGGTCAAAGCATGCTGCTCCTGTGTTCCAAAATGAAGGCTGCTATTTGTATCAACGAGTAGGCACAGGCTACCTGGGAGGGTCAGAATGTGTACAGGGCAGAATTTGTATTCCACAGAATTAGGTAACCTTGGGTTTCTCCAGCCAGGTACTGGCACATGCCTTAGTGGATCGAGGCAGAGGCTGAGCCCTGCTCTTGAGCCATGGCCCAGATAGGGACAGAAAGAAGACTGATACAGTGAGAGAATTAGACGCAGCAAGGCAGCAGCCTATGGGCCTAGGAATTTCCGCTTTGTCACGATCTGTCAGAACCAGAGCTGATGAATCAAGAGTTCAGCTTTGGAGCCCTTAGTGGACAGGATGAAGAGAGCCTGGAAGCATTCTTAGGATTCCCAAAGGATTGCTTCTTGGGTCATAATTTTCGTTCTTAACTGTACCAAAATCACTTCTACTGTTGTTCTTGGCATTATGTCTTATTGTACTGCATCCTCCTTTTGATTCATCTCCACCACAGTTCTGTTGCATATTTCTAAGACATTGCATTAGGAAAACAAACAGTGCCATTAAATTCACCCCCTGCCTCCTTCTAACAGTACTTGCCTGATGACGGGAACCTGGTTGATACTTGACTGTGTCATAGTCAAACTTCAGAATATTGAGTAAAACCTAAAACTCCCTGCCAGAAACTTAGTTCCATTACATGGCACAGCTCCCAGGCAGGTCACATGAGGCTCTATGCTACAATTTTATTTTTCCTCTCCAAAGAATGTTAAGTCTTTTCATAACAGTTTCAATGCAGGGTAGAATGACGGCTTGCGGATGCCATGACGTGTCTCTGTTCTGAACTTCCATCAAGACTCAGACTCGATCCTCTGGGAAGCCTTCGCTGATCCATTTCCAGGAATAGTGAGGGCTCTCCTCTGGGCTGTCCTGCAGTGTCGTGTGCTGTAGTAATCAGTTTCCAGGCAGTGTCGTGATGGCACAAGCTCTGGCGTTAAACTGCCTCGTTCAAATCCTTCTTCCATAATCTACAAGCTCAGTCCGCTAGGAAGTTATTGAACACCTGGGCTTCATTTTTCTCATTTGTAAAATGAGCAGTAGCAGTTGTACCTTACATAAGACAGTTGCTGGAACCTATGCAAAGTGCTTAGCACCTTGCCTAACACATAGTAGGGACTGAATAAACATTATTATTGCTCTCTCTGCAATTGACCGAGTGTTTCTCGAAGGCTCCATCTTTCAATGTTAATGAATAACACAGTTTTGAGCACTTGCTAGGTGCTCAGAGTGGATGAATGAATGAAAGATGGAGTCTCCTTTCAATTGATTTGTTGAAAATAATCATTGAGTTTAGAAATAAAAAATAGTTTAATTCATAAAATTTTCTTCGTATACATGCTTTATAAAAGTCATATAAAATATTAAGCTCACTTGATTTTCAAATTAGAAACAAAGACTGTAATACTTTATTCAACAATTAAAAAATATATGTATGTATATTTATTCCATATTGCAGGCAGTACAGTTTACTAAAAGAAGCATGGCTTTCAGAGACAGACTAGCTTTAAATCCAGTCCCAACATTTACTGCTCATACGGCTTTGGGCAAAGGCGCTTCAATCTCCTGAGCCTGAGTTTCCCCATTTGTAAAGTGTGGCAGAGAAAATTTCCCTTTTGGGGGTGGTTGTGCGAATTAAATGAAATCACACCCAAAAAAGCACAGTTATTGGTATATACTAAATTGTCAGCAGAAGCTAATTTTATTTTTCAGTTGTTGTTATATTAGACAGAGGTGGGTCAAGGGAAAGAAAGGAAGAGAAGGGAAACAGAAAAGGATCAAGGTAGATAAGGCACAAAGGAGAAAGGCAGCTAGAAAAATAGAAGGGGCCACCAAAAAAAGAGAGATAAAGTGGCTTATAGATCTAATTTTGTCTTAAAATATTATTTTTTAGTTCTTTATTTTTTGCATAGGCAACATACACCCATGGCGTGTAATTCAGAAGGTACCAAATGGTACTCAGTGAAAAAGAAGTCACTTACATCCTGTCTGAGACAACCAGCTTACTTCTTTAGCAGCAACTACATCTACTGGGGTTTTTTTGTGATTCCTTCTAGAAATACTCCATACGTTGATCAGCAAAATATTCACATTTCCCTTGATTTAATTTTATTCTTCTACATAAGTAGTGGTGCACTAATTACACCGTTCCGCACCTTGCTTGCTCTGTTCAATGTGTTTGAGTAATCATATCTTTTCGGGAGATAGAGGGCTTCCGCCTTCCTTTCAGCCCTTGTCTTCCATTTATTAACTAGTCCCCATTGATGGAATTTTAGGTTGTTTCCAAACTTTTGTTATTACAGTTAAAACTACAATGAATAATTCTGTCCATGTGTGATTTCACACATGTGAGTGTTTCAGTGGGATAATTTCCTAGAAATGGAATTGCTTACTCAAAGGATACGGGCAAATTTGATAGATGGAGACAGATAGAGGTTGTACCAATTAACACTCTCCAATGAGGTGTGAGCAAACCTGTTCCTCATACTCTCGTCAGCACATGATACCATCATCTTGATCTTTGCCAGACTGATTAGGGAAAAACATATCTCAGTGTACTTTTAATTTACATCTCTCTTATTATAAGTAAGATGGAGCTTCTGATCAGATATTTGAGAATCATTTTAATTTCATTTTCCAGAAACTCTACTTTCATATCTTTTATCTGTTTTTCTGATCCTTTCATATTGATTTGAGGAGCTCTTGATATACTCCAAAAGGTAAACTTTTGTTTTTCATGTGCATTTTCAGTTTATCATTCATCTTTTTATTAATTTATAGTGATTTCTTTTTTTATTTGCCATGCAGAAAATTTATATTTATATGAAGCAGACTTTATATCCTTTCTTTTATGGCTTCTAGGTTTTGTGACATATTTAAAAAGGCTTAGTCTATTCTATCATAAGAATATTCTGGGGCTGGCCCCGTGGCCGAGTGGTTAAGTTCGCGCGCTCCACTGCAGGCAGCCCAGTGTTTCGTTGGTTCCAATCCTGGGCATGGACATGGCACTGCCCATCAAACCACGGTGAGGCGGCGTCCCACATGCCCCAACTAGAAGGACCCACAACGAAGAATATACAACTGTGTACTGGGGGGGCTTTGGGGAGAAAAAGGAAAAAAATAAAAATCTTGAAAAATAAAAAAGAATATTCTTGTAAGTTTTCCCAGAGTGTCTTTAAATAGTGATAGGTTTGTGAAGTATTGAGCAAATATAGACTATGTCGCATGACAAGATTAACTATTCTTGTCACACCCTAATGTAAATATACATACATAGAAAGAAATGTAGGTCTCTCTAAAAGGTAGAGTAAGCAATACATTTTTGCCTCTTTATACTTTTCTTTGTTTTCACGTTTTCTACATTGATCGTGTATTACTTTGATACTCAGAAAGATATTAATTAAATAAAAATTTACTTTTACGTCCTTTCACTTTCCTTTAAGAATATCCCCTGGTTCCTGGATCTCTCAGAATGCTAGTAATTCTGACTGTTTTGCTTTGGAAAACAGTTTGTCCAGCTTACACCCTGAACAGCTTTGGCCCATCCTAATGACTTCCTTGTTGCTAAATCCAATGGGAGTAATTTAGTCCTAATCTTGCTTTCCTGCTGGCATATCTGAAGTTCCTGACCATGCCTTTCCACTTGGCCTCAGTGCCTCCTCTCTCCCTGCTGTTCCTCCCTCTGTCCTCCTGGCTGCTTCTCAGGCAGTTGGCCTGCCTGGGAGGGCTCACTGTACAGCAGGCACTCTATGTGCTTTGCATATATTAGTTCGGTTAATCCTCACCACAATTTTTAAGGGAGCTGTAGTGAGCAACTGGATTTTTCAGATGAGAAACTGGAGAATTAGAAAAGTTAAGTAAGAGGTCCAAGAGTGCCCAGCTAGAAAAGGGTAGTGCCAAGATTGGAGCCCAGGGCTCTGTGCTCTTAACCAGCCCTCTACACTGTGTATCTAACGAGTGTGCTAAACTGTCCCAGACACTCTTTCCTCTGTGCCTTCTGTGGGTCAGCTCATCCTTGTGTGGCTTTATTTACCCTTTCTCTTTCATACAGATGACCCCCAAGTTTATGTTGTGGCTCCAATCTCTCCCCCGCATTCTGGACAGTCTAGACATTTTCAGTGTTCAGTGGACATTTCCACTTAGATATCCCACAGCATGCCAGTATCTCCTAAGATTGTGCATCTGGAAAGATGGGGGATATTTTTCACAGTGCCCAGTGGAGAAGGCTGGCAAATGAGACCACGGGGAACTTGAACTCAGGTGTTCTATAGCTGAGGTTAGTGCTTTGCTTTAATTAAGTTTGATTCAATTCATCAGAGCCTACTACAGGCCTTGGCCCTAGCCCTCAGAGAACTTTCAATGATTTAGCTTGATTTGCACGTCCTTGGTCTTTTACGGCCAATAAAACCTTTTGGAAGCTTCGTTGCCTTTCCCCACAGCCCAAAGTGATTTGTTTATCCTGATGGGAAGGCCCATTCATTTCCTAAAAGTGAACAGGGCTTGCTAACATGAGGTAATTGGTACTGAAGGCCTGAATCTGTTTAAATCCCTTAAGAGTCTCGGTCTAATCGCCAGAGAACTCAAGGTGGTACATTCGATTTAAAAACAATTGCATTCCAGTGGGAAGAGGAAGCTTCAACCAGGAGAGGAATCTTCTGGCTGAAAGACTGGTTTTTATGCCTTTGCTATTGATAAAAGTCACCATAGGAAGAGCACTACCAAGTCCAATTCTCCTTGATAGTGTTTTTCTTTTCTTTTCTCTCTTAATTAAAAAAAATAAATTGTAAAAGTAACACACGCTGATTGTAACTATGGCAAGACTGCCAGCCCCTTGGGATGACCACTGTTAACAGCCGCACTGTCTTCCACACCCTGCAACAGGTCACATGAATGGATATGAACAGACACTCTAATTACACATACAGGGTTGGGTTATTTATTTACTTATTTGTTAAGGTAGTGAAATCATGCAATGCATATTTCCCTGCAACTTGTTTTTCTCACTTAGGTCTATAACATGAATACCCCATCCAGGTCAGTTAACATAGCTTTTATTCTTTTTGATAATGTGTAATATCGCATGTTCCATGATTTATTCAACCAATTTCCTCTTGATGAACATCCAGTTGTTTTCAGTTTTCTATTTCTACAGGCAAGGCTGCAGGAGACATCCTTGTACATACATTCTTACATAATGAAGCATTTATTTCTAAAGAGTCCTAAAAGTAAGATTGCCAAGCTACAGGGTTGGCTAGTTTCTAAAACTACCTTAATATATGAGCAGGGGAAGAGAAAAGGGAAGTGATGCACTTCTGTCTGCCAGGTACTACAGTAGGTACTTTCCATAAGTTGTTTAGTTTCATCTTGGTCTCCTGCCTCTAGTCCTGCCCCAGTCCCTCTTCTATATAACCACAGATGAACATGTCACTTCTTTGCTTAGAGCCCTGCATGGTTCCCATCTCCTCTAGGATTAAGGCCAAGCTACTAACATGGCCCACAAGGCCCTCCACAGTTTGGTTTTATCTACCCTCGCAGTCTCTTTCTTGCCCCTCTCCCTCTTGCTTTGCATTCCAGCATACCTAAACAATTTGTAGCTACCCACCTTACCAGGCCCCTGCAACCCTCTAGGCCTTTGCTCTGCCTTCCTCTCTCTTCTGATGGTCCTCCCTATCCTCTTCCCCTGGCTCTTCTCTTAATCATCCGTTAGCACTTTGGCCCTTTTGGAATGCCTTTTGCAGGTTGGTTCATAAATAGTGATGCGAGATTATGCTGTAGTGATTTACAACCCACAAATTTCAAGTCTATCAGATTCCAAAACTCATACTTTTAGGAAAGGTTCTATAAGTTGATTCCCAGATCTGACTTGGGACAATAAGCAGTTCAGCCATTGAGAATGAATTCAATCTTAGAGACATGAGAATCCTAACAGCCTCTTTAGTATACCAAATCTGGGATGCCCAGTGTTGCATCTCACAGGGGACCTCCTCTTTGTGTTCTGGCAGCCAGTACTGAAAAGTTAAGCAGACCTTTATGACCCAAGATCTCCCAGGTACGGACTTAAAACCAGGCAAGAAAAACCAGTCCCCAGCCAAACTGAAGGATATTTGAGTCACTATCAGAGCGTCCCTCTGTCCTCACTTAATATATTTGAATTTAAATAGAACCCCTGCTTTCATACATACAACTTGTGTGGCTACAGAGTACTATAAAATTGGGGTTTGAAATTGAGTTTGAGCTCCAGCTTTGCCACATCCTCACCCCATCACTGGATCTCTGAGCCTCTCTTTCCTTGTCTTATGAAGTAACACTGACTGTAAGAATACTCACCTCAGGGCCCACGGCATGGCTGAGTGGTTAAGTTCTCACACTAGGCTTCGATGGCACAGGGTTTCACAGATTCAGATCCTGGGCCCAGACCTAGTACCACTGATCAAGCCATGCTGAGGTGGTGTCTCACATAGCAGAGCCAGAAGGACCTACACCTAGAATATACAACTATGTACTGGGCAGCTTTGGGGAGAAAAAGAAGGAAAAAAAAAAGATTGGCAACAGATGTTAGCTCAGGGCCAATCTTTAAAAAAAAATAAAAAAGGATACTCACCTCCCTATAATTTTGGGTAGACCACAAAGTGCTAACTTTCTGCTCCAGTTACTCATAATTCCAATGGAAATTCAGGTAAGTACCCTACTATATCAGGGGTCTCCAGAGAAACAGAACCAATAGGATATATACATATATTACATATTTTAATTGTAAATTTTATCTCATATTATTATATATTATATTTTATTTTAATATATTTAATTTTATTATAATATAATTTATGTTATATAAATTATATTATATTCTATATATAAACATATATTTTATATATATAAAAATATGTATGTATATATAAAATAAGGAATTGGCTCCCATGACTATAGAGGCTGAGAAATCCCAAGATCTGCATGCAGTCAGCAAACTGGAGGCCCAGGGGCGCCAGTGATGTAGTTCCAGTCTGAGTCTGAAGGCCTGAGAACCAGGATGGCCTAAGTTCCAGTCTGAGGGCAGGAGAAGATGAATGTTCCAGCTCAAGCATTCAGGCAGAGAGAGAGAGAGAAAGTGAAGTCTGCCTTACTCAGCCTTTTTGTTGTATTCAGGCCTTCAATGGATTGGATGAGCCCCACTCACCCTGGGGAGAACAATCTGCTTTGTTCAGTCTACCTATTCAAATGTCAATCTCATCCAGAAACACCCTCACGGACACACCCAGAATAGCATTTAACCAAATATCTGGGCACCCGTGGCCCAGTCAAGTTGACACAGAAAATGAACTGTCACATCTAACCTTCCTTATGCCCTCATAATTTGCGCTGTTAATCTTCTACAGGACTCTTATGCTCGCATTCCTTCTGTGTTGCTATCTGTATTGTTAAAACACATTAAAGACAAAATACTGGAAGTGGAGTAACTTTACCTTCTGAAAACATTTTTTTAAATGAAAATTATTTGCTAAGAGTCCAAGAGAATTCAGTTCAAAATAGTCCCCACTGGTATTCACTGTTTTCCCTCACCATGATTTGTGGGTTTTTTTAAATTGAAAAAACATAGACAAGTTTTTAGAGAAGTTTTAGTTTTCCAGCAAAATTGGGTAGAAGGTACAGAGATTTCCTGTATAACCCTTACCCCCCTACCTGTACTACCTCCTCTACTATCAACATCCTGTGCCAGAGTGGTTCATTTGTTACAATCGATGAACCTACATTGATACATCATTATCCTCAAATCAGTAGTTTACATTAGGGTTCACTCTTGATGTTGAACCCTCTATGGTTTTTGACAAATGTGTAATGACATGGACCCACCATTATAGTAGAGACTAGTTTCACTGCCCTAAAAATCCTCTGTGTTCCACCTATTCATCCCTTCCTTTCCCCAATCCCCAGCAACCACTGATCCTTTTACTGTTTCCACAGTTTTGTTTTTCAGAATGTCATATTATTGGAATTGGACAGCATGTAGGCTTTTCAGATTGGCTTCTTTCACTTGGTAATGTGAATTTAAGTTTCCTCCATGTCTTTTCATGGGTTGATAACTCATCCCTGATTTATTTTTATCATAGCATTTAGCACTAGCTGAGATATACTATTTATCTATTTGCATGCACGTTCATTTTCCACATCTCCCACTAGAATGGAAGCTTCTGGAAGGCAGGACTTTGTTTTATTACCACTGTATCCCAGTCCCTATAAAAATGTCCAGTGCATAATAAGCTCTCAAAAAAAAAAATTATTGAGCCAGCCCTGATGGCCTGGTAGTTGAAGTTTGGTGCTCACTGCTTCAGCGGCCTGGATTCGCTTCCTGGTTGTGGAACCACACCCCCTGCCTGTCAGTTGCCATGCTGTGGTGGTGGCTCACAAAGAAGAACTAGAATGACTTACAAGTAGCATATACAACCATGTACAGGGGCTTTGGGGAGGTAAAAAAAAAAAAGGAGGAAGATTGGCAACAGATGTTAGCTCAGGGTGAATCTTTCCCTGCAAAAAAAAGAAAAATTTATTGAGTGAATTAATGAAGAGATGAGTCACTTATAACTCTAAGCGTCTCATTTAGGGAATTGTTTCTGATATGTGTGACACAAGAGTCAATCCAATACTGCTATTTCAATGAGATTTAAATGTGATAACTCTTAAAGAGTTTGGGTCCCTTTTGGTTTGGATACAGGACTGGAGAGCTCATAATGATCAATAAACTAGAAAAAAATCATTGGTTTATAGCAATGTACTATTTTAATTTTTTAAATGCAGAAATAAATGGGAAGTGGACATTCTCCTGATAGCTGACTATTTAAAATGTTTAAAAATTTTCTATTATAAAAGCAGTAAAATTTCCTTCCCTATACACTCACTGACCTCTAATCCCACTCCTCAGAGGTAACCTCTTCTAAGAGTTCTGGAAGTTTTGTGCAAAATATAATATTTTTATGTGGTGGGTCACAGATTAACTCATTCTCTACACTTGGATATACAAAATGCAGCACATCTGTTTTGCTCTGATAGGCTATCTTGTTTTCCTCACAGTTTTCTTTCCCAATTGGGCAGAGGGAAGCCTATTCTGCTGGTGAACAGGAGCCCAGTGTCTTCTGCTTTAAAGAGTCTCCTTCCGCTTTGACACAGGTCTTTTCAAGGAAATTATCCTTGGGCATTCACTCCCCTGCCTTCTCCTACCCAAGATGGTGCCTTGGGATTTTATCTGGGAATTTACTGCTACCTGTGGTAGAAGTGTAGGTCACACCTTGTTCCCCTGGTCAGCCTGCAGGTGTCTGTTCCTGAAGCCTGCAGCCAGCAGACCAGAGGCCTGTGCTCCCTCAGCTCAGTCCTCCATGCTGACTTGGTGCCTCTGCAATTCCCCTGGCGCCAGCCTGGGAGCTCTCAGCACGGTGGTCCCTCATGCTCCTCCTTACCCCTTCCCTGGAGATCTCCTGTGTAGGCTGGCTAGCCCATGCTACCAGGTACTTTCTGTGCCCTTTGCAGGGTACAAAAAACTTGTGTACACTCTCACACCACGTGGCAACTAAGGGAGCCCTGTAACGCTAAATTCAGGCCCGTTTTCTGTTTCATCTGATGCAACATACAGAGAACTTCCTAGCCTGTCAAATGGAAAAGGAGCAGGAGGTTCTCTGCTTTCAACTTTCCCCTTAACCTAAGGCTCACCCTCTGGGATTTTGGCTCGGGAGGCAAGATTTCCATCACACACATATCTGACCCTCTGCCTCCCCTTTCTGTCTCTCTTCTTCCCACAGCCCACTGAGCCTGAAATTTGGACTTTCATTTTGCATTTCCTTCCTGTCTGCTAGCGACTTCTCCTATGGCATATCCTCCTCCATACCAACTCTAGTGCTATGTCTTTGTCTAAATACTAAGTACAGTGTTCAGGGAGAGAAATAAGCTTGCCGATAAGAGAACAAACATACACAGGGGAATACTTTGAAACTGACACCCATTAAGTGTATGTCTTTTATGTAGTTTAACTAGTCAAAGGTGAGGTCATGCTACATATAATGTTCTGTTTCTTCTGTGGCAATTTAGTATTTCTTTTTTTCCTTCATGAGGAAGATTGGCCCTGAGCTAACATCTGTTGCCAATCTTCCTCTTTTTGCTTGAGGAACATTGTTGCTGAGCTAACATCTGTACCAATCTTCCTCCACTTTGCATGTGGCATGCTGCCACAGCATGGCTTGATGAGTGGTGTGTAGGTCCACACCTAGGACTCAAACCAGTGAACCCTGGACCGACAAAGCAGAGCACATGAACCCAACCACTATGCCATGCGGTGGCCCTCAGTTTAATATTTCTTCGATATATTTCCATATTCACAGAGACACACAGACACGCATACATCTACTTTATTCTTTTTTAAGAGCTACATAATATTGCATAAAAGGTATGTAGTTTATTTAGCCAGTCTCCTACTGAAGGACGTGTAGGTCATTTCCAGTCATTTTCTATGCAAACAATTCTGTAGTGAACATTACTATATATAGTTTTGAGTTTCTTGAGTGTTTGCGTGAATGTATCCTTTGGCTAGATCTCTAGCAATGGAATTGCTTTACCAGCTGGTGTGTGTGTTTAAGATTATCTGAAACAGTTCTAGCACTTTATATCTAGCACTTCACAATCTCATCTTCTGATATGAAAGTCACAGTTTTCCCTTAAGATAACAGCTTTTATAACTATACTAGTGGTTAAGAGAGTGTGAGAATACATTTGGAAGAAAGAGAGGAAGAAACAGGAAGGCAGGAGATGAGTTGTTTGATAAGTACTAGTGTAGTGTGGGGGGTAGGTTCATGGATGTTGGGAATCATATAGACCTGGGCGGGAGGTCCAGCTCTGCCGTTTACTGTGTGACCTCAGTTTCCTTGTTTATACTTCTTGTTGTGAAGATCAAGTCTGACAGTCCGTGTAAAGTATTTAACATTCAATAAATGCTTACTCTCAGTACGATTACTGTGTACCTGGTACTATGCTACATGTTTAGCATGTACTAGACACTGAAGGGAATGCAAAAGGAAGTGCTAGACTTTATTCCAGACCAGATGGAAAAACACAACAAGCCTGTTGGGAACCGTCAGGAAACAACGAAGTCTTTCAAAAGCTCTCAGTGTCCTAGACAGTCAGATCTACTTTGGAGATTAGTTATGTGGATAATTTAAAAAAAATCAGTTCCAACAAAATAATTTCTTCATGGGAGTTTTAAAGAGCTCTCTTTAATTTCACATGACTTTCTTGAAAGCACCTCATAAGTCATATGACATGTTGATATGTCAGCCTCATTTTTCAAAAGTTCAATTACATGTTTGTCGTGGTTTCTATAGAGTCAACATCCTGAAATTCTTTAAAAAATGCTATTGGTATCTGGGTTGAAAAATAGCTTCAGGGTAGAGCTGAGGTAGATTTGCATTTCAAAGGGAAATTTTAGGCTTCTTTTTAGGATTATTTTGTAAAATGTCAGAGTCCTGTGTATGTCTCTGATTGAGGGTGTGGTGATGCCTGCTCTGGGTCAATAGAGGAAATTATGAAATAATGAAACTTAACTATAGCACTGTCTAACCAGGAGATGGAGGGATGGCTACAGCTTTTCCCCAAAGCTGGCCCTATTACATCATGACATATCACTAGTGATACTGTGGAAACAGTGTCTGGGACCTTCTCATTCTTTCCTCTGTTAGTCATCTCTTACAGTTCCAGGGTCAGTCAGACCTGGCTCTGAGACCTCATTCTGGCTCTTGTTACCTACACGACCTTAGGGAACTCTTTTCAATCTATGCTTTTTCATGGTCCAGTGGAGACAAATGTCCATTACTGTGCATTTGGACAAGCACTTCAGGAGATTCTAATATGGGAGGAAGGGAACTAAAATCTGGAGAGGTGGAGTGACTTGCCTAAGACAGTACAAATACTCAGTGGCAAAGTCTAGAATTGATCCAGGGTTTCCTGACTCCTGGTGCAGCATTCTGTCCATAAAAGCAGTGGCCTACCTGGGGGTTAGGGGTGGGAGAGAGATCCTCCAGTGTTGCCTCCTACCATAAGGCAGCTCAAATGCTCCTCTTCAGAAAGACAGACCCTAGACAGACTCACCATTCAGCTCCAAGGGGCACCACCTTACCTGCTTCTCTTTCCTCCCAGCTTTCCCAATGCTACTCCCTTCCTCCTCAAGCTCCAAGTAAAAACCTAAAAGTCGTTGCAGATACCTTCCTCTCTCTCACCCCGTATATAATCTTCTGGAAGTCCTGTCAGTTTTCTCTTGTAAATAACTTTCAGATTTATTTACTTCTGTCTGTCTCCACTGCTACTCCCCCAGTCCAAGGTTCCACCATCTCCTACCTGGACCATGACTTCCCATCTGGCCTCAGACTGAACTTTCCACAATGTGATTCTGCTTTTTCTTTACCACCTGATTTAAAACCCTTCAATGACTCTCTATGGCTGTTAGGTTGGAGGTACAACATGATGTGACCTCCAGCACCCTGCAAGGTCTAGCTTTTCAGTCTTATCTTGTACTATTCTTCTCTTCTCTGTGCTCCTTCTTTCAGTTTCCTGAATGTATCAGCTCCTCCCTGCCATAGGGCCTTTGCACATGCTGCTCTTTTGCCTGGAACACTCTTTTCTCTCTTCTTTCTTTGCCCAGTCAACTCCTACTCACCCTTCAGATCTCAGCCCAAGGCTCACTTTCATAAGAAAACCTTTTATAACTGCTTCCAGTTTGTCAGGTTTCTGTTACAGCACTCTCAGAACCATTTTTTCCCCTTTATGTATGTTTATTACAGTCTGTAATTCATACACTCATTTGTATAACTACTTGATTAGTTTTAGTCTCCCCCACTCTATTGTATGTTCTATGAGGGCAGATTACATGCTTGATTTTTTTAAACACTTTTTACTATTATTATTATTATTATTGGTGAGAAAGATTGTCCTTGAGCTAACATCTCTGCCAATCTCTCTCTATTTTTTTTGTATGTGGGACATTGCCACAGCATGGCTTGATGAGTAGTGTTATAGGTCTGCACCTGGGATCCGAACCTGCGAACCCCAGGCTACTGAAGCAGACATGCAAGCTTAACCATGGAGCCACTGGGCCAGCTCCGTTACATGACTGATTTTTCTCACTATTGTTCCCCCAGTGTCTAACATAGTGCCTGGCACCTAGTGAGTCCTCAATAAAAATTTGCTTAATGAATGAATGAAGCTTATGTTCAGTTCTTCCTGAAATCTCCCCTTGATCTACTTCATCTGACTCCAATCACTTAAGGCCTATCTTTCATGTGTACACTTACTTAGTTGGGCACATGTACATACATGTGTGTCTTTTATGTTCTCTTTATCAGAAGGTAGCCTCTATATTCCATCTGGGCCATCTTCAGTGGTACTTTTAATCTGAGTGTCTTGGATAGGAAACAGCAGGGGCCTCGTGACTGTAGGGAAGGGAAGTACTTAGTAAATTACCCTTCCTCTCTCTCTTTTACTGAAGTGCTGGGGAAATCCCTTTGGCCATGAAAGCCAGGGACAGAGTCAGGCTGGAGGCTGCAAACTATCACGGTTTACATCAAGGCTTGAACACAAGATAACTCAGGAAAAAAAGATGGAAATCCATACCTATTCATAGTCCATCAAATTCCTTTACCGGTGGGAATCATAGTGTTAGGGTGCTGTATGAGACCTTTCGGCTGATCATCTCAAGACTTCATAGGATTCAAATCACTATAGTAAATTGCTTTAAACTATAACCTACATCCAGACAGGATCTAAGATTGGTAGATTGTTGGGTTCTGTGGTATAGGGCGCCTCACTAAGCGTGTGTTCAACAGGCCAAACAAACTATTGGCCTGAGGCAAAAATGGGGTGGGGAGGCTCTGAGATCTTCCCTGGGGCATCTGGGAGTGTCCCCAAGAACCAGAAATTTCGTATTGTGAAACTAGGGACTATCCGAGATAAGACATGCGGCGCCTTTGCTCTTAGTAAATGTTAGTGCTTAGTAAATGTTAGCGATTCTTTTATTACTGTAGACAGCAAATAGGCACTTATGCTTTAGTTGGGGGAAGAAGTGACATGCACAGCTCTCCTTTTCTCCAAGGCATAGACACATTGGAATCTACTTGTTTATTAAGACACTCCGATGGTCTATCACACTTTTAAAAAATGTCGTTTCTTTTAAAATTCAATCCTAACCAGAAGAATCTATAACATGCTTCAAGTGGTAGAAAAGAGGAAGCTTTTTCTGAATACCTTTTGTTGTGTAACCACTGAATTCCTGCCTGAGCAATGAGAACTTGTCAAGAAACAGGTCCCCCAATATAACCTTTAGCACACTTTTACTCTTCCTTTGTGGATCTATCACAATGTGTTATTATTTGTCATTTGTGTCTTTTTTAAAAAAAACTGAATTTTCTCATTCTTACTAGACTTTAAGCTCCATGGGAGCAGGAATCTCTATTTTGATAACTTCTGTCTGTATTCGTAGGACCTAGAACCATCTCCGATATAGGGTAAGTGCCTAATAACCATTTACGAGTATCAGTTCACTTAGTTTCCCCAGGAACCCAGAAGGCAGACATTATTGTTATCCTCATTTTATAAATGAGAAAGCTGAGGCACAGAGAGGCTAAGTAATTTGCCAGTCAGTAGTTGAGTCTGTAGTGGAACCAAATCAGTCTGGATGGGTTAATCATTATGATCTTCTACCACGAATAGTGTTAAAAGAATGAAGGCTCCATGGGAACAGACTTGGAGCACCTTTGGCCATGTGATATATGAATCACGCAGACAGACATGTTCAGGGTTTCAGTTGGCTGGGAAGGCTTAACTTAAATAGTATGCCCCTGAGCTAGGGGGGAAGGGTTGGGAGGGGACAGGTGAGGACACGGTAAGTAGAGTAGGCAAGTCTGGTCAGAAGTACGCCAGGAGCCAAGGTGGTCTGGCCTGGTCTGTTTCATAATACTCCTCTTTTTATGGATTGGAAGTCAAGATCTAGGTTGTTTCTATACTTGTAAGCAGAATAGCCTAAGTGTGGGGAGTATTTCTCAAGATTCCTAAAGCCAAACATAGAGCTTGTGCGCTTTCTAGTTGCATAACTGGTTCTAACCCCCTCCGACACCGTTGACAAGCTAGAGCAGGTAACAGGCTCAGGGAGTTCATGGTGGCCTGTGCTATGCTCTCTTTCTTATAGATGACTTTATTTTTTAAAGCTGGGTCTTTAAAATGTCATTTTAAACAAATTCTCTACAAATTATTTATGCTTATGGTTTTAAAAAGAGAAACCAACCAGAGTAGAAGGGCACAAAGTGAAAAGTGAGAGTACCTTCATCCAGAAGTCTTTGACGTATTTATCAATCTATATGTAGTCTGATCCTTTTTTTTTTGCACTTAAACGGGAACATACTATATTACATGTGTCAAATTTTGTTTCTTTTTAAAAATAGATTTATAGATTTATTTGGCGGCTGGCCCCGTGGCCAAGTGGTTGAGGTTGCATGCTCTGCTTTGGCGGCCCAGGATTTCACCAGTTCGAATCCTGGGCGCTGACACAGCACTGCTCATCAGGCCACACTGAGGCGGCATCCCACATGCCACAACTAGAAGGACCCACAACTAAAAATACACAACTATGTATCGAGGGCCTTTGGGAGAAAGAGGAAAAATAAAATCTTAAAAAAGGGGCTGGCCCCGTGGCCGAGTGGTTAAGTTCACGCGTTCCACTGCAGGTGGCCCAGTGTTTCATTGGTTCGAATCCTGGGCGCGGACATGGTACTGCTCATCAAACCACGCTGAGGCAGTGTCCCACATGCCACAACCACAACTAGAAGGACCCACAACAAAGAATATACAACTATGTTCTGGGGGGCTTTGGGGAGAAAAAGGGAAAAAAAATCTTAAAGAAAAAGATTTATTTGGACACTTGTGGGTTAATATGGTAGATTGAACACATAATTTTTCTGCCTTCCAAAACTCCACTAAAACTACAGAAAGGGATTTTGTTTGAAGACAAAATTTATAAAGATGGAATTTATAGAAGAGGAATCAAAAGCTCTTAACATTTTGGAAGCAGAAAGGCAGGTGGAAGAGTGGCAACTGATGTAGCAGACCCAGGAAAGCTGTGTCATAAACTGGCCATGGAGAAAGCTGAGAGCCACTTGCTCTAACTCAGGATGCTCATCGGCTCAGCAGCTGACAGCTGGAATCATGTGTATTAGGGTGATAGGAGCAGGGAGTAAGCATGTGGGGATCAAGATGTCTGGGCTGGGAATGCAAGGCACAGATGAAGAGGCGAACTCTATACTGAAAATGAGGGGATTATGTGCATAACGATGCATATGCATACTGACGATGTTTTTCCCACTTGGCTTCCTAAGCTCAGCAGTGAGGTCTTCACCCTCCAAGTAGGAGCTGGAAGGGTACACATTGGGACTCTGACCCATGCAAGCAGAAAGACATAAGGATACTGACAGTGTATTGCCCAGATCGCTCTTCAGGGAAGCTCAAAGTCAGTAAGCCCCATCCTCAAGCTTAAAGCTTCTAATCAGCCCTTTCCTCCCATTCTTTTAAACATGAGCATAGAACCAGCTATGTGAGGACATGAGAAAATTCTCTAACAGGAGAAAATCCAAAACAAACAGAAAAGCAACTTTGAGGAAACAGATTGTGCAGTTAGAAGAAAACCTGACATTAATATCCTCAGGGAAAATATTTCTTCCGTAAAAGAAGAACAGGATGCTATAAAAAGTAAAGTTTGGAGACAAAAATAATCTTTGGATATTGGAAACATATCAGAAGTGAAAAACTCAAAGGAAGATTTAGATAAAAAGTTGAGGAAATTCCCAGAAAGTAGAGTAAAAACAAAAAAGTTGAAAATAGAACAGAGAAGAAAATTAGAGGATGCATCCAGAAGATCTAACAACCCAACAGTATAAGTCCGAAAAAGAAAGAGAGAGCAGAGAACATGGAGGGGAGAATATTTTTCTGAACTGAAGAACATGAATTTTGTGATTAAAGGGACCCAATGATTGCCGAACTCAATGGATGAAAAAATACCCCAGCATAATTGAAAAATTTCATTACCTTGGGAATAAGGAAGATTCTACAAGTGTCCAGACAGAAAAAAACAGGTCACATACAACTGAGCAGCAATGAATAGAACTTTGAACTTCTCAAGAACAGCACTGGAAGCTAAAAGACCATGGACAATACTCTCAAAAATATGAAAGACATTTATTCCCAACCTAGATTTCTATATCAAGCCAAAATATGAGTCCAATGTGAAGGTGAAAAAAATATACTCCAGACGGGTGAATCTAAAAAGATTGTGGTAAGTTCCCCTTCCTAGGAAGCTCCTGGAGGATCACTCACTGTGGATGAATGAATAAGCCAAGAAAGAGGAAGGCATGGAATACAAGAGATCCATCACTGTAGAGAAAGGAAGGGAATCTCCTGGAGAGTGGTGAAGGGAGATCCCAGGATGACAATCATGCATCAGATGTAGAGGGCAATCAGTGCAGATTGGAACAGCATGACTCAGGAAGTGGGTTGAATCACAACCTTGGTGACAGTCATCACCAAGACTGCTGTTGTACCAGTCTTTTTTAAGAAAAATTATTGTAGTAAAAAAACACATTATGTAAAATTTAACATCTTAACCATTTTTAAGTGTACAGTTCAGTAGTGTTATTTCACATTGTTGTGAAATATACCTCCAGAACTTTTTCATCTTGCAAAACTGAACATCTATACCCATTAAACAACAACTCTCCTTTCCCCCTCACTCCACCATTGTACTTTCTGTTTCTATGAATTCAAACACTTTAGACATCTCATATAAGTGGAATCATACAGTATTTGTCTTTTGTGACTGGCTTACGCCACTTGGCATAATGTCCTCAAGGTTCATCCATGTTGTAGCATGTAACAGAGTTTCCTTCCTTTTTAAGACTGAATAGGGGCCGGCCTGGTGGCGCAGTGGTTAAGTTCGCACGTTCTGCCTCTCGGCGTCCGGGGGTTCACCGGTTCGGATCCCGGGTGCAGACATGACACTGCTTGGTACACCATGCTGTGGTAGGCATCCCACATATAAAGTAGAGGAAGATGGGCACGGATGTTAGCTCAGGGCCAGTCTTCCTCAACAAAATGAGGAGGATTGGCAGCAGTTAGCTCAGGGCTAATCTTCCTAAAAAAAAAAAAAAGACTGAATAATATTCCATTGTATGTATACACCTCATTTGGTTTATCCATTCATCTGCCAGTGGACATTTGGGTTGCTTCAACCTCTTGGCTATTATGAATAGTGTTGCTATAAACACTGGTAAACAAATATCTCTTTGGGACCTTGCTTTCGATTCTTTTGAGTGTATACTCAGAAGTGAGATTGCTGGATCACTTGGTAGTTCTATTTTTAATTTTTTGGGTAACTGCCATACTATTTTACATAGCAATTGCACTATTTTACAAGCCCACCAACAGTGCACAAAGGTTCTAATTTCTCCACATCCTTGCTAACACTTATTATTTTCTTTCTTTTATTTAAATAGTAGCCATCTTACTGGGTGTGAGGTGATATTTCATTGTGGTTTGGATTTGCATTTCTCTGATGATTGCTGATGTTGAGTATCTTTTCATATGCTTGTTGACCATTTGTATGTTATCTTTAAAAAATATCTATTCATGTCCTTTGCCTATTTATATGGTGTATATATAAGGGTCCAATTTCACTCTTTTTTTTTTTGCATGTGGGTATCCAGTTTTCCCAGCACCGTTTGTGGAAGAAACTGTCCTTTCCTCATTGAGTGGTCTTGACATCCTTGTCGAAGATGATTTGACCATATAACAAGAGTTTATTTCTGGGCTCTCTATTCCATTGATCTATGTGTCTGTTTTTATGCCAGTGCCATATTGTTTTAATTACTGTAGCTTTATAATATATTTCGTAATCAGGAAGTGTGAGTCTTCAAAATTTGTTCTTTTTCAAAATTATTTTGCCTATTTGGGGTCCCATGAGATTCCAGATGAATTTTAAGTTGAATTTTTCTATTCCTGCAAAATATTCTGTTGCGATTTGATAAGGATTGCATTGAATCTGTAGATTACTTTGGATAATCTGAACATTGTACCAGTGTTTTTAACTGTATAAACTACTATAAGATGAATTTGACCAAAATGAGGGTGTAAGGTAAGAAATTGGAAGACAGGAGACCACTGGGAACTCACAGATTACCTGATGGAAATGACCAGTGGAATACTGTACTGAAAGGCCATTTGGCAGTGTGGAAGAGTTAGTATTAGATGTATAAAGATAGTCAAGCTAATAAAAAATAAGACCATTATTAGATTTAGGAAAAACAAAAAACAAGAAGAGAAGCATTGTCACAGCACATTACAGTGCTTGACTGTGATTAATATTTGCGTGGGCATATAATGTAAATATTGAATATTTAGTTAACAAAAAAGTATGTATATGAAATTGTGAGAGAGAAAGTACAGTGTTGGGACAGTTAGACCTTCACTTGCCCATAATAGGAAGGCAATAATAAGTCAAAAGACGCCAATATTCTTTGATTGTTTAGAGCCGTGCTATCCAATATGAAAGGCACTAGCCACCTGTGGCTAGTACTCAGTAGAGGACTGGAAATGTAACTGGTGCAAATTGAGATAGACTTTTAGTTGTGAGCTACACACTGAATTTTGAAGACTTATACAAAAGGAGAATGTAAAATATCTCTTTAAGGATTTTTATATTGATTACATGTTGCAGTGATAATAAAAATATTATCAATAAAATATTTTTATTGAGGGGCCGTCCCCGTGGCCCAGTGGTTAAGTTTGTGTGCTCCACTTGGGCGGCCCAAGGTTTTACCGGTTCAGATCCTGGGCGCGTACATGGCACTGCTCATCAGGTCATGTTGAGGCGGCATCCCACGTGCCACAACTAGAAGGACCCACAACTGAAAATACACAGCTATGTACTGGGGGCTTTGGAGAGAAAAAGGAAAGATAAAATCTTTAAAAATATATATTTTATTGATAAAAATATTTTTAATATTTTGGGTTAAATAAAAGGTATTATTAAAATTTATTTCACTTCTTTCTTTTACCTTTTTTAAAAAGGTGGCTACTAGGGAATTTAAAATTCCATAAGTGGCTTGCATTATATTTCTATTAGATAGCACTGGTTTAGAAATAAGGTGATGTATAAACCCAGAAGAAACAGCTAAGATAGTGAGAAGTAGATGTCCCTGAGGAAGGCACTGGGGGCTGTGGAGGGGTGGAACAGGGAATTACTGTATTTCTTTTTTTTTTTTTCCTTCTTCTTCTTCTCACCAAAGTCCCCCAGTACATAGTTGTATATTCTAGTTGTGAGCGCCTCTGGTTGTGCTATGTGGGATGCCACCTCAGCGTGTCCTGATGAGTGGTGCCAGGTCTGTGCCCAGGATCCGAACCAGTGAACCCTGGGCCACCGAAGTGGAGCACGCGAACTTAACCACTCAGCCATGGGGCCGGCCCCACTGTATTTCATTCTAAACCTTTTAATATCATTTGACTTTTAAAATAAGTGGATATATGACTGTTAAATACAATTTATTAAAATATATTTATTTGGTTAGTTTTAATTACAATATATTTACTTGGACAGTTTCTCCTGTTAGTCCAGATAGATTTACCTGATCTTTTAGGAACTACATAATATTCCACTATATGGGGTTAAAATAATTGCTGTAATTAGTCCCTCTCTTTTATGGATACTTGTTTCCAGATTCTTTTTTTTTCTTTTGCTGTTTCAAATATCACTTTAATGCATATCTCTGAGCATAGATCTTTGTCATATTATATCTACAAGATGAATATCCAGAAGTGGGCTTCTGGTACAAATGGTATGTGCATTTAAAGTTTTGATAGGCCCATCAAATTTCTCTTCAGAGAAATTACACTGGTTTACATTCCCACCAACAATACTAGCTTTTCCACACTTCGATCAAAATGGAAATTATCAATATTCATGGCCCTCACTTTTTGTTGTTATTTGTGATGTTGAGCATTATGTATATGTTTTATTGGCCAGTGTCCTCACTCTGCTCATGTCCTTTGCTCATTTTTGTTTTTGGTTGCTGTCTTTTTCTATGTGATTTATAAGAGTGGGTAGATACTTTCTTAATGGATTTTGAGGTCTATTGTAGATGGGAAAGATGTTTGTCTTCCTAACAGAAGACCAATCCCGTAGTGTCCGATGACGGAAAAGGTGAGAATGTGTATGTTGGTGACGTTTCACATTTGTCAAAAAAAGCCATTTAAATAAGCAGAACCACATGTGTCCCAGAAACAAAAACCAACCAAATCTGCTAACATCATGGCTAAGTATTAGAGTAATAAAAGATTATTTTGACAGGGAAAGATGATTTTGTGGCAAGAAACAGAAAGATTTTTAGTTTTTAGATCTGTGCTACCTCTTTCCTGACTCCTTTGTTTAAGTTCATTCTTAGTTTCCATAATTTGTCTTCAAACCTAACCTTACAAAAGTACTGTGTCGGGGCCGGCCCTGTGACAGAGTAGTTAAGTTCACGCGCTCCGCTTCGGCGGCCCACCGTTTCACTGGTTTGGATTCTGGGCACGGACATGGTACCGCTCATCAGGCCACGTTGAGGTGGCATCCCACATGCCACAACTAGAAGAACGCACAACTAAAATATACAACTATGTACTGGGGGGATTTGTGGAGAAAAAGAAAAAAAAAAAAAAGATTGGCAACAGTTGTTAGCTCAGGTGCCAATCTCTTAAAAAAAAAAGTGCTGTGTCATCCAGTCTGAATGTTTACACACACACACATCCTGCTTAAAAGACAACAACAACTATGAAATGGTTTTTTCCCCCCTCCACATTATTCTATCCCTTTACTCCCCAGCAGGCAACCTTTAGGAGCAGTGGCTACTGCAAATTCATGGTTCGGACACTTGAAGATATGCATAGTCTATTGAGTTAAAGTGGAAGGATGCATGCAGGTGTTAATAGTCATCGTTATTCTGCCAAGGGAAAGAGTCGTTTCTGATATAGCAGCAGCTGGGGATAACTTATTTAAATAACTTCTCTTTCCCCCAATTTAATAGTAAAATATCAATGTAAAAATAAAGTAGAAAAATGTGTCATGTGGTGGAGAGGTATGTGGTGGAGATATGTAAGGGCAAGTCAACAGAGAAGTAAGAGCTTAGAATCTAAAAATAAGTGTTTCTCCATTGTTTATACAAACACAGGACCAAAAAGCCCCATATAATGTCAGAGTACATGTTTTTATCTCTAGGGAGCTTTCTCCTAAGCCACCCCAGAAAGTGGGTTTACATCCTCCTGCTCTGAAATATCTCTGAGGGAGAAGGGCTCCATGACAATCCTCAGAAATCCACGTGAGTGTTCAACCCTCCTGCAAGTCAGAAGGATCTTGCTTCACTTAGTTGAGATCATTTCCTCTTCTATCCTTCATGGGAATGAAAAGAGACCGGATCACTATTCATAACCCAATAATCTTCCACAGGCTCGTTGTATCACTTCTTTCCTGGCTTCTTCAAACTAAAAGAATCCTCCTCTGTGATACATTTTTTTCTCTACATCCTTGAATAATTTCGAAGCTCCTTTCTGACTTCTCTCTCCATATGACACCAAAATTGATCTCCTTTAAGGTTGAAATTTGCAACTAAGTCTTTAGTTATTTTAACATAACTGGTGGTAGAAATCAAAAGTGATGGTGTTGTTTCGTCATTGCTGAAAAACTTCACCTTTTCCTCTCCTGCTTCCAACCTTCAACCTCCAGCTCCAACCACCAGTAACAACAACGTGTCTCCAGGGCTTAAAATAGAAATTCAACAAAATTTGAGTACTGGCATTGTGCCAGAAGCTTTTGTCTTGTGGAACACTCAAAAATGGAATAACCCATTGTTACAACAGCATTCTGTGTAGGTTTGCCAATCCAGGCACCAGAATTCTGTGTCTGGCAGGGCTCATCCAGACACATGGGGGAAGCTCTGTCTCTAAGCTCTAAAAAACAAATGAAAGGTCACTTGAGATTGAAGGAGCATGATAACATGGATTTAGAGCCTGATATAATTTACTATGCAGTTAACTCTAGTGTAATTATGTACAACAAATTATCGATGATTGGAGGTAGGGTCCTGATCCCAACTTCCTGTTCCTCCTGCCTAAGGCATTGGTGAATCAAGTTCTTATCCAAGGATGGTTGTGGGAATTGTCTTCCTCCCATTCTGGCTTAGATCTCTAATCTATGTTCTTGTGCTATGCTAGTTAGGGTGGGGGTGGCCACGATCTCGAACGAAGAATCTTATTCTCATCCTCTTTTTTTGCATTCTGTCAAAGTTCTTTCTGGAGTTTTTGCCAACCGCATGGCTAAGGAGGCTTAGCCTTCCATCAAAGGAGTGTGTAGTAAGCCTGTTGCTTGTCACTTATTACTGAGAAACGGCTTCTCTCCTCTCTATATAGCCTTGTCCTGCTCTGTTCTCTTTCCCTCTGGTGATCTGGCACTGTGTTCTGTCCACTTCCTTTGGCTGGAAAAATTACTTCCTGCTTTTTTTTTTCTTAAGAATGCATGTACCCCTATTTACAAAACATGCTCAATAGAGAAAATTTGGAAAATACCAAAAAGCACAAGAGAAAAAGTATGCATAATTTTACTACCCAGAGGTCATCACTATTAATATTTTAAGGTATATATACATATTGTATATACGCATTTTACTTTATACTACAAAAGAGCTATTATACTGTGCTTCTTGTTATAACATTTTAAAATTTGGCAATATGTTATATTCATCTTCCCATATTATTCATGTCAAAAATATGTTTCATGACATTTTTTATTAATAGATTTTTTTGTGTGTGTAAGAGGAAGATTGGCCCTGAGGTAACATCTGTTGCCAAGTTTCCTCTTTTTGCTTGAGGAAGATTGTCAGTAACATCCACGCCAATCCTCCTCTATTTTATGTGGGATGCCACCACAGCGTGGCTTGGCGAGCCACGCTAGGTCCGTGCCCAGGATCTGAACCTACAAACTCTGGGCCGCTGAAGTGGAGTGGGCAAACTTAACCACTGCATCACCGGGCCAGCCCCTTAATAGATTTTATTGAGTCAATTTTATAGACATAAATTATTTCCATTTTTCTATCAGGTGTAATATTGTAATGAACATCATTGCACAGACACCTTTGCACTCATTTGACATTTTCTGCAGAACGAAATCCTAGAAGTGAAATTGTAGGGTCAAAGGGCATGTACATCTAAGGCTTTTGATAAAGAGTGGCATGTTGCCCCTCATAAAGGTGGTACCAGTTTGCTTTCTCACCAGCAGCATGTGGAAGTATCCATGTTTCAAGACTGTGGTCAACAGTAGGCACTTAACTTTTTAACTTTGTTCATCTTGATAAGTACAAAATGGTATCTCTTGTTCAATAATGGCATTTCTTTGATTATGAGTCTGAATATATTTACATGTGTTTCATGGTCAGATACACTTTTTTGTGATTTGCTTCTTTAGGTCCTTGGTTCTTTGTTTTGTTCATTTTTTAAAATTTCTTTGTGTTGGATACATAAACTCCACTAACTCATTGGCAACATGGCAGCGTGATTATTAGCCTGGAGCCAGATGTCCTGGGCCCAAGTCCCACTCTGCCTCTAACTGGCTGTGTAACCCTCTCTAAGTTACTTAGTCTCTCTGTGCCTCAGTTTTCTCATCTGTGAAATGAAGAATTATGTCTGCCTCAGAGGGTTGTTGTGAGGATTAAATAAGTCAATATATGCAAAGCACTTAAAACACTATCTGGCACATAGTCATTGCTAAATAAATGTGAGTTATGATAAATACTTAAGATACTCTCTATACAGTAAGGATATTGACCCTTTATTATATGTGTTACAAATACTTTCCCTTATTTTTCTTAATTTTGTATATGAATTTTACGTACAAAATTCTGTAAATCAAATTTATCCATTTTTTTCCTTTATAGCTTCTACCATGGTGTCATGCATATAAAGTCTTTTCTTATTCCAGGATTATGTAAATATTACCATGTTGTCATCCAGGGTTTCGTTTGCTTTCTCATTTGTGTTTTTTATTTAAAAAATTGTAATTATTTAACCTACATGGAATTCATTTTGGTGAATAAACTGATAAGATACTAATATTATTGCTTTTTAAAATCTCAATGCTGTTTATTGAATAATCTTTCTTCTTCCTATTTATTAGAAGCACCACCTTTATGGTGAATCACCATATATGGTGACTACTTATGTATACTTATTAGTTTCTGAGCTTTCTACTCCATTTCACTGAGCTCCCTCTCTCTCCTATTATCAACACCACATTGGTCAAATTATTGTAGCTTTAAAATACATCTTACTTTTGGCAGTGAAGGTGCATCCTTTGTTATTACTCCATTTTTTTCTTAGCTATCACATCTCATTAACTTTGAAATAACTTTTTCAAATTTCAAAAAGTCTTTTTTAATTGAAATTTGAATTAAATATATAAATTATTGTGGAATGAATTGGCGTCTTTACAATGCTGACTTTCCTCATTTGATAAGCTAATTCATGTCTATTTATCAGAAATTCTACAGATTTCTGTTAAATGTTGTTTTGTTTTTCCACCAAGGCTGATTTTCTAAAAAAGTGAGGTAAAAAAGACATAACAAAAAATTTTGGTTTTTAAAAATCTATATAGGTCCTATATATTTCCTTTTAGATTAATTCCTGTGTATTTTATATTTTTGTTGTGCTTTGTAAATAGAATACTTTGCCATTATATATAAATAATATATATATATATTTCCATTATATACAAAATTTCCCGGTATTAAAATCTGCCTCACATATGGAGGAAAGTCTTTTTGTATATTTTGTAACTGGTTGTAGTACCAAACTGTCCTATTTATACTAATAGCTGCTGTTACTTGAAGTGATTTTTAGTAGTAAGCATATCATTCAAATAATATTTTCTGGCTTCTTTTGTGACACTTACGCTTGTTTTTTTCTTGTCTCATTGCTACTCAAACTTCTAGAGTGTTAAATGTTTTCAGCGATTCTGAGCCTTCTTGTCTCACTTCAGTTTTTACCGGGAATACTGGCTGTTGACTGGAGGTGAGAATGCCATGTTGGGAGTTATAACTAAGAACAGATTTTTCACTGAGCAAAGTCACGAAGGCCTATCACATCCGTGATAAAATCATTCCACATCCCTTGTGGTTGTAATTGCTCAAGAATGGAACTGTTTATCACTTTGTGTCCAACATGACTTAATCTGCATGTATTATATGATTTAATTCTCATAACAGCTCTGTGAAGTAGATACTCTTATCCCTATTTTCAGAAGAGGAAGCTGAAATTCAGGAGAATATACGAGTTGCTTAATCCCCAGTCACCACATGACAACAGTGCATTTGAGCTAATTCTACTTGGTTTTTTTCCTGGTGTTTTACAAAGTTATGGGAATAGTGGAAGTTACAAATTCCATTACTCTGTGAAATCCAAAAGGAATATAAAGAAATATATATAGTCTTAACTCAGTAGTTCTCAAATTTAATGTTCATAAGAATCACCTGGAGTACCTTTAAAAGTACAGATTCTTGGGGCTGGCCAGGTAGTGTAGTCATTAAGTTCGCACCTTCTGCTTTGGCAGCCCCGGGTTCATGGGTTGGATCCTGAGCGTGAACCTATGCACCACTCATCAAGCCATGCTGTGGCAGTGTCCCACATACAAAAGAGAGGAAGATTGGCATAGATATTAGCTCAGGGGCAGTCTTCTTCACCAGGAAAAAGAAAAAAAGATACAGATTCTTGGGCCTTACTTTCAGAAATTTTAGTTCCTAAGGGCTGGGCTGGACTGGGGACCTGGGATCTGTATTTTTGAGAGAGGAGGACTACAAATATCCCTTTAAAAAACAACGTTTTAACTATGTAACTAGGGATATTATGTCAGGAGTTCTTGACAAAACCCTTGGATACTGATGCATTGACCCAGATATTCTAATAGGTAGGTGCCTAGATGGTGCAATTCCAGGTTCCCAAATAAATCTGGGGTTATATGGGCGCCTTGGAGCCTAAAATTCACCATTAGAGGCGACTTTTCCTCATCAGATAGTCCTCCTTTCACAATTCCCTGGGAGATGGTTTAATTGGTCTCTAATTCCTTGATTCATCAGAATAACTTGTACCCTGATGAGACCAACAGGGAGAAAGGTAGGCAAAGATGAAGAGCTGAAGAGGGGAAAGAGCCTGAAGTAAGTATGAGAAGACCATGCTGGGCCTGGCTAGTTTCTGCCAGCCAGCCTCTTGGCAATTGCTGTCTCCTCTGCTTGCTTCACTTGACTCTGCCATTGCATCCCCTGAACCAGATGGACATTTTTGAGAGGTTATCTGAAGTCCTAGAAGAAATCCTTCCAGGTTGATTAAGCTTCTGCTTCCTTCTTGGGCATGCAGATTCTGATTCCCACCTGGGCTCACTTGGAAACTTTGAGGAATATTCTTTGCAAGGGGAGCAAGTGTGATGTTGCTGCTGCTATTTTTTGGATCACACTCTGGTACAGTGAAACTCGAGGATACTCTACCCATGATAACATCAAATAAAATGCAGTTGCCAGTTGGCTCCCACCATCCTTTCACCCTGTTTCTTGGAGGATGGGCTCATTATAATACTTATCTTTTGGAAAGGGGCTAGGAAGTGACTTCTTGATCATTTGACACTTGTTCAGTTCATTAAATGGTCAATTGCCTACACATCGAATAAACACTAATGTTTTTAAATTTTAAAATATTTTTAAATTTTAAAATGTTATTTTTCAATAACTTTTCAGTATTATAACTCTGCAATTTGCAGTATTAGAAGTCTTGTCCCTGTTTATTCCACTGTAGTGTAGTTTATTGCACTTTAAAAAATCGTAACCTGAGGTTTTCTTTAGAATTTAGATCTTTCCCTGCTAATTCCTTCCTTTCTTTCACTAAGCATTCATTGCACCCCAGGCATTGTATCAGGCACTGTCCCTAAGGAACTCTTAGTTGGGGTGGAGATTTGGGGGAGAGTCTTAGCTGGTTTGTTAGGGTTGTATAGCTCAGAGGGCTGGTGAGGCAAAGAGAAGGTGACCTAACACCAACAATTCTTCTTTCCCTCCCTAGAATATAGCACTAACCTTTAACTTTTCATTTTCACTTAAAAACCCCATTTCTCAAAGAGTACCTTACCCTAAACTGGTTACTTATTTTCCTCCTTTACTATCATAATCAAAAAACATTCACGAATCATCTTAGTGGTTGGCTATCGTCTCAAGCTGTCATCTACGCAGCTCTTTGGCCACTTCCCCAAATGGTTTGAGGTCTTTGACACCTGGAATTCCTACTCCTGCCACCTTCTTTGGAGAGCATCAGTGACCACATAGCTGATCCTTCTAATGTTCCATTCTCTTGGAGACCTCCTCAGTTCCAATGATCTTCACTGCTTTTCCGTTTCAGCTCTTTTTGTCACTGGCCTCACCTTGGATTTGCTATCCAGCAGGGCTGCTTCACCCATGAGGTCTTAAAGGCCAAGACCCCACTCTAATAATGGCTTCTGATCTTCCCTGTCACTCCCTTTTCCATTACATCAGCTCTTGGGTCTCATTGAGTCTTCCAGTTCCTTCCACTTCAAGTGGATCAGTCCTCTTTTGATTTCACTTTTTTTCCTGGGCAACATAGATCTTATTGTGTATCTAGTTTTGTGTGTGTGTGTAGGAATGTATGCTATAGCTATTTTGTTTCAGATTATCTATTTTTACTGATATAGAATTTATATGCAGTAAAATGCACAGGTCTTAGATGTACAGCCTGAAGACGTTTTACGTATGCATCACCTATGTAACCACGACTCAGATCAAGATATAGAACATTTCCATTGCCCCATAGAATTCTGTCCAGCTCCTTTCCAGTTAATAACCACCTTCCACATGTAACTGCTATCATGACTTCTAATCAGCAGAGATCAGTTTTTGCCTATACTTGAGCTTCCTATAAGTGGAAAAGTCTTTGCTTCATAGAAATTAAGATTTAAATTAATTGTTACTAGTCAACCCATGGTGGGAGTTGGGGTTTTAAATGTGTTCCATTAGCTTCACAAATACCCAGCTATTATAATAAACAGGAAAAAAAATCCTTCTCCCCATATTTTACTGATATCTTTGTTCTTTCCTCAGAGTAGTCTGTCCCTGGAGACCCTCCTCTATCGCTCTTGGCATTTAGCTCAGGTCTTGATGCTCAGGTCTCATCCCCATATCCTGCTCCAGAAAAGGGAGATTGTCCCTCTGTCTCTTTCTTTCTCTGACTCCACCCTTACTCACAGAAAAATGCAACTGGACCCAAACAGAGACACCTTTGGTTGAGAACAATAGATGCTTTTTGGGAGCCAAGCTCCTCTGCAAACAAGTTCCCATAGCTGTAGGGCAAGTATGTTATACCTTGATTTGAGCAGAGAAGGAAGCACAATTTGCTGTAATTTTGACTATGCGTATTCCTTTAAGCCTTCCAATATAAAAACATACAAGGTATTATTGGTTCAATTTATCCAGGACCTATGTTGTATGAAGGAGAAGACACAGTGTCCAGTGTCAGAATCCAAAGGCATCAACCACATTTATTGTTTGTCTCAATTTCTTTGTAGTCTCCAGATGACTTTTTATGTGTTCCCGGAAATACCCCCTGGGTCCTCTTTTCTCCTCCCTCCACACACACACACTCTGCCTGGGGAATTTTGTCATCACCTGTTATAGCTTCAGCCATCATCTTTATGGGTGTGACTCTCACATATGCTTGTCTCAGCCTAACCTTGGACTGAGCCTAGTCTATCCTTCCTGGATATCTCCACTTACATCTTCAAGCCAATAGGTCCCAACCTGGATTCAGACCCTTCTCTCTTCCAAATCTGCTCACCTTCCTGTAGTCTATGTATTGATGAGGTGAGTCTCCCTACACCCTCATCTGTGAGTTCTACCTCATCAAATTGTCCTGGGTCTGTCTCTTCCATTCCACTTGCATTGTCACTGTCCTAGTTCAGGGCCCACCATCTCCTGCCAGATCTTGCCTCAAAGCCTTCCTGTTCTGTTCCCCTTCACCTGTTCTGCTCCTACTGCTGAGGGGTGTTTCTAACACAATATCTGATCTCATCACTTTCTGATTCAAAATGCTTCAGTGGTTTCCTACTTCAATGTCTTACACTAGTCCATAAGCCTTTCATAAGCTGGTGCCTACCTACTTGTTCAGACTTATCACCTTGCCACTTTCCCTTCAAACTCTGAGCTTCAGTAATCCTGAACTATCAGACATTCTCTGAATATACTATATGCTATGCCTTTGTGCTGCTGTCACTTTTCCTGAGATACCTCTTCCTATTGTCCACCTGGGAAGAGTAGGGCAGCCTCAATGCTACCCTTGTGAAGGTAGCCCCTTTGTGAAGTCTTCCCTAATTCCCTATCCCTTAAGCATAGCATCCTCAGTCCCACACACACAAGGAAATGAATTCTGCAAACAACTTGTTTGAGCTTGAAACCAGCTCCATAGAGGCAAGCATCTTCCTATATTGTAACTGTCTACATTTTCTATCTCCTACTTGTCTACAAGTTCCCAGAAGGCAGGGAGTCTCTTGTTCAGCTTTGCCTGGAGGTGACACTCAATCATTTGTTAAAGGAATGAATGAATAAATGGTGTAGCACTGTGCTGGGTACTTTGCAGATAAGTTGGAGGTCATTTCTACCCTCTTTAGACTTATCTGTAAAAAGAATGATGAAGGCTGGAAAGGTAAAAGACCAAGCAATAAACAGCTATTCTTTGAGAAATACTTATCTTGTGTTTTTGAACAACAGATTAAGGGCCTTTTAAATGAATGTGTGATGGGAGAGAGACTCCAGGAAATTACCTTCTCTTTCTGATTAATCGGTGGAGGCTTGACAGTTGGAAGGCTGGGGCTTCTGGACCTGAGGCTGGGGTGGTAGTGTGGAAGACTGTTCACAGGGCAGGGGAGGGTTTTCCAGGCACTGGGTGTGTTTTTGGAAGAAACTCCTACTCATGTGTAGAATGTTGCTAGGAAGGCACTTACAGCAGATTTGCCTAAGCACTGGCAGGGTGGGCAACACAGGAGTGAGATAAGCAATGGGATGGTGAGATAATTCAGGGCCCTCTGACTAACAGGCAGAGTCTGGATTGCTTGGATCTAGTTCCTTTCAAGTGTGCTCAGATATTCCACCCTTGGGGATCACATCTAATTCATCTGTCAGTCTTAAGGGCTAATCTCTCTTAACTACCAACTAACTTGAATACTGTCTTTTCCCCAGGGCCACTGAGGACAGAAATTAAGTCAGGAAAAGCTTACCCTTCCCACCTCACATCCATATATATATATATATACATACACACGCTCACTCACTCTTTCACAAACTCACAGCTTTTCATCTGAGAAGGAATGTGAGATCACAATAACTTGAGACAATTTTGGGAGAGGTCATTTGATGTCATCTCTAAGGTTTTTATTGTTCTTTTCTGGAGTGGAGGCAGGTTAACGTGTAAGTACACACACGTGTTCACGCATATGTGTGTTCAGCTTGTATAAAGCACAAAATTTGGAAACTTTCTGATGGCATTATTAGCTTCCATAATAAAAGAAGTAATTGAGCATCAGAGAGGTTAAGTGACTTGCCTTTGATCAGAGAGAAAACTTTGGACAAGTTACTGACACTTTCTGAGCCCCAGTTTTCTCACCTCTACAATGGAGCTGATAATACTGTACTGGGTATTGTAGTTATTGCCCCAAATTCTATTCCATTCCTCCTCCATTGTGTCACAGCTGCCTTTTCTTTCTTTTTTCTTTTCTTTTTTTTTTAGGAAGATTAGCCCTGAGCTAATATCTGCTGCCAATCCTCCTCTTTTTTTCTGAGGAAGACTGGCCCTGAGCTAACATCCGTGCCCATCCTCCTCTACTTTATGTGTGGGATGCCCGCCACAGCATGGCTTGACAAGGCACCCAGGATCCGAATTGGCAAACCCTGGGCCACCGAAGCGGAACGTGTGAACTTAACTGCTGTGCCACCAGGCTGGCCCCGCAGCTGCCTTTTTAAAAAGAGGGTCAGAGTAGTTCTCAACCTTGAATAGTTATTCCTCAGAGGTATTTGAAAATGTGTGGGGACATTCTTGATTGTCACAATGACTAGAGGAGACACTACTGATGTTTAGTATGATAGATCCACTCTTGTCCATAGACTGGGTCCTTATGGGTCCAAGTCAATTGGGATAAGCCTTCCCCTTTGCCACAGAGAGGGATGAATGTACTCTTTATCCTTAAGGGACTGCCTGCTGAGTTGGAAAACTGTAAGGAGCCATAGGAACAGTTATGAAGAAACATTAACAACAAGTGGTATCACTGGTGGTAGAAGTCTGGCCCTTGGTCATACCCTGACTTGAGTTGTTTCCTACTGATTCTGGTAAGTTCATCTTATCCACTCCCACTGTACTGGAAACTCTGAGGGCAGAGACCACATCTTCCAATGCTCTTTTATTCCACATAGCATCAAATCCAATGCTTTGTGCATAAAGTATTCTCAGTAAATTATTACTGAGTTCAGTTGGATAGATTTGGGGGTTAAGATCTAGAAGTGTGGGTTTAGGAGAAAGTTTCTAGTTCTTAGAGGCACCGCCAGACTGAGACCAACCAAGGTACAGTTGGGGTGAATCAGTAATTTCTTAGAATCTCAGGGTGAGAAGGGCCCTTAAATGTTATGGGACACCTCACCTTCCCACCTGTGCAACAGTTCTGGGTACCCTCTTTTTAAAGGGTCACAATGATTTTCAACCAGGGACAGTAACCTCTGTATTTCCCTTGGAGGTGTTTGGAAATGTGGCATGGGGCATAGGGTCATTTGGGGTGGTCACATGAGTAGGGGGCACCTATGGCACTCAGTGGGCAGGTGCCGTGGATTCTAAATGATCTCAAAGCACAGGAAAGTCCTATTCAATAAAGAATTGTTCTGTTTCAAATGCCAATAGTTGTCCTTTTGACAAACACTGTAAAACTGGAGCTTGTTCAAGGAAGAGATACCAGGTGATGGTCACCAATGAGTAATTTTTATCTAAGACATATTTCAATTCAATATGGAAAGGCACTTTCTCTTTTTCTTATTGCAGCCTTATTTTATATTAACATAAAAAATATTAACAGTTAACAGAAAATTTCTCTATATGAGTATATGTATATATATTTGTATGTTTTTAAATTTTTAAACAAAAGAGATCATATTGTCCACTGTTCTGCAACTTGCTTTTTCACTTTACATTATTCCTTTGATATATTTCTATATCATCAGATATAATAATAATGATGATAAAAATAATAATTGCTAATATTTATCCAATGCTAACTACAAACCAAGTGCTGCCTAATTGCTTTCTATGTTATAACTCATTTAATCTTCACAGCAGCCCTTTGAGATAGGAACTGTTATGAACCTTATTAGCTACCGTGTAGTCAGAGATACTAAGTCACTTTCATGGTTTGTTTTACTTTGGTTGTAGCTTTTTACAGCTTAACTGGGTTTTAACCCCTATGGCAGACTGACTCCAGATGACCACCCCCTCTATTATCTTTGCCTTTTGGTATTCACACTCTTGTATAATCCCCTCCCCTTGAGTGTAGGTGGGACCTATGACTTGATTCTAGCCAATAGACTATGGAAAAAGTGATGGATGTCACTCTCATGATTGCATAACATTGTATAAGGCTCCATCTTGCTGGCACATTAGCTTTGGAGACTCTCTTTGCTGGCTTGATGAAGTAAGCAGTTATCAAGCCACCTTCTGGAAGCTGAGAACAACCTCTAGGATCTGAGGGTGGTCTCCAGCCCCTATGGAAACTGTGAGAAAATGAATGTGTATTGTTTTAAGCCTCTAAGTTTGTGGTAATTTGTTATAGAGCATAGAAAACTAATCCAACTCCATTTTATAGGGAGGAAACAGAGGCAGATAGAGCTAAATAACTTGCCTGAGGTCATGCAGTGGCAAAGCTGGTAAATGAACCCTGGCTCCAGAGTTCATGCTCTTAGTAATTCTTCTTGTCTGCCTCTACAGAGACCTACCTTATTCTTTTAAACAGCTGGAAGGTCTCACATAGTATGGATAAACTTTAATTTATGTATCCATATTCCTACCAATAGATGTTTAGACTATTCCCTGTTTGTTTGTTCATTTATTTATGTATTTGAATAAAAGATATGCTATAATGAGCATCTACATTTTTTGCCCACTTTTTATTTTTCTGGGAAAGATTTACCCTGAGCTAACATCTATTGCCAATCTGCCTCTTTTTTTTTTTTATTCCCAAAGCCCCAGTACATACTTGTATATTATAGCTGTAAGTCCTTCTAGTTCTTCCATGTGGGCTGCTGCCACAGCATGGCTCCTGACAGATGAATGGTGTAATTATGTGCCTGGCAACTGAACCTGGGCTGCTGAAGCAGAGTGTGCCAAACTTTAACTACTAGGCCATCAGGGCTGGCTCCCGACTTTTATGGATATATGTTTAAAATAATTCTTAGCAGTAAATTGCTGGACTAAAGGTTATTTTCATTTAAAATTCTGATACAATGGTCAGTTTTCCTCAAAAAAGATCATGCCAATAGGAGGGAAATTTTGTCAGAACTGCCCAAAAATGGAATGGGAAGATTTCTGGACAAAGATGGCAGATTGAACATACATTTCCAGTTCTTTCTTCCTCCCCAAACCACTAAAAATAAAATAAAGACTTTTTTTAAAGGAACAAACCAACAAGCTTGGGAGAATGAGAGATGACGCCAAGAAGGAAATATTTTGAAGGTGGAAAGCAGATGGACAAGTGATAACTGACTTGGGGAAAGTCACTGGGAAATGTGAATCCTAGGTTGGTAGTGGGGAAAGCTGAGAATTCCCTGATCTAAACTTCAGAATTCCCCAAAGACCTTGGAATTGACAGCAGTAGGTATCTATGGAACTAGAGTGAAGGGGCAAGCCTAAAATTAGGTGACATAGAAAAGTCAAGAAGTAGAGTCCTGGACTCTTCCAATAATTCACTGATGCTAGATCATTGCTGCATCCCTACTGCAACCATAGCAGAAGCCTGGAGGTTTTTTTCCTCTGGAGAAGATAAACAAAGTGTCTTTGGACTGAGGACCCAGCATAGTTGAGGGCAGTGACAGAGATATTGTGCAAAAACATCCCAGGCTCTTAGAATTCTGTCAGCCAGGACTTCAACTTCCAAAGAGAAGAGTTTACTCTGGCATATCTGACCAGTCCAAGAAGAAGAAACACCTGACGTTTCTGATATTGGAAGTTCCTCAACAAACAACCTAGCTAGGTTGCACTACAATGAAACCAAAATTGGACAGATCCCATTTGAAGACCAGAGTTCCAGTCAGTTTTTAATCCCTATTTAATATGAACAGACAGCCAAGGAATACAAGACCTCTGAGAACAGCCTCAAATGAAAAATAGAGACCAAAATAGTCAAATAAACAGTTGGAAAAAGCTAACTCAGAGGGAAGAAAAAGAGATTATGCAAGGAAAAGAAACTTTCAAGGAAAAAAATTATTAATATTTTTAGAGATATAAAAGAAACTATTTTAACCATAAGATGAAAAATAGGATGCTAGAAAAAGCAATTAATAGAACAAAGAAAGCTCTTAGGGAGGCTGGCCCAGTGGTTAAGTTTCACACTCCACTTCAGTGGCCTGGGGTTCGTGGGTTTGGATCCTGGGCATGGACCTAGCACACCACTCCTCAAGCCATGCTGTGGCGGCATCCCACATACAAAATAGAGGAAGATTGGCACAGATGTTAGCTCAGCGACAATCTTTCTCACCAAAAAAAAAAAAAAAAAAGCTCTTAGAAATAAAATGACATCAAATGTGAACATTTCAATAGAACAGATGGAAGATAATGTTGAAGAAACATCTCAGAAATTAGAATAGAAAAAAATGAGATAGAAAATGGGAGAGAGAAAGTAAAGATAAAATAGTTAGAGGATCAGTCCAGGAAGCACAGTTTCTGAATAAGAGTGTCCAAAAGGGGGAACAGAACAAACTAAGTGGAGGAAATAGTCAACAAAGTAATTCAAGCACATTTCGCAGACCTGGGAGACATGGGTTTCCTGACTGAAATTGCCTACTGAGTGCCCAGTACAATGCAAGAAAATACACTCACACCCAAAGACAGCACTGTGAAATTTCAGGACACTCAAGACAAGGAGATGATCTTAAAAGTTTCAAGGGAGACAAAACCAATCACATACAAAGAACAGCTATCAGAATGACTCTAGACTTCTTGATAGCAACACTAGAAGCTAGAATACAATTTAAAACCAAGTATGAGATAAAATAAAGATGTATTTCGTTTTGAAAACATTCAAAAATTTTATCTCCCACAGAACCTTTCTCAAGAAGCTACTGTGGGGTGAGCACCACTAGCACAATGGAGAAAAACAAATAAGAGAGGGACAGGAGATACAGGAAAAGGGAGAAAAGGGAATCTCCAGGTAATGGTAAAGGAAGTTCCCAGATGGCAACTGTACACCAGGCGTGGAATGTAACCAGTCCACATTAGAGTAAGCCAGGAGGCTCTGAGATGGCTAGAATACCTGATGTATATGAATGTCTTGAGAGGAAATTCAGGTATTTGACAGAAATCGAGGGTTTGATAAGTACATAAAAAATAAGCAAAGGCAAAGTGTGAGACTTTTTATTAATCCTGGAGGAAATAAAAAGATGTATAGGAAAAGAAAAATAATCATGGTTTACATCATGACTCAACTCTGAATAGTGTTTGGTTATAGTAATAATGTAAACACAGAATGCTGATCTAACCAAAATTGCTGCATAAACTATGTTACAATAATAAGGAGATGGAAAGGGTGTGTGTGTATCTTGTCGGTGGGAGTGAAAGAGAACAAAGCGATCTAACATTGTGGGAAGTTAATGGAGAATGCCTAATACTGAGAAATTATGAAATAGCAATATAAGGAGGTTATTTAGAGATATAGAGGTAAAATTTTCTAAAAAAATTGAAAGTGGATGCTTCCAGTGAGGAACTTCTATGTTTCTTAATGAATTTTTTAGAACTATTCAACCCTTAAATTGCGTGCATATATAATTTTGTTTAGAAAAAAATAAAATCTGAAATGTTTGAGAATACTTTTTAGGAGGGTGATGTAAAGGTGATCCAAGCATCTTGAGATTGATTGGATGAAATTCCTTCAGATTTTCTTCCAAGCCTGACGTTTGACAAGCTAATGATTTTCAGTAATGGGACTGTCTGCTTTCCAAAGCAGTTGAATTCCCATTGAACTGTGGAAAAGCTCTTCCTTAAACTGAACTATAGCTTCAGATAATCTCTACTATTGGTTCTAGTTTTACTACTTGGGACCCTAAGACCAAGTCTAATCCCTCCTCTTCATCACGCCGTTGAAACGATTAGACTGTCATCATTGATAAATGATCCCTACTTCCCACGTTCACTTGCATGGTTTTTGGTCTTCTTATATCCAGTTCAACTTCCTGTCATTACCTTCCACTTCTAAAGAGACAGAGAGAGTGAAAGTGTGTGTGTATGTGTTCAGAACAGAATATTCCAGTTGTGGCTGACTACAGGACATCTCCTCCTTGGCTGTCAAGCTTAGCAGTTAAGAGCAGAGGTTCCTGAGCCAGCCAGTCTGGGTTTAGATCCAGGTTTGATACTTCCTAGCTGTGTGACTTAGAATGAATTCTATAACTTCCTCTGTCCTTCAGTTTCCTCTTCTTCTTCAACCAACATTAGGAATTATAAAATGGGGATAATGTCAGCATCTTCCTTATGGGGTTGCAAAAATTAAACGATGTAATATATGCCCAGCACTTAGAACAATGACTGACACATGGTAGATGTTCAATGATTGTTGGCTATTAACCTTTCTCCCTAGAATTGTTGAATTAATATAGCCCAAGACACCCATTAATAGAGCAATCAATCAAACAACAAATATTTATTGAGTTTCTCCTCTGTGCTAGATGCTGGAATGAGGAGAGTAGGACCAGCCCCTTATCTGAAGGAATCAATAGTCCATCACCATGTTGACTCATTGAGTTAATTAAGAACAAAAGTCCTTTACCTTATTTTATTTTTTCATTTTGTAAAAATATAACATACTTAAAAAAGTCAATTATTTTATCAAAGATATACTTGTACATAATTTATAAAGTTAAATAGTATTGAAAGTTTATAACAAAACACAATGGTTCCCTGCATCAATTCTCACACTCCTCCAGTGCCCCTTCCCAGAGGTAATCACTTTTGATTCTTTTGGTCATTTCTTTTGGAGTATACATCTAGGTACTTCCAAATAGTATGCCTAGATTATACTGTTTTGAATTGTGACTTTTAGACATTTTTTATCACCTATTATGGTAGATAAGCATCCAACTCTCTTACACCATCTTCCTCTCTGTTCCTATGCCCCATGCCCCCAAGCTAATAAATTTTTTAAACATTTTTTTATCATTTATTTATTTATTTTCATAATACACTTTTTGGTTAAATCAACTTTTGTGCTTACATAACTTGTCTATGCAAATACAATTCACAGTTTAGTATTGTGGGCTATGGCTCTGTTCTTCTGGTTTTTCTTGAAATTAATTGTTTCCTTTTCCCCTCATTTGCTTAATTTTCTTTGTACCTACCTTCTAATAGACACAAGGTCAACCAACATTAGGTAAATCTATTAATCTCTTTCTTTCTCTTGAATAGAGCCCCCGATTCCTCCACCCTTGTTCTATCTGGGTTGAGTACTCTCCATGCTGTTCCAGAGCTGTGATGCTAGGACTTCCCTTCGCTATCAACCTTGGAATTCCCTATGTTTTTCTCCTGAGTTGAAGTCCTCATCTCTTCCTCTTTCTTGGTTTACTTTTTTTTTTTTTGAGGAAGATTAGCCCTGAGCTAACATCTGCTGCCAATCCTCCTCTTTTTGCTGAGGAAGACTGGCCCTGAGCTAACATCCGTGCCCACCTTCCTCTACTTTATATGTGGGATGCCTACAACAGCATGGCTTGCCAAGTACTGCCATGTCTGCACCCGGGATCCGAACCAGTGAACCCCAGGCTGCTGAAGCAGAATGTGTGAACTTAACTGCTGCGCACTGGGCCAGCCCCCTGATTTACTCTTTCGTGTTTGTGGAGAACATCCTCTAGTAGTCAAGGCAAAAATGGATCTTCTCTTTGTCCCCATTGTTCTGAAATTCCACAATAATGTTCCTGGACATGGGCCTATTTTCATCCATTGTGCTTGTCTCTCAGTGGCCCTTTCAGGATATCTAGAAACTCATCTTTCACTTCCGAGAAATTTGCTTGAATTACTTTATTGATGATTTCTTCTCCTTGGTTTTCTGCTCCCTCTTTCTGAAACTCTTGTTAATCAGATATTGGAAGTCCTGGATTAGTCTTCTAATGTCCTCATTTTTTCTTTTCTGTTTTTCCCTTTGCATTTCACTCTCCTTTTTAGGAGAATGCCTCAAATTTCTTTTCTGATCCTTCTTTTGGGTTTTTCGTTATTACCATTATGTTTATTAATTTCTAATACCTCTTTTTTTTAAACTTGAATACCCCTTTTTCTATTTGCTTATTCTTTTCTTATTTCCCTGAGAGTACTAATGACACTTTTTTATTTGTTTTAATTCCTATATATTTTATTTCCTCTAAGTTGCTCTTATCTATTTGTTTTGTTCTCTAGTTTTCTTGTTTTAGGTCTTCCTTAGACATCTGGTAATCTTGGATGTCTGCTCAGGATTAGAGTAGAGGACCAAAAAGCTCATTGACTTCGGGCTTCATTGTACCATGATCTGGAAGCACTGTTTACTTCAGGAAACCCCTGATTCAGTTTTTCCCAGTCACATTCTCGGACTGGTCACATTCTCCAGAAAGAAACTTTTCTCATCTTCTGTCAAGGTTACAAGAATGCTGCCAGTGTTCTGGTAGCCAATTGAGGAAGTAAGGCTGGGAGTCTCAGCATTTGATGGTCACTAAATGCCCTAGGTTGTGGTACTGTTTCCAAACCAACAACTGGATCAGTTGGCCTCCACTCCGGAAAGAGTTCCTTCAAAGAATAAACCTGTTATCCTTCTGTGGGGGTGGGGAAAAGCAGGGTACAGACCTAGTGATGAGGAGCAGCGAGGGAGAAGGCGGCTCTAACTGCTTCCTAAACAGCCTTCACTCAGCCCTTCTTAGGTTTGTTTGCTTTGTCTTAACCCTCACTTTCTGAAGTATTTGGAACTACCAGTTCCTAAGTCTTCTGAGAACTCTGCACTGTAGATTTCTTTGGTTTTCAGTTTTTACCATTGTTGACCTAGAACTCAAAATTCTGATGTACTGTTACTTCAGCCCCAACTACATATGAGCTGCATTATATTCTAGGATTACACTTCTTTCTTCCTCCCTCCCTCCATTTCCTCTCCTTCCCTCTCTCCCTCTCTCTCTCTCTCTTTCTTTTCTTTATTATCTCTTTTTGGATATCTGCCCTTCTGGATTGGTCTTCTATTTTTTTAAAAACTTTTTCCTCTTTTCAATTTCTTTCTTTTTTTCCTATTCCTTCTTGGAGATTTACTCAGCTTTGTTATTTAACCCCTTCTGTTGAGCTTTTGATCTCTGCTATCATATTTAGAATTCCCAAGAACTCTTTTTTAAAAAAATACTGTCTTGTTGCATGAATATGATATCTTCTTTTATCTCTTTGAGGAAATTTATATTAGCTTAAAACATTTTTCTTACTTCTTATTTTTTTTATTTCTCCTGAATTTCTTCTTCCTGTTAGTTTTTTTGGTCTGTTTCTTTCAAGGGTATGGCTTTCTTCAAATGTCTTGGTTACTTACTTTTAAGGGAGAGGCACCGAAATGCTGATTTGAAGTTTTGTTTTGTTTTGTTTAAGATTGGTCCTGAGCTAACATCTGTTGCCAATCTTCCTCTTTCTTTTTTTTTCTCCCTAAAGCCCCAGTACATAGTTGTATAACCTAGTGGTAAGTCATTCCAGTTCTCCTGTGTGGGATGCCACCACAAAATGGCTTGATGAACGGTATGTAGGTCTGCACCCAGGATCTGAACCAGCGAACCCCAGGCCACCGAAGCAGAGCGCATGAACTTAACCATTTGGCCATGGGGCCGGCCCCTGATTGGAAGTTTTATGTAGATAGCGCTTATTAGCTGGTCGGCTTTTCTGAAGAGAGATCTGGCAGGGCTCTCGATTTTTACATCGGAAGATCTTTAAATGTCAGTATATGCGGGGATGGAAGGTTTCTCTTGGGATATTCAGTTCCCCCAGAGAGGAGTTGTCTAGTCTGTTACCTGGAGGACATAAACCTGCCTTGCAAGTATTCTGATAGCTGAGCCTCAAAAATGTTGGGCAAAGGGGTAATGTTGGTGTGTGTGTGCAGGTGCACCTGCGTGACTCTTTCACCTAATCTCCCTGACTTCTGTTTGGTATTTCACTTTGCCCACACCTGTGGCTGAAGTCCCCTATACAGACTCCCTTGGCTGCTTACAGTTTTTTCCCTTAACATTTTTTTTGTAATCCTACTTTAATGGGTTGTGGGGGGGGGGGGGGGGGGGGGGGGGGGGGGGGGAGCAGGGAGGATAAACATAAATCTTTAATTCTTTAAGTGGAACTAGAAGTTCCGCCTTTGTATTTATTCTTACCTACTCTGGCCAAGTTATGTCTCCTCCCTGAATTTGTGCAACTGTTTACACGGAAACTTACTCCCCTGAGTCTTGTTTAATCTGAAAGGGCATATTAGGATTTTGATTCTGCCATTTAATATAAGAATGAAAGTACTTAGGTGTTGGGCTAGGCTCCCACAGGATTCTAGAATATGGGTCAATATGCCAACTTCTGCAGGGTAGCTGTGGGCAGGGGAAAGGGGACTGATAGAAGGAACAGGCATGCATGCTATGTGTGTGCAGGCACAATGCATGCAGTAGGACCTGAACTGATGTGTATGCTGAACTTCCACAGCACACACTCATCTTCAGCATGGGACCCCGGGCACTGCTAGTGCACCTCTGAGAAGCTGTGTTGATGCCCTTGTTTTATGCTTCACTCTGCATTTGCTCCTGCAGATTGCCACTTGCCCCTTGATCCCGGAGCAAGTTTTCTTAAGGAAGCCTGGGTGGTACAGCTTTTCCTTCTTAAGATCTTGCATGCAACTAATGCTCTAACAAGAGGTCATAACGTAATTAAGATAGAGTGGATAATAGTAAATCTGACATTTCAAACTGGGTAAAAGCCATTGCTATTATGGTGGAACAGGAATAGAATTTTATTAAAAAACCTTAAAAACCAACGAAAAGCTAGCTAAAAGAACAAATGATTTCTAAGCTCTATTTGGACAGTTTAGAACTTAATGATTGACTGCATTGAAAGTCTTTCTTACCTAGTCACCAAGCAAGAGATATCCATAAATAGTCCTCTGTTAGCCTACCTTAGAGTTATACCATGATTTTGAAAATAATAAAACTACTTTAAAAAACTGTTCTGTAAGTCACACTAAAGCCTAAAGGAGGTTTTCACTAATTCAGCTGGCCATCATCCTGTTAGATCAAAACGATCCGTGTTATCAAGCCGATTCTAAAGTTTCCTTTTAAATAATCCATGGATGCTTTAATAGAGCATGAGGAATTTATTTCCTGTTCTCATCCAGAGCCCAGGAAGCTGGTTTGACGTCAGGGCCAAGCTGGAGTATTGTGGGTGGGGCGGGAATAGTGCTCTGGTCAAAGTTGGCATGGAGTCCTCAGCTCTCTGCCCCATCTCCTTTGTGTGTCCATCTACAGGGCAGAAGGAAAGGCAACGTTGATTTGTCCTGGCTTTGGGTACATTAAAAAACATCTGCTAAGAGAAAAGTTTTCAGTTGGCAGTAGCATGCTTGTGACCTAGAGGTTGTGTAGGTGGAACATGGAGTTTTTATAACAGTTCCTAAGAAGCCAGTGTAGTTTCACCCCCGTGATTATCTGCCAGCATGCCATGCATTATTATTAACTTTGTAAATGTTCAATGGGTTTTTAAAAAATTTGTGGCAATGACATTTATAGAATTCATTTTCAGTGTTTTACTTATCTGTGTTGTGGTTTAGACTGAAGGAAGTCGTAAAATCCTCAATTGTTGTATTGCAAAATTCAACTACTGTAACAGCATCATTTGCTAATATGTTTTTTAGACATAAGAGTAAAATTTACCCCCAATAATAGTATTGCAATTATTAATGTCCTTAGAACTTTTAACTTTTAAGTAAAAGGTAAGAATAACATCAGAATGCCTGTTAATATGTAATTTTCTTCTCAGAAGAAATGAACTTTTAATTTTAATCATCATGAGACAAAGTTCCTTTACCGAAGTATTGATGGGATGAAAGATGCAAACAACTTGAGCCCCACTTCTAAGTAACTGAACAAAATGAGCTGGGATTCAGGGCAGACTCATGCAGCCCCTAAGCTCAATTCTCAGAGCTTCCCTAGTTGTGGATGTCTTTGGTGGGGCTGAAAAGGAGAAAGCAAAGCAGCAAGGATCCAACAGAATGTGAAATGCTGTGCTTATTTGTTTTTCTTTTTGTAATCATTTGTCATTGGAAAATTTCAAGCATACACAAGAGTAGAGAGACTCATATAATGAACCACCATTGAAAAAATTGCAAAAATAACACCTTCAACTTGATATGGGAAAGAATAAACTGGCAAATACAAGAAGTCCTTACAAGGTAGAACTTAAAAACCATAGCAAGGACCTACTTCCTTGGCTGCCCAGTTCTACTCCTTCTCCAACGAATACCAGCATAATATAAATGTCATTTTTTAAACAACAAAAATGCTTTCTAAACTTTTGACAAAGACGTATTTCTTAGGACTTACATTGATTTGACAGAGCTCAGGGCAGGCTCATGGGAACAGATCTGGGCACCTGACCTCACCGTCCACTGTCCTGAGTCAAGTATAAATGGGGTCAATAGTAATAGACATAGCAGGAGAGGCAAGTGCTAAAAAGGCATCATCATAAGTCCACAGTGGCCTGGGGAAAGCTATCAGATGAGGGATGTGATTGACTCATGGGCTTTAAAAATGCCAGTCACCTGTGGTATCTGAGAACAGGTGGGGGTGCAGTTCGAAACTGTGCTTGTGCTCCTGAATTCCCACTCACCTTTCAGGTTCTTAATTATGGCGGCCGCAGGTGAGTGCTCCAGGAAGCAAAATCTGCACATTCCTTTTTTAGAGGAATGTCAGTGTTTAATTTACCGCATGGAAAGCCCTAAAACCCCCCAGGGCCTTCCAAAAATAGATGGGATTAGTCAGTAGTGACATTTACAGGGTTTTTTTTTCCTCCCTTCCCCCTTCTCAGGAATGACAAAAGTTTTTCTTCTTTCTACTTAGTAAACTTAGCTCCCTTGAGGATTTTTACCTTATGAAAGAAAGACATGGTTAAATTCTATACTACATTTACGGGATTTTATTGCAAAATAAAAAAATCTAAATTGCTATAGCCAATTTGGGGAAGTGTTTCAATTATGTTCATAATGAAAAGGATTTAAATGGAAGCTATCAACTGGAAAAAATTTGGATGAATTAGTGAAGAGTTGAAAAGAGTGAATCCCCTAAAGTAGTAAAAGTCTGAGATTTCTCAGCCCTCCATTTGGATAATGACTGGTTTCCACACAGAGGAAACACAGGAAATGTTTACATATATAAATACTGCAAAATTCTTTTCTAATCGCAATAGGGATGTGTTAATTGAAAAGGAACCCCAGTGAGAGGTAGAGTGCCTCTAACCAAGGGTAAGGCCATTCGTTGGTCTGTTAGTTCACTCATTTGTTCTTTCGTTCATTAATTCATCCATTCATTTCTTTCTTCTTTCCCACTGAAGGGCCTTTGGTCTCATGAGTGCTGCTAGTAGTTACCTCCTACTCTTCTTTCAGATCTCAAACTTCACTTCTGTAAGGAAGCCTCCCCAACCCTGTCATCTCTACCTCCACGTAACAGATGGGTCAGGTTATTACTGAACTACTCTTTGTGGTATATAATAGACACTGAGTAAATATTTGTTAAATGAATGAACAAGTTAATCCATTCATCCATACATTCTTTCCTTTGTCTCTTTACTGAGCAGGAATTTACTAAACCACAGCTATGTGAGAACCCTGGCCACGTGGGCCTGGCTGGGAGGAGAGCAACTTTTCATACCTGAGAACTCAAACAAGTCAAGACTCACCTTCCTCGGAAGCCAAGGGAAGCTGAGAGTGAGGTGGATTTCAGCCCAGGTCTACAGGTGGAAGTTTATGGAACTAAGCAGAAGGGACAGAGATAGGAAACAGTGGAAACTAAATTTACACTTGTGCCAAGCTCTTGTGACTCTTAGAATCTGAAATATAGTTTTCCTGGTAAGGAAGCTGTGGCCAGAGAGATTAACTGACTGACTTCAAAGTCACAGAACTCATGAACTTGAGTCTCTGAGATTCCTTTGAACTGATTAAAAGTAGTTATGGGTTGAACTATAAGAAGCTGCAGTATGTTTTGGTGCCTTGGATTTGAAGGGGACAAGTTACTTCCAGATAAGTGAAAGGACCCAGAGTGTGGACCCCAGAGGAAATGTCTGGAAGAGAAATGGAACCCCTCAGAGTCTTAGGGTTTTTCTACTCTGGGGTGGTGGTGGCAGAGGGGGTACCAGCAATCCCACCGGGAGAGCATTCTTGGAGGGGGCTATTCCTTCAACAGTTGATTTAACCACTGGAGAGTTTTACCAAAAAGTAAACTTTTCTCATGGTAGTGTAGAAACTTCTGGGTGGTTCCAGTTCTCGGACACTCATTCTGTTTAACTCAGCTGTTCTATTTAATAGGCCATCAAGTGTGTATTTTCAAAATAACGCATCTCAGTTGCAGGGTTTTGGTAGGGACAGAGCCTTTTCACATACGCTAGTTTGCTTGGCCCCATGACACTCCTATGAAAAAATTAAGACTAGAGACCTTGTGGTTTGCCCAAGAGTCACACGGCAGGTTAGTGGAGAAACAATAGCTTGAACTTGGGTCCCTGACTCAGATCACATACTGTGTACCACAGGTGGCTCACGTGAAAGGAAGTGTTTCTCTAGCAGGCGGGACACATATAGCGAAGTGTGACAAGGGTTTTGAAAGCACTCAGATTTCATTTTTAATATTTAGTCTATATGCTGTCCTTCTCAGAGGTATGCTTTCCTTACCTGGAATGTTTTCTTCTTACCATATGCTGTAGTGGAAGGTGACAGAGATGAGCAGCAACCGATAAGGATAATGACTGTTAGCAATCGATTACACAGCATTTACTATGTAGCAGACACCAAGTGCTTCACATACACTAGTTCATTTAATCTCACGATAAATACATGAGATAGGTATCATAATTATTCCCATTTTACAGATGTGGAAACTGAGGCATAGAGGGGTAAAGAAACTCAATTAAGGGTCTCACAGCAGGTTTAGTATCTGAGATCTGTCTTCTTAATCACAGCATTTTTTTTTTACCTACTGAATTTTTACCTATAAGATTATTAAGCCATTTGAGTACAAAGGTAAGGCCTCGATATTGCATTCTAGAAAATATTCTGAAAATTCTGGGTTTCAAAAAATTACTTTTCTTTCTAAAGTAATTTTCTAGAAAATCTTCTTGAATAGGCAATCCATATGCACAGTACAACCTCACAACCATGAAAGAGTGTGTGAAAAAGTCAATCTCCCTCTACACTGTCCCCTAGCTGCTCTCTTCCCCTCTCCAAAGGCAACTGCTGTTAATAGTTTCTGGTGTTGAAAATGATGTTTGGAGATTTACGTTCTCATTTGTGCTTAAGGAGAAAGAAATGATGCAGTGGGAACCCCAGCTCTGGCCTCAGCTGTGTCCTCTGTCAGAATTGAGACACATCTGGGCTGTCTGGCAAACTGATAGGGCAGCTGACCAGAAGTCAGAGGGCGGGTGGAGTGAGGAAGCATCTGGGAGAGAGAAGTGCCTAAGGGAGAAGGAGCTTGGCCCCACATCAAAGCTTTTAGGCTTAGTGGGGGGAAAGAGAGATTCTGAGGAAGAAGTGATTTCCTTGACTCTCATGGCAGAGCCCACCCATGGAGTCGTTTCTGAGTCCTTTGGTTTGGAGGGAACCCAGTTGGCTGAGGTAAAGCCTGAGGAAACAGTAAAGGGCTGTTTCTTTGAATATTGTGAAAGATATTGAGCACTGCTTGGGGACCCCCTCCATCATAGCAGGCATGGTAAGGGGGACAGCCTCCTTCCTTAGCTCATCTCAGATCACTGGACAGTGTTGGCACCTCTGAGTTTCCTAGGAGTGATGTTGAAGGGTCATTGAGGCAGTAGTACCTTGAAGGAGGTGGCCGCAAAGTGGGGGTTAGAGACAGCACTTCACAGGCTACCCTCTCCAGGGGGCTCCAGAACAAGGGAGGAACAAAATGGCAGGCTTCACCCCACAAAATGGTAGCTGCACATAAAAAACATGTATGGGATAAAAATGTTTGCTGATTCTCTGCATGGGGCATTCTCTTGTTGTCTTAATTCTTTGTTCATGGTGCTCTCCTTGTCTGGACTGGCCTTTTTTCTTCCCTTTTCCTGTCTAATTCCTCCTTATCCTTTAAGATATGGTCAGGCAATTCCTTCCCTACACCCCTCTCCTACCCTCAGCCCCTGGCCCTGTGTATCTGTTATTACCTGACTTGTATTAAAATTATCTGCTAATAGGTCAGTCTGAGACCATGAACTTCTGTTTAGGGATGGTTTTGATGAGTTTTGTAGTTCTGGCACTGGGCTTTCAGTAAGTATATTGAGGAAGTGTAGAGTTCCTGCAGGATGTTCTGAACTACCCGAGATACCTTTCATTCTTGCAAAAGATCCCTCAGTGACAGCTTGATCCATTGAGTGATCTATTTTTTGCTAGCTTACCAGACTAGAGAATCTGCCTTTTGGTTGAGAGTGGGACTAAAATGCTTGCTAAACTCTAGGTGGTTTTGATTTATTAGTGAGCATCTGGAACAGACTGCACTGGAAAATGAGCCACATTAACACGTCACCATAACCATTTAATTATCTTAGATATCCATCAAACTACTGGCTATATTACTCAAGTTTGGGTCATTGAAAAAAAAACCCAATTGAGAAATCTCATCTTGTTTCTGTGAGGTAAATGTTCTGTGAGAGTATGTTGAGATTACCTGCAGAAAGGCTCCATATTGTTGTTGTTTTTCTCCCTCATGCTATTTTTCTTTTTTCCAATGTCTTTCTCTATTCCAGACATGGTGCTTTAAATAATTTGACTTGCGGGTAAGATTGGAATATAGAATAAAGGCCAATGTGGAGGGAATAGGTCAATGCCTAATTGTTTCTAAATGACAGAGGGGAAATAGACCGTAACTGGTACACTCCTGGCATGTAACCCTTTCTGTCTCTTTAGAAGATTGTCAGTGAAATAGCAAAAAAGTCTGAATTCTCTGAGTAGGTTCTGCTTTGTATAGTTCCAACTAAATGAACTAAATTTCCGTTTAAACACTGCAAGTCTACATGTAATGGTGCACGCTGAAGATTTTACGCTGTGTAAAAATGGTAATTTCCCCCTTTGGAAGGCAAGGAGACAGGAATGGGAGGGGTGGGTGGGGGAATCAATGTGTAGGTCAAAAATTTGAATTTTAAGTGCAATATTCTTAGTCATCACTTTCATTTCTGTCTTCTAGGGAAATCTGACACAGCTAGAAAGCAATGGAAAACACTAGGGGTTGCATCAGATGTTGAAGAGGAACTGATCTTAGCATGGAGATAAAATGATCTCTTCAAGGGGTGTTTAAAAAAGGTGGTTATTTAAAGGTAGCAACCTTTATGGGGAAAGCTAACAAGGGTTCCAGAGGCTAATTTGTCCCTTGTTAGCAATGTTTGTCCCATGTTAGAATGAGAAATCAGGGTGACTTGATGCTATTTCTCTTCCTCTCAGCATAGATTTGCAAGAGTGGGCTGCAAATAAATTTTCTTCCCTTTTCAGGATGTTTCCTTGTAGAGAAGGTTCTCAATTCACTCTGTGGAACAAATGTCTATAATAGATTTAATATGGTTGCGGTTTTGCCTTAACTCATTGGGTAAGTGGTTTTCTTTTATTCATTCTTAACTCTGCAACTACTATTAGCCTACAGCATTGCTGGCATCGTACGTGACCCCGGGGAGAGTTAGAAAGGAAGTAAAAGATGTGGCCTCAGAGATCTCCTGGGGGAGAAACAATAATAATGATAACTAACATTCACACAACTTGAAAAAATAGAAGTCATTTCCCATTACTTTCCCTCATTAATTTTCTCTACAAACACATTGTGTAGGCTTCACTATCTGCATTTTACAAATGAGGACAGTGAAGTTTGGAGTAGTTGAGGGACTTAGCTAGGATCACCAGTAAATGACAGAATGTGAACTTACAAATAATATTCTCAGTCTAAAACTGTATCGATTCTATTGAAAACTGGCAGTTACAGTCTAATATCTGTACAAGTGCATGCTGACAAATCCTCGTGAATGATCAGGGTGGAATGCGGCTCCTCAGGGATGGTATCTTGGAGAAGGATGCAGCACATGTGGATTATTGAAGGAGTCAAAGGAGACCCTGCTGCAGGGAGAAGGGTGGAAAAGGACATGGGAGGAGAACAAGGGCAAGAGTGAGCTGAACATGTGGGTCAGGGGAAGGAGACAGACCTACCCAAGCAGAAGAACCACATGGTTGGGAATAATGAGAGACAAGTCTAGGAGACATTGGGATGTGGATATAAGGGTAGGGGAAAAGTAACACCTGGAATTTTCTTTCCATTGCCTTGGGGAGCACCTGGTGGAAGGGCTGTGAGTGCTCCTAAGAATATGTTCTGCACTGGTGCCTCAATGGGTAGAAAAGGGGGTTGCCAAATGAGTTATATGTAGAAGCTGTGCAAGGGAAGTTCTTATGCAAAATGACTAAACACGCTCCATTGCCCTGCCTGGTTACTTATAACCGTTGCATGTGTGCAGAAGTTGATGGGAGTCCAGACATTATCTATGAGATTGCCCAGAGAATCAAATGAGAATAGAGTTGTTCTAAGAGATAAAGGGCTTCTGCTTTACCTGCAGCAGTTGATGACAATCTGTCCCTCCATCATAGTGCAGACAGTTTCAGCCACATTCCCATCAAGCATTTCCTACATCTGGCGCTGACACCTTACTCAAGGGAGGGACTGAGAGCTTGGGGCTGGGGAGGGAAGAGAGACCTGATGCAGACCTGAATGATCTCTACAGTTATATAACTTTCCAGTCACAAATCACTTATTAAACCACTGAATTCATACGACCAAGATCATTGTGTGTTTGGGTCACTTCAGTTACCTTGAGATCTGGGACCCACAGGCCTGAGAGTGGCAGCTGGTCATGTCATGGGGACTCCTCTGCACAGCATCACAAGCACAACAGAGAGCTCTGAATTCATGAGACAACACCTGGAATCTACAGGAATAAAGTGAGAAGGTTTACAGAGCCTGGAGAGAGGAGCCAGCTTACAGAATTTCTCTCCCTTTTTCCTCTGCAGCTTCAAGGCAGATCCCAGGGAACACACAAACACATGATGGGAAGAGACAGTCTAAGAGTTAGTGCCTGACTGTCTGCACCCAGAGTCTCATCTAGGAGGATATTTGCCTGATTCTAGCACAGCCTAATTCTAGATCAGAGTTTGCTTATCCATTTTTGTTAAAAGACTGTAGGCTCTAGAACCAGGGAGTGCGCAAGTTTCTTAAAGCTCTTAGGGCTTGAGGAAATAGGCCTTCCAAATAGGCATAGTAGTAAAACTGATAAAGTTGTGATGAGGAACAAATGAGATAATGTCTGTGTTGCAAGTTGGGTTCCTTGGGACACAGATTATGAGATGGAGGTTTGGATATAGGAAGGTTATTGAGGAATCATTTTGGGATCAATAACTTTGGGAAAATGAAGATAGCATTATTGGGCAGAGGAAGAAGGCGAACCTTGATGCAGTTGTAAGAAACTCCTCACTAGCTCTATGAGTGGCTGTGCAGCTGCAATAGTCCTTCAGAGTTATCCTAAATTGAGAAAAAGAGCGTCAGTCTTATATTCCCACGCTGACCAGTCAATGAATGTGGCTGTCTCCAGGAAGGGTCTGTGATCTGGGGCAAAGAAACTCTTCAGCAGAAGGCAGTTCCTGTAGAGGGATTCAGCTGACAGCTTTCAGCTGCCCACACTCCCAGCAGGTGAGGGGAATGAGTGTTTGAGTCCTGAAAGAGGCGATAAATCTGGGTGATGCACCACGGGTCTGCTTCAGTCCACTTTTTGCACCTCAGCTTCACTTGCTTCATTACAGTAAGTTCTGAGAACAGCTCCTCCAGGATTCTGGTTGATTTCTTTTCCTGGAGAAACTTGTAAGAGGAAGGTGAATGGAATGAACTAGAGCCTACACCACAGTAGCTGCTCTTGAGGTTGCAACTGATACTCATTTTCTTCCTTCTTTACTACCCATTCTAGCTTCTCCTTACTCTTATCTGGGCCAAGTGGCTTACTCGGTGGGTGCAGACTAGGCTGTGGCTGCTGTACTTATCTATTTTCCACTAAGTCACCCAAGTGGATTACCTGGGTGCCAAACACAGTCTTCCCTGCTCCCCAGTTGTAAGATCAGCCCTATCACTTCCTGATTTTCAGGATCAGCTACTCATGCCAGAATGTGACTCCTTTCCCTGTCTGCTGTTCCCTTGGTATGAGGAACATGAAGTAACCAGGTGGCAGCCACACCTTATCATTTAATGGGAAACTTACTGTGTCCTCTTGTAGAAGTAGGCAACCAAGAATACTGTGAGCCACTGAATCTTTGTAGTGTTTTTTTCCTCCCATCTGAAAGGCACGTATATTACTAAGGCCTCCAACACACTTGCTACTTCTTGCTCCTCAGGTCCAAAGAACATACTGTCATCAACAGAGTGGACCAATATGATGTTCTGCAGGATGTCCAGGTGGCCCAGGTTTCTTAGGACTATATTTGGACAGAGGGTGGGGAAGTTTACACGGCCTTGGGGCAAGGCTGTTAATGTATGCTGTTGTCTGTCCCAAGTGGAAGAGAACTGTTTTTGATCTTCCTTTCTTATAGAGATTGAAAAAAATTTATGTGTCAGATCCATGACTGAAAACTATGTACCTGTGGCAATGTTAATCTGCTCTAGCCAAGATATTAATCTGGCATAGTTGCTGCAATTGGGGCTAGTGCTTAATTGAGTTTGCACCAGTCCAAAGTCATTCTCCAGGATCCACCTGGTTTTTGCAGAGGCCACATTGATGAATTAAATGGCAATGTGATGGGGATCATCACCCCTGAATTCTTTAGACTTGACATTCCTCTCAGGATATAATGCTGTTTCCGATTTACGATCTCGGCTGGAATGGGGAAGAGCAGTTTCAGAGGCTTCAATTTGGCTTTCCCACTATGATATATGGGGGTTCTGCCAAAACCAAGTATATATATTGTAGTTATATATATATGTAGTTACATATATATTGTAGTTATATATATATGTAGTTATATATATATATATATATAGTGAAAATGACTCCTATATGGGTCTGAGGAACCAGTGTACCCACTGTGAGCCAGACTTGAGTCAGGACCCCGTTTATTAATTGACCCCTATACGCTCCCACTCTAATAGGGGGTATAATGTTTCTTTGGATCCCTGGGTTTCAATATCAACCTGTATCCTATATCCAACAGTCCTCAAAATATTTATAATTTCCCCTTTTCCAAGTACCCAATTACTTGAGTAAATGACCATAGATAGATCCCTTTGGGAAGGATTGAGGTAATCATTACTATATATACTTACCATGATGTTATAGGATCCTCCTTCCTAGGGACCTTACCTCTGTTTCAGTCAAAAGGTTCCAGGTCAGAACACTGGCTCAAATCTAGAAATTGGGCTTGGGATCATGACTTTTTATTGGGTTGTCCCTAGTCTCTTGATCACCCACCTTACTTTCTTTTGTTTGTTTAGATTGAACATTATTACCATTATTGGCAGAAATTCTGTGTTCTATTAACTACCTCATGAATTACGGCAATTGTGACCAAATTGCTTCTGATGGTTAAGAAGCAACTTGGCTACCTGGCCTCTTTTCAAGATCCTACCATCCCTGTTGCTATCAATGAGTCCACTTCTGTATAACATCTACTACTATCAGCCTCGTCCTACAGAGGATGGCCACTATGGGAGTGAATTCTAATTGGCCTAAGCCAATCGTGGTGGTTCTATCCCTCTCGCCTGTGATTAATTTAAGCATGGGCACATAATATAATTCTGGCCAGTGAGATAAGGGGAAATTTGCTGGAGGCTTCTGGGAAATATTTTCCTCATTGATAAAAAGAAATTCTCCTGAGGAACTATCCTGGGGATGTTGCCTATACTTAACTTGTAGGACTGTGGCAGCTGTCTTAGGCTCATGAGGGGAACAGCCATCTTGGGGTCATGAAGAAAGCCAGCTAACAGGTATTATTAGGGTTCTCTAGAGAAACAGACCAATAGGATATACATATAGGAAAAGATTTATTATAAGGAATTGCTTATGCAATTATGGAGGCTGAGAAGTCCCATAATCTGCTTTCTGTGAGCTGGAGACCCAGGGAAGCCAGTGGTATAATTCAGTCTGAGTCCAAAAGCCTCAGAACCAGGCGAACCAATGATGTAGATTCCAATCCAGGTTTCAAGGTCTGAGAACAAGGAGTGCTGAGGGTGGGAGAAGATCAATGTCCCAGCTCAAGCAATTGGGCAAGAAGAGTCAAATTCTTCCTTTCTCTACCTTTTTGTTCTGTTCAGGCCCGGAATGATTGGATGATGCTCACCCACACTGGGGCAGGCAAACTGCTTTACTGAGCCCACTGGTTCAAATGCTAATTTTGTCCAGAAACACCTCACAGACACACCCAGAAATAATGTTTACACCAAATATCTGGGCACTGTGTAATCCAGTCACGTTGACATAAAAAAATAACCATCACAAGTCCACTCTTGTCAGGTTGGCACCGACACGCATCTCCTTAAAACATATTTAATGTCCAAATAAAGACAATAACAAGATCATAATTCTGCCTAATATGATATAATTATCTTGCATAAAACCAAAACCAAACTTACCCCTTCCCTAGAAGAGGAGGTAAAGTCTCTTAAAAGAGTAAATGATGTTTACTTTTGATCTCCCATAACTTAAACACTATGACGTAAAATTAACAATACTCAAATACTGATACAAAGTCAATATATCTTATTTTATATAAGAGGAAAGAGAACAAAGATACACACGTACACAAACACAAATGCATTCATAACAAAATAAGGAGGAAATACTCATGATAATGACAGTCATTGTTTCTGTAACGGACCATGTGGTCATGGCTGTTATTTGTAACTTCCTTCTTCTACTACCCATTCTGTACTCCCTTTACCTTCAGCAAGTACCTCAGCTGATCATATTTTCTTAGCTAGGGTGGGGTGGGTGAGCCAAACCTTCATTCCTGAAAGGTCTGGGCCATTAGTAGTTTTGCCTGGATTGGGTTGTTGTAGTTTTCCGTTAACCTTAACCACAGGACATGGTAATACTAAGAGATCCCCTAGGGGATCTTCTGTATTCTGGACATATTCTTCCTTACTTCCATTGTAGAGTAGTAGTCCAATTTCCCCTTCACAGTCCAGATCAATCACCCCAACCAAAACAGTAACCCCCTTCTTTGCCTGTTGATTCAGAGGCGTGAGGAGTCCAAATTGGCCAGGCGGCACTTTCTAGTTCGATTAAATCATTGTTGTGTCTCCTGATGGAGTGTTCCTCTCTTTGGAACTAACATCTCTAGGCCAACAGAGCCTAAGGTTGTGGGAACAACAAGCAAAAATTTTGATAGTGGATCACTCAGGGTAATAGTAAGTAGTGCCACTCCCATTTCCACCCCTTGATTCCTGAACCCATGAATCCTGGCTCTGTGAGAAACAGCACCATGTATTGGATGCTGATGGAGAGCATATACAGCCTTCTGAGGAACCTTGCTCCAGCCCTGCAAGGTATTGTCACCCAGCTGGCACTGTAATTAAGTCTTCAAAAGGCAATTCCAATGTTCTATCAAGCCAGAGGCTTTAGGATGGTGAGCAACGTGGTAAGACCAGTGAATTCCATGAGCATGGACCCATTGCCACACTTCTTTTGCTGTGAAGTGAGTTCCTTGATCAGATCCTTATCATCCAGCCAAACCATTGGCCACAACCCATGAATCAATATATAATCACATGTTTTGGTCATTTCTCCTTCCTAGCAAAGTGAACAACCAGGTGCACTGCCCAAACTTCTGCCCATTGGAGGATTTCCCTTCACCACTGTTCTTCAGGTATGTCCCAGAAAGGGATGATAGTGCTGTAGCTGTCCACTTTCAAGTGGTGCTTACATTTTGTTCAGAATAATCTGTAAACCAGGCCTGAGTTTTCTCTCTCTGTCAACTGATCATAGGGAACTCACCTGAGACCATAGGTGCAGGCTGGGAGAGAGAAGGTAATGTAGCAGGAGTGGGGACAGTGTACATTTGGGCCAGTACTTCACATCACATACTTGTGCCTTCAGGGCCTACAGGCCTGATCACATATATACCACTTCTATTTGATGGAGTGCTGCTGTGCACACCCAACTTTATGACTTGCTTAGCCAGATAACCCCCACTTCATGATGGAAACTTGGTGGTCCATGGTTAAGGGTTCAGTCTCTACTAAGGCCCAGTAGAAGGCCAAGAGCTGTTTCTCAAAAAGAGAGAAGTTATCTGAAGATGGTGGCTGGACTTTGCTCCAAAATCCTAAGAGTCTGTGTTGCTATTTACCTATAGGGGCCTGGCAAAGGCTCAAAACAGCATCCCTATCTGCACTGACACTTCAAACACCATTGGATCTGCCTGATCATATGGTCCAAGTGACCGAACAGCTTGTACAGCAGGCTGGACCTGTTGCAGAGCCTTCCCTTGTTCTGGGCCCCTCAAAATTGAAGCTTTTCAGGTCACTTGGTAATTGGGCTGGAGTAACACATCCAAATGAGGAATATGTTGCCTTCAAAGAAGCCCACTAAGCATTATGCTTCTTTCTTGGTTGTAGGAGGAGCCAGATGTGACAACTTATCCTTCACATTAAAAGGGATGTCTCTTGGGGCCAGCCCCATGGCCTATTGGCTAAGTTTAGTGTGCTCCACTTTAGTGGTCCGGGTTTGGTTCCCAGGTGCAGACCTACATCACTCGTTGATGACCATGTTGTGGCAGTCACCCACATACAAAGTAGAGGAAGATTGGCACAGATGTTAGCTAAGGGCATATCTTCCTCAACAATAACAATAAAAGGGTAGTCTCAACTTGACCCATGCCACTGGATCCCTACAAATTTAACTGAGGTAGAAGGTTCCTGAATTTTAGTCAGACTTATTTCCCACCCCGTGGTATGTAGATGTCTTACGAAGAAGTCTAGAGTAGTTGGTTCTTCTCGCTCAGTAGGTCCAATCAGCACAATGTCATCAGTGTAATGGATCAGTGTGATGTCTAGTGGAAGGGAAAGAGAATCAGGATCTTGGAGAACTAAATTATGACATAGGGCTGCAGAGTTCATATACCTCTGAAGTAGGTAGGTGTATTGCCAGCCTTGTCAGCTGAAAGCAAATTGCTTTGTGTGGACCTGGTAGACAGGGATGGAGAAAAAGGCATTTCCCAGATCAATAGCTGCATACCAGGTACCAGGGGATGTGTTAATTTGCTCAAGGAATGAAACCACATCTGGTACAACAACTGTAATTTGAGTCAACACCTGGTTCAGCTTACAATAATCTACTGTCATTCTCCAAGATCCATCTGTCTTCTGCACAGGTCAAATAGGCAGTTGAATGGGGATGTGGTGGGAATCACCACCCCTGCATACTTCGAGTCCCTGATGGTGGCACTAATTTTTGTAATCCCTCCAGAAATGCAGTATTGCTTTTGATTTACTATTTTACTATTTTCTTAGGTAGAGGAAGTTCTAATGTCTTCTATCTGGCCTTTCCCACCATAATAGCCCTCTCTCCACAGGTCAGGGAACCAATGTGGGGATTCTACCAGCTGCTGAGTATATGTATTCCAATTATGCATTCTGGAACTGGGGAAATAATCACAGGATGGTTTGGGGACCCATGGGACCAACTGTGAGAGGGACCTGAGTTAAAACTCTATGGATGACCCAACTTCCATAAACCCCTACTCTGACCGGTGGGCCACAGTGACATTTGGGGTATCCTGGAATTAGTGGCAATCCAGAGCCAGTGTCCAGCCGTCCCTGAAAGTTCTGATGATTTTCTTTTCCCCAATGCACAGTCACCCTGGTAAAAGTCCATAGGTCCCTTTGGGGAAGGCTGAGAGAAAGATTAACAGTGTAAAATTTTGGTAGTGTACCTGGTCCTTTCTCAAGGGAACCCAGCCTTCCCTTCATTTAAGGACTTCTAGGTCTGTAAATGGGCTCAAATCTGGGAATTGATTGAGGGACTGTGACTCTGTTTTTATAGTTCAGGTTAAATTTTTAGTCACTTGGCTTACAACTTTTCTGCTTATACAGATTGAGTAAGAATTTTGAAGGCTTTCTGTGTATTTCACTTGTAAGAACACCATGATGAACTAACCAGTGCCATAGGTCACTGTGAGTCAGACTATTCTGAATACTGCTTTGATTCTTTTGTCTGTTATGGTAATCATGCCCATCTTGCCTTTGGCTGTTGAGTGCTGCCACTTGGCCCCTGCTACCTCAGGCTCCAATTACTCTCACTGAATTTAGGTTTCCCAGTGGAGTGGCTGCCGTTCCCACCCTCAGGTCTGGCCTGCAGAGAAGAGCAATCATGGAGCCCTTCAAGGATGCTGGGGCTCCCCTCATAAACTTATTTCTCTCAGTCTTGATGGAAGGTATGTCTTCTGCACCTTCTCAGTGTGAGTGAATAGGTCTTAAATACTAATCCACTCTAACATTTCAGTCTCTCCAAGCCTTGAATACCTTCCTCTTCATTACATAAAGCAGGTCAGGCATTTCTAGTTCACTCACTGTGAGCCATCTTTTGGTCCATGTTTCAGCCAACCACCAAACAAACTTTTAGAGCCCTTTCTAACTCCCCAAGTTGCAATATTAAATGCAGAATCTCTGCTTGGTGAGCCCAAATCCATAAATTCGGCCTGATACACCTTTGTGTTCCTTCCACCATTCTCCCACACCCTTAGTATCTATTCCTACTAAATGTTCCCTTCATTTCCATCTGTATAAATTAGAAAACTCTAGTAGTTCTTTTGGAGTGTGGTGTACTTCCTCATGGGTCACATTTTGTATGTCATCTTTAGGGGCCTGTTGGGACTTGCGTCTAGGTCTTGGTCTGGAAGCAAAGAAGAGTGGTGGAGGTGGGTCCTGAGGAGAAGTAGTATGGTCTTGTATGGCAACTGCCTCAGAGGAGGCCTTTATAATTTCCTTGGGCAATGCGGTTAATCCCCCTAGATTCCGGTGCAAAGGCCTATACCACTATGGGTGGAGATGCTGCTGCCACTGAAGGGAGTGAGGCCAATTCCACTGAGGATGGGGAGACCTCTTCCATTGGCAAAGAAGATTCATCAGAATTTAGGGACTCAATTGTCCCAGCTTCATCAAGGTCTTCCCACATGTCCCCATCCCAATTTACAGGATCCCATTCTTTCCCAATCAATGCCCTCCCTTTAACAGTAGACTCCCTGTGAGTCTGAGGGTTTAACTTGTGTTGTAATTCAACCAGTTGCAGGATGAGGTTCTGTGTTTGATTTTAAGTAATTTCAGCATTGCAGCTACAGGAACTAGTGTTTCCTTTAGGGCACACATAAAAGCTCTTAGGTCATTTACATGGTACTTGAGCTGGGAATTCAAATCCTTGAGCTCATGCTTTTCTTTCATGAAAAGAAAAGCCAGTAACTTTAGGAGCAACCAACCAGTGTCATTATATTCATTAGTTTTTCAAAAAATGTTTGAAAGTGTCATATACAGAGTACCTCATTGTTTCTTATAAGTGGTTGATTAGGCATATCCAATGCAGATATTTTACGTATCTCTACAAACAGTTCATGCCTATTTACTTCTGGAAATGGAGTTTACTATTTATCAGTGCTCTATTTACTTCTGGAAATGGAATCTCTAGCATCTTTAAATCTAATCAGATTAGAACGCCAATTCCAGAAACCCTAGACCCAATTGCAACCAAGGTAATTCCTTGTTATATGATATAATAACTATTCTCATTACTTGAACTACATTTGGTTGTTTTCTGTTTACTTGCAGTCAAAAGCACCTATCATAACTCACATAGTTATGCCAACTGATTAGGGCCATTAAAGCATAGTGTGTAAGGTATTGAATTGCCAATATAATTTATTACCTATAATCAGCATATAATTTACATAAGTTAGCATGTTTATTGTGTGATGTCTTTATCAAAATATCAGAATTGGTCTGGGGCATGACCCACATTCACTTCAGGCCTCACCTGCTTAGAACCACAGGGAAACTTCCACTTTAACATTCAGTCCTTACTTGATTAATCCCTTGTTTGTTCTTCCTTTAGAAAATAACCCCCAGGAAGGGACTGGAATGAGGAAATAGAGAGCTGACCAAAGGCTAGACAGCTTCTTGTTCCTGACACTGGTCTAGATGTACTTGCACCAAAAGATGGGTACCTGCACTATAAGAGTAGTGGCCCCAGTGAAGGGGGGGACAGAGTAAGTTTCAGGAGAAGAAGGCACTGAAGTGATAGGAAATGACCAGGTATGAAATATAAAGCAGACTTGAGAGGTGAAGGAAGGCATCTGAGAGGGTTCCAGTGTTTTAGCCTTGGGAAACTGTTCCACCTGAATTCTTATAAAACGTTGCCACCCTGTCTGTAGGCAACTCTGACAGTAAGGTCCCATCCAGCTCAGGCAGCCACTCCTGGACTTGGTGCTGCTGTTGGCTGACACTTGGGTTGTCACTGCATCTCTATATCTCACAGGTAAGCACATTTTGGGGTATCTGTCCAGCTCACAAGCCAATAAATCCTCTATTCTAGGAATTGATCCCCCTCACCCAAATGGTCCACAGGCAATCATGGATTGCTGACAGATCCTGGCCATAGCTGATTGGTACAGGACTAGCCCCAAACCAGACCAGTTGCTTTCTCTGTTGGGAATTTGTAGTCTTGACCATGAGAAACAAGCATTTGCTGTAGTTCCATCTATAATGTGTAAACTTGAGAGCTGTGGAGTAGCCATCTTTTGCCCACCAAGAAAATGGATAAGCAAAAAAGACCAGTCTGCAGAGCAAGAAGGACAATTTTCTCCTTGCCTCCAGTCTGGGCCTTTCCCTTGAACACCTGTTACACATTTCATCTTTGTCCCTCATTTGGTTACTCTGTGACATCCTGGCTTGCATTGACATTACTGTTTTGTCCATGTATTACTTTCCTCCCCAAGTATATTTATTCCAAAGACTTTCATTTCCAAGAGTTAGGACTTGATCTTGTTCACAATCAGCAGTCAGTTAGAATCATCAACTAGAATGTTATAAATGCTGTTATTTGAGCACACAAAGAAGCACTAGAGCAGAGAGCAGAGGAGCTGTGACACCTGGGGTTGGATAAATCTTTTCTCATTTTACCAAAGGGGCCCATTGTTTTCACATTCATAGGTTTTGTGTTTCACTTTGTGTGTGTTTATCCTCTCTGCCTTTGTTCTGTTGCAGTCTTTGTGTATGCCCTGCCCTTGCTCTTGCACTTCCTCTGGGAGCTTTGTTGCCAAGAAACAAGGAAAGGCCAAAGCTCTTGATGTGAAACTCAGTGTTAATAAAAAAAGCGGGTAAGGAAGGGTAGACATCAGGTGCTTTGGACCTGCTTAAATCTACACTGGAAAAGATTTTTTGACAACACCAAGAAGATCAAGGAGATTGGGAAGGGTGCAACAATGACTAGGGTAGTAAAATTATTCTGTGCTAGGAGTTTTACAATAATGAGAATGGAACTGGTGCTCAGTCCTTGGCTTGGACAGAGTCAACCATACGTCATGGTGGTTATGATTCAAGCAAAGGCTTTGGATAGCAATGAAAAGTGGTTTTGCAACATTGGAAATGGACAAATGCACTTGATAGTGGGATAATGGATGTTTAGATTTTTATTTTTATCTTAAGTTATTGTAATATTTAAATATAAAATTATTTTGTTATAGAAATCAGGCTATCATACCCACATATATCAGTGCTATCCAACTAAATATCTTAATTTGCCATTATTTCTAAAATTTTTAAGTTCTGTTTATATATATTTTTTCTGGTAGTATAACCTTCTTAATGCCTATCTTCCTGCTTTACACAGTGTGTATTAAATAAACACTTGCATCTATGCATAAATGAATATCTAAATGGTAATTTAGAAAAGTGCTTCTCAAATTTTAATGTGCATTAGAATCACCTACTGATCTGGTTAAAATGCATATTCTGATTCATTCAGTAAGTCTGAGTGGTGCCTGAGATTCTAACAAGTTCCTAGGTGATGCCTACACTGTTGTTCCACGGACTATATTTTGAATAGCAAGGATTTAGAAGACTGGAAAGAAAGAGCTTCATACAGATCAACATGCTTTGGTATTTTTCCTCCTGTGTCCAAGTCAGTGGTAGGGTGAGTTGAGCAGTGAACACAGTTGGAGATCTGGAAACCTGTGTCCTGTCCCAACCCTGTCACTAATTAGCTCTGTGACTTTGGGCAAATCACTCACCCTCTTTGGACTTCAATTTCCAGTCCTGTAAAATGAGGGAGTAGGGCTGGATCATGTTTCCAGCTGTCCTGAGAAAGCTATAGCTCTACAGAGATGCTTCAGAGACCCACCCAGGAAAAGTGTGAGGCTAGTATGAGGAGGAAGAGGAGCCATGAAGGCAATGGAGAAGGAGTCATTATTTAGAAAGATAGGAGAACAGCCAGGAAAGTGTCCTGTCACTAGGAAGGTGGCTTTAAGAAGGATGTAGTGTGGGGTTGTGTCAAATGCTTTCGTTCAATTGTCATTCAACACAGTATTTAAGGCCAGCATGTTTCCCACTTATGGGATTTTAATGCATGCATTGCTTTGAAGAAGTCTGAAAACTAACCCTGAACCTGACTCCTTACTGATGGTATATAGAGTATTTAAGATCATCCTTAATGGCAAAGGAGGAGGGAAGGGAAATACCAACAGGACGAGTCAGCAGCTGCCAAAGCTGTCCCGCTGTCCCTGGGGCCTGATCTACTCTCCCTCCTTCCCTCTAGATTCCTCAGTGGACCGTTTTCTCCCACTGGCTCTTTGGGAACGGAGACACAACTGATTCATTTAGTTGCCACAATTAGGCAAAGCTCCAAGAGGAGATGATGGCCAATGTCCAACCTGGGTGAGGTATACGTATACCTGAGATCATTTTTATGTCCTCTATTTATTTCCAGGAAAGAGAGAAGAGGAGGGAGAAAGGAAGATTTTCCAGTGACGCATTTTTCTAGTTTGAAACCATTTTTCTCATCTGTGGCTGTACAGTAGAGCCACCTACAGTGTTTTAAGAAAATACCCCCAGAGGTTCTGCTTTAATTGGGGTGTGGAGTAGGACTCAGGCAGTGCGTTTGTTTTTAAAGTTCCCCTGATGATTCTTATGTGCAAGCAGAGGTGAGAACTGGTTTAGCACTTCAGCTCAGCAATTCTCTTCTTCTTTCAGTGTGTCCATGGCAATTTGCCCTGGTCCAGAACTGCTCCATAAAAAGCCTGTGGTGGATATGGATTATTTAAAGGCCATCTTGATCTGGACAGAACTGTTCACTGTCTGTTCAAAAATGATGTGTTCCCAGGCTACTGCAATGTTTCAGCCCCAGGTGACTGATGGCTGTGTTGCGGAGACTCCAAGACAGAACAATGGTTTTTTAGGTAGCAGGGGCTTTAAGCTGGTGTTCCAGGGACAGGCTTCCCTTAAATTCAGCAAACATGGAATGTTTTAGCTAAGCCTATGCTTCCTGGATGCCAGGGATTGTGTCTGTCTCACTTTGCCAGACAATGAGCAAATGTGCTGGAATCTTGCTGCTGTCTTTTTTGCTTGGGAGTGGAATTCAGAGCCAGATCTCATGGACCCTGAGATTAGGCTCCACAGTGGGGCTCAAGCATTGCATACTATGACCTCATTCAACTGTGGTATTTTCTCTCTTCTACCACCTCATCTCTCCTCAAGGTTTTAAAGAGGATCAGAATATGCCACCCCGAAATATGCCAATTTGGCTTAAGAATTATTTTGAGCTAAAGACATTTGAGATTCAACAGAAACAGAAAGAAGCCTGTCTGGAGCTTCCTTTTTCTGACTAAAAGTAGAAATTCCTGAGAAACAAGCACTGCCATAAATCCTCTCTCCTAGGAAAGTTTTATGGCCATGAAGAAGATGGAAATTTGTCACCAAGATGGACCTGCACAAACAAACCTTACTAAGATAACCCTTATCTTCCATTAATTTTCTTCCTATATTTGCTTTCCCGTATTTTGCAGCCCCTAGAAGCCTAAAAACCCTTCTTTGTCTTGTTACGTCTCTACAATTTATGATTCTTTGTTAATTGGTGTCTAAGTCTCAGGCCTATCTGCTTCTTTGAATCTTCACTTCTTTTCCAGGAAGGCCCTCATGTGACATAAAAATTAGCATAAACAAAATTTGTATGCCTTTTCTCCTGTTAATCTGTCTTTTGTCAGTCTAATCTTCAGGACCCCAGTAAATGAACTTAAGAGGGTAGAAGAATAAGTTTTTTTATTCCCCAACAGTTTCAAATAGAACCTGCCAACAGCTCTCAAGTCTATTGGTCTTGTCCAGTTTTTGACTCATGACATCTTAAAAATGTCCACCTGGATATCTCATTGGCTCCCTGAAAGACAAACATTTACAAAACTGAACTCATCTATTTCTCAAAGCATTCTTCTTTTCTCCATTCCTATCTCAGTTGTTAACAGTAGCTCTATACCTTCCATCACTTGGGCTGAACATATCAGATTCCACTTAGTCTTCTCCACAGGCCATTCTTGGAGGAAATATTTATTGAGCACCTATACTATGTACCACGCATTGTTCCAACCACTGTACATACAGTGATGAGTAAGCCAGACAAGGGCCTGCTCTCATGGAGCTTACATGGGGAGAGAGAGAACAGACAGTAAAGACATTATTATATTTTCAGATAGTGAGTAGTGCTATGAATAAAGTAAAGGAATGGGAGAGACAGTGAAGGGAAATGCTACTTTAGAAAGTGTGATCAGAGAGAGCCTCTCAGAGGGGCTGCTTGAATAAGGAGAAGGGCTATGGAAAGAGTGGTGATTGTTTAGGAAAAAGGGGGCTGCAAGTGTCTGGGACCTGACACTGTTTAAAATCTAAGAGACACTGTCTGGAGAGTAGTGGGTCAAGGAGAGATGAAGGGAGCTATATCACGTTGGATTTGTAGGGTAAAGGTGTTGGATTTATTGTGTTTTATTTAGTCCAGCTCTTTTATCCACACCTTCCTTTCCACTCTCCTAGCCACATTCTTTGTCAAGATCCTGATACATTTCATCTGGACTGTTTACCTTCCCAGCTTTTATGACTCATCCTCCTCCTCAGGCTCCTTAGCTGGTTCTTCCCTTTCTCCTCCTCAACCCTTAACTCTCAGCAGACTCCAAACTTTTCTCCTGTCTCTTCCAGGGATGCTACCGTAGGCCAGCATACTCCAGCTTCCTATTTGGCCTTGAGGAGCAGAGTGTCTGGTTAACCATCCTCCTCAGGTCTTAGCACATTATTATAATTAGAGCTGCCACTTTTCTCACTTGATAGAAGGGTTGATTTCCTTATTACCCCATTCTCATTACTCTCCCCTACTTCCATTTTAATGTATTTTTTTATTTGGATCTGTTCCTGTGAAATGTCAATTTTTATTTCTGTGCATTCATTTTAGTATATCCTGTTCTCTTTTCTGATTTTTCTTTAAACATTATGTTTTTAAGATCTATCCTGGGGGCTATGTATTTCTAATCTGTTGCCCCTAACAAATGACAATATTTCATGGTGTACATATTATTGAAGGTAGGCTGGGCTATGCTCAAGTAACAAACAACCCCAAAATCACAGTGACTTAACACATAAAAATTTATTTCTCATTCACACAGAATTCTCTGTAGGTCTGGCAGTTCTTTAGGGCAGCTCCTTTCTAAATTGTGATTCAGGGAAACTCATCACTTGTGTTTCATAGCTATACTGCTGGGAACCTATGACTTTCAGGGTTGTTGAGGCAGGGAAGGAGAGAGCATGGAGAATTCATACCCACTCTTACTTTCTTCAGACTAGAAGTAAGACAAGTCACTGCCATTCATAGCACATTGACCAAAACTGTTACATGTCCCTGACCAACTGTGTGGTAACTGAGAAATGTAGAGAGCACATGGGTGGTCAGTGAGCTGTAAATATCTCTGATATAGTAAGCATCCACTATATTTTATCTATATACTATCCAAGTGGCGGGCATCCCACTTCCCACCACCACAAACAATGCTGCAGTGAATACCTTTGGCTTATACCTGCATGAACCTAGATGAGAATTTCTCTGGGATGTTGTAGTGGGTTCAAGGGGGCTCCCAAAAAGATATGTCCACATCCTAAGCCCTAGAACCTGTAAATGTAACCTTATTTGGGAAAACTGTCTTTGCAAATATAATTACTAAAGATCTCCAGATGAGATCAGCCTGGATTATACAGGTGGGTCCTAAGTCCAATGACAAGTGTCCTTATAAGACACAGAAGAGGAGAAGACATAGACAAGGAGAAGAAGGCCATGTGAAGATGGAGGCAGAGATTGGAGTTATGCAATCACATCCAAGGAACACCTGGAGCCACAAGAAGCTGGAAGAGACAAGGAAGGATTCTCCCCTAGAACCTTCAGAGGAACACAGACTTGATTTTAGACTTCTGGCCTCCAAAACTAGGAGAGAATAAATCTCATTGTTTTAAGTCACCGGTTTTGTGGTACTTTGTTAAGGCAGCCCTAGGAACCTAACACAGATTTTGCTCCCTGGAAGAAGGGTGCTGCTGTAACACATACCTAAAACCGTGGGAATGGCTGTGGAGGTGGGTAATGGGCAGAGGACAGAAGAATTTTGAGGCTCATTATAGAAAAAGTCTAGATTCTGGTGAGGACTCATAACAAAGTGAGGAGCACAGTGGAGAAACCCTCTACGGTCTTAGAGAATACATATGTTACCATGCATAGAATGTTGTTAGAAAAATGAACATTAAAGGTGCTTCAGGCAAGAGCTCAGAAGGACATGTGAAACTTGTTATTGGAACCTGGAGGGAAGTTTATCCTCATTATATAGTGGTAGAAAACTTGGCTAAATTGTGTTTTCTTTGTTGCATGGAAAGCAGAACTTGTAAGCTATGAGCTTGGATATTTAGCTGAAGAGATTTCTAAGCAAGATGTTGAAAGCGCAGCCTGGTTTCTCCTTGCTGCTTATAGTAAAATGTAAGAGGAAAGATAAATTGAGGAAGGAACTATTAAATAAAAAGAAACCAGCACTTTGATTGGGGAAGTTCTCAGTCTACTCAGATTATAAAGAATGCTAAAATTAGAAAAATCACTGTTGGGAAAGGTGCTCTAGAGAGAAGCCTGAGAGCGTGACTGGATAACCTTTTGCTGAAGAAATCAAGCATGTGACTCATGGCTCCACTCAACTGTCTCAACAGAAACTAGGAATAGAGATAGAGTTATGTAGGAAAGATCTGCGGAGGACCCTCTTGTCTAACGGCATGGACCCTTGTGACATATGCAAAAGACCTGCAAGGTTTTTGAGAATGTTATATCAGCAGAAACGATGCCAACTTGGGCTAAATAGGACAGAAACAGGATAAAATGAGAGACTTCCAAAATTCTACAGACAGGAAATTGGCCAATAGAACCACTCAACTGCAAATGTTTGCAACATTTCAAGAAAAAGCAAGAATGACTTTGAGGTTCCACTGTAGGCCCAAAGGGTGGAGCCATCACGGGCCCAGAGGGAGGGACCATTGCAGGCCCAGAGGCAGGGCTGCCATGGGCCTAGATGGTGCATCGAGTCACAGGATTCTTCTCAGGCCTTGAAACTAATGAAATTTGCCCTGTTAGGTTTGACTTTCTTGGGACCAGTGGCCCCTTTATTTCTTTTATTTTTCCTCTTTTGGAATGGGAATGTCTATCCTATAACTGTCCCACCATTGTATGTTGGAAGCAGATAACCTGTGTTTTAGTTTCACAGATCCACAGATAAAGAGGAATTTTGCCCAAGGAGGGACCATACCTCAAGTCTCACATATACCTGATTTAGATGATGAGATTTGGAACTTTTTGAGTTGAAGATACTTAGATGAGATTTTGAACTTAGAGTTGATGCTGGAATGGTTAAAATTTGGGGGGATGTTGCCATTAAGTGAATATATGTTGCATGTGGGAAGGATATAAATTTTAGTGGACCAGAGGGTAGACTGTACTAGATTGAACAACGTCCTCCCAAAATCATATCTATCTGGAATCCATTAATGTGACTGTATTTGGAAATAGAGTATTTGAAAATGTAATCAAGTTAAGATGAGGTCTTACTGGATTAGGGTGGGCTTTAAATCCAAGACTGGTGTCTTTAAAAGAGGCAGAAGAGGAGAAGACACAGAAAAAGAGGAGAAGTTCATGTGGAGATAGAAGCAGAGATTGGAATTATGCAGCCAAGAACACCTGGAACTACCAGAATCTGAAAGAGACAAGAAGAATTCTCCTCTAGAGCCTTTGGAGGGAGCGAGATCCTGTTGATATCTTGATTTCAGACTGCTGACCTCCAGAACTGTGGAGAGAATAAATTTCTGTTGTTTTCAGCTACCATGTTTGTGGTATTTGCTAAGGCAGCCTTAAGAACCTAATAAAGATGTTTGCTCAGGGAAGGTCATAGGTATTAGTGTACTTCATTTGACTAATTATCTGCCGGGGTTCTCTCCATGCTCATGGCATCAGCTTACACTCCCAACAAGAGTACATAGAAGTTCCTTCATCCCTGCCGACATTTGGCATTGTCCAGCTTTCTAATTTTAACTAGCTTAATAGATATAAAGCAATATCTCATCATTTCTTTAATTTTCCATTTCCCTGATTATCTCTTATTTTGAGTATCTCATGGTATGCTTATTCACTCTTTGGGCTTTCTCTTTTGGAAATTGCCTGTTCATCATCTTTGCTGACTTTCCTGCTGGGACTGCTTTCTTTTCCTTACTGACCTTCAGGAATTCCAAATATATTCTACCTGTTAATCCCTCATTGGCTTTAGACATTGCAAATATCTTTCCCCATTTTTCTCAGCTGCCCTTCAACCTTGTCCATAGTGTCCCTCATTGAACAGAAATCCTTAATTTGTTGCATTTCTTCTCTGTTTTCCCTCATTCATGCCAAACTGTACTAACATCTTTTACAGGCTTTGCCAGAGTTTACTAGATGATATGACAATGTCGTGTTAGACAACTTGTTCTCTGTTCACTTGTCCTTCAGCTGTTCTACATTATTTTTTTCTCAACCCAGTCAACCGTGCAATCATGTGTTTAACAAAAGTCATGCTTTTTTGCCGGAAATGGCAAGTGTTATTCTGTAACAGAAAACATTATAACTAATCAGGAACATTTGGGACTTCAACACATTTCCTTGCAGTCAGGCTGTTTGCATGTGGATGTAATGTTGTGCGGTGGGGCCAGATGTTACATTCCCCTCACCTCACGGCACCCTTAAGGAACCAGCTGAGACATGTGAGGGCAAGTGACAAACAGCTCTTTTGCCAGCAGTGCAAGTGAGAGCAGGTATGTCTAACATCATGGGGGGGATTTTTAGGGGTGAGCATTCACTGAATCAAACAATGTGAGAGCTGGAAAGGACCTTGGGGATCAGCTAGTTCTACCCCCTCATTTTACAGATTCAGGAACTGAGACCTAGGGAAATGAAGGGGTTTGTGAAAGTGATACAGCTGTCAGTGAATTGCTGAGACTAGAACTCAGATCTCTTGACTCCCATTTTGTGTGTTTTCATTTTTCTGCCTTCCCCAAGAGGATGTCAGAAATCATTTTTTTGGAGGTCTCTGAACTAAAGCTATTACTTGATCTAGGAAATCAGAGGCCTCCAGAATTTGGGCCCACTCAACCTCTCTAATCTTATCTCTTGCCATTCTAGGTTAGTCTCTGCCTCATTCCTCTCATGTTCCATATTCTACTCTTACCTTTAAGTTTTTGCTCATGCTGTGGGTCATGCATGATCAGGCCCAGCATCCCTTTCCCTCTTCTTTCTGCCCATCTCATCCTTCAAGTGCTCATCCTTTGAGGCTCAGTCCTACCTCCTCCATGCCACTGCTAGCTAACATTATTCTCTCCCTTCTTTAGGTTTTCATAATGTCTGCAGTCTATACAAACACAATTTAGGGTTGATTATATCCGGCTTTTTCCTAAATATTTCTATTGTACAACTGACTGAGCAACTCATTTAATGTCTCTGTGCCTCGCCCAGTTTATTTTAAAAAAAAATGTATTGGTCAAGATTATTTCTAAGGATGCTTCTATATCTAACTCTCTATGTCTCCATAAGATTTTGAACTCCTCAAAGAAAGGGACTCTGTCTTATATTTCTCTTGTAATTCCCTTAGTCTAATGGTTCTCAGCCAGGGACAATTTAGCTCCCCAGGGAGCATTTAACAACGCTTGGAGATATTTTTGGTTGTCACAATGAGGGAAGGGGGAACCACTGGCATCTAGTGAATAGAGATCAGGAATGCCACTGAACATTCCACAATGCACAGGACAGCCCCCACAAAAATGGGTTATCTAGTTCAAAATTTCAGTCATGGTTGAGAAACCCTGCCTTGGTCTCTAACCCAATGCCATAGACACATAGTAGACATTGAATAAACATTTCCATCTTTCAGTCAAAGAGAATTGCCCTCATAAAAGAGATCCTATTGGATATGGAGCTGTCATGGGGGAAAAAGAAAAGGATGTGAGCACATATGCAAAACTAATGCTAAGTCAGAGAAGAGAATCTAATTTTCCTTAGTCCAGAGGGAGAGGAGAGAGTACAATACAGAAAGAACTGTTGAATGGATGAAAACTGAGAGCTGAGAAGTTATTTACTTTGTAGGAGGTGTTGATTTAAATAATTCATCTCCTAGATGTCTCTGGGGGAGCTTCTTGAGATTGTGGTAAATAGTGGTAATGATAACATTGGAACACATGAAGGAAACTTCTGGGAACTGTAATTTATGTTGTCAGGAAGACTTGTGTTTATAATATCCTCATTCTTACTTTCTCTTGAAATAAAGTCTGGGTGATGAAAGTCGCTTTAATTTATAGGTAAAGCAAGAAAATTGGTTCCATGGCCTCTGAGCTCCAACATCCAAAAATATCACAGACTCTCATTCCAGACCCCTACTCGGGGTTTTCTATGGATAGGGATGATGGTTGGCTAAATGCTGTTGGTGACTCCTCCCAGCCTCTGTTGGGCTATGATCCCAATGTTAGCCCTCATCATCTCATGTCTGTCTTTCTCTTTAGGTTGCAACATGCAAGAAAGCCAAGTTGTTATTTTTTTTTTTAACCTCCCCTCTCCTCTCCATCATTATGTAAATATAATAAGAAATATCCTAGACATACAAAATTGAAAGCTCCCCAAAAAGTTGAGATTGGAGGGAAAATTCATGACCTAAAAACTCTCTTGAGAGGCTGGCCCAGTGACATAGGGGTTAAGTTCACACGCTTCGCTTCAGCCGCCCAGGGTTTGCTGGTTCAGATCGCGGGTACAGACCTATGCACTGCTTATCAAGCCATGCTGAGGCAGGCATCCCACATATAAAACAGAGGAAGATGGGCACAGATGTTAGCTCAGGGCCAGTCTTCCTCAGCAAAAAGAGGAGGATTGGCAGCAGATGTTAGCTCAGGGCTAATATTCCTCAAAAAAAAAAGAAAAACCTTCTTGAGATGGACAGCATTATTCTCAACCTCTCCAAGCACTTGGCAGGAGATTGCGTTCTTAGTTCTCCTGGATACCAGAGGTATTTGGCAAGGTTTCTGTTTAGATTTCATTTGGGGAAGAAAAGCTTAAGTCAAACATTAAATTCATGAGAATATTTCAGTTCCTTGTAAACTCTTTTAATCACAGTTACTTCAAGAGAGGTATCATTTGTGGCTCCTCACTGAAGGAAAAGTTCTTCTGAGGGGGACTTCCAACAGTTCATTTCAGGAGATCTCTGAGTCTATGGTCAAACACAGGGCATCATAAAACGGGCTAAAATATGTATATTAGCAATACTCATGAACAATTTTTTTTTGCTTTAGGTCCCTCTCTGTTGCATAGGATTATAAATTTAGCCCATAGAAAAATTAGTCCTTCTCACCCAGGGGTGCCTAAGTTCTTTTTCTAGGTTTTCCAGAAGAAGAAAAACCAAATAAAGGAATTAAAGCACTGCTTTCTCTCTTTTTCAACTTTCCTGTAAAGGTTTTCAGGAATATATCTGGGGGCAAGGACGGAATGCCAGTGTGGCCAGTGCAGAGATCTACATAAGTAGAAATTCGACAAATGTGTATTGCTGCTGCTGCTGCTGCTGCCACTGCTCCTGCCACTGCTCATGTATTTTTTGTCAGACAAATGCATGACTTCTCCTTATAGAATGATCTGGTGTAAACACAAGAAGGAGTTATGAAAAGATAAAGCCCATAAGCATGACTGCACATTCTGTAGCCCAGTCACCATTTCTATTAGTCTGGAATTTTGTCTTTGCATCCGTTCTTCAAGGTTACCTTTTTTTACTTTTCACCCTGCTTCCCCTATACACCAAAAAGCAACGTACAAGGAAATGAGTGCAAGAAACGATTTATACCATGAGCTACTTTGAAACCAATGCGTGCATGGTGGGTGCATTTTGAACTGTTTCCTTCCTCCTCCTTTTGTGATTATTTAAAAATGCAATGCCAAAAGAGCCTGGGCAGCTCTTTGTTTGGTCTCTGGTTTTGCTTTCATAGACCTTTTATGCCTGCTTGGCTGGGTGCAACTGAGACTGGTTTTACAAGAAGCTACCAATAAAGCCCAGAATGGGAAAAGATGAGTAAACTCTTGCTCTGAAGGCAGGGTTTGTGGAAAGGTAGAAAGGGAGAGCCCCTTTACACTTTATGAGACTGCACGATTTAGCGAGGCTTTATTTAAAAGTTCTCCTGGTCCTATGTGGAAAAGAATGGTTCAGCTACTAGCTACCTTCTTGTACTCAGTAGGAAATTGTCTTTGCTCACTAGTTGATTTTTGAGCATCTCACTGTCATTCTGTTTTCTCTAAATATGGAAAATAATAAATTTTGCAAATAACTTGAAGAAGCATGAGGCAGGCAGAATTCTAAGATGGGCCCCAAGATTCTACACCTCTCCCTTCCATGTAGATGCCCTGCATAATGAATATGCAGGACTATGAATATGATGGGTTTTACTCCTGTAGTTATGGTATATGGCACAGTTGACATTAAGGGAAATTATCCGGTGGGCCTGACTTAATCACATGAGCCATTTAAAAGCAGAGAGTTTTCTCCAGCTGGTCACAGAGGAAGAAGGCAGAGATACGAAGCAGGAGAAGAATTTGATGTCTTGTTGCTGACCTGAGGATGGAGGGGGCCACATGGTAAGGAATGTGGGCAACCTCTAAGAGCTGAACATGGTTTCCAGCTGACAGACCTTATCCCCACAACTGTAAAGAAGTGACTTCTGCCAAAAAAAAAAAAAAAAAAAAAGGGAGCTTGGAAAAGGACTCTAGATGAGAATGCAGCCCCACCTGACACCTTGAGACCCTGAGGTGAGAATCAAGCCGTATCCAGAGTTCTGACCTACAGAAATTGTGAGATAATAAATCTGTATTATTTTAATCCACTAAGTTTGTGGCATACACTTTCTACTTCACACAGCAGTGGCAAACTAATATGAAGGAGGAAAAAGGCTTTTGGAGAAGGAAGCTAAGTAAAACCCATATTCCTATGTTTGGTTTTAGAACGAAGTTATTGTGATGGTTAATTATATGTGCCAACTTGGCTAGACTAGGGTGCCCAGTTGTTTGGTCAAACCCTAGTCTAGATGTTGTTGTGAAGGTGTTTTGTAGATGTTATATTTGCCATCCATTGAGTTTAGGTAAAGGAGATTACCCTCCATAATGTGAGTGGGCCTCATCCAATCAGTTGAAGGCCTTAAGAGAAAAACTGAGGTTTCTTGGAGAAGAAGGAATTCTGAAAGACTATAACATCGAAATCCTGCCTGAGTTTCCAGCATCCCAGCCTGCCATATGGATTTCAGACTTGCCAGCCCCCACAATCACATGAGCCAATTCCTTAAAATAAATCTCTTCTGGAGCCAGTCCAGTGGTGCAGCAGTTAAGTTTGCACATTCGGCCCCTGTGGCGCCGAGTTTGCCGGTTCGGTTCCTGGGTGTGGACCCACGTACCTGTTGTCAAGCCATGCTGTGGCAGGCGTCTCACATATAAAGTAGAGGAAGATGGGCACGGATGTTAGCTCAGGGCCAGTCTTCCTCAGTAAAAAGAAGAGGACTGGCGGCAGATATTAGCTCAAGGCTAATCTTCCTCAAAATCAATCAATCAATCAATCAATCAATCTCTTTGTAACTATCTTATTGGTTCTGTTTCTCTGGAGAAACTTAACTGATGCAGTCATAAACTCAAGTGCCCTCAGGGAACACACAGATGGATGAAGTGTGCTGGGGGTTAATTGGAAGACAGCGTGGGTGTCTTCTCAAAGGCAGTAGCTCAGGCATAGTGCCACAAATTGTAACCAGCCAGTAGCACAGGCCTAGTACTGTAAGGTCTTTTGATGTTTTTCAAAAGAAGCCAGAAATCCAGAATTTTATGCAAAATTACCTGAATTCTAAATGTAGGCTACTAATTCAAAAGTGTATTTTCTATATATATTGGGTATACTGAAAGGAAACAAACTAGAATATGGGTTGTCCTACGAGACACACCATCCTGGTTCCTTTAATAAGTCAAAGTTATTTAAAAAAAAACAAAAAAAGACTAGGGCTGGAGGACTGTTGTAAATGAGAAAGATTAAAAGAGACTTACCAGACCTCACAACCAAATGCAATGAGTGTCTTTGGAGCCTGGTTTGAAAAAAATCGCCTATAATAGACATTTTGGGGACAGTTGTGGAAATTTGAGTATGTGCTGGATATTAGATAATATTAGGAGTTTCTAGTTAGCTTACCTGGGTGTGATGATATTGTGAATATATAAGCGAAGTTCTTAAATTTTTTGAGAGATGCATGCTGAGATATTTAAGCATGAAGTGTAATGATGTCTGTGATTTACTTAAAAATTCCTTTTGTTCTATTTCTCTCTCTACATACACTGTAAAAAGTTAACAATGATTTAATCTGGTTGCTGGATATATGTGTGCTTGTTATGCTATTCCTTGTATTTGCCTGTAGGTTGAAAACATTTTATAATAAGTAATTTATTCGTTTGTGTGTGTACGTGTGTGTGTGTGTGTGTGTATGTGTGTGAGGAAGATTGGCCCTTAGCCAATCTCTCTGTTTTTACTTGAGGAAGATTGTTGCTGAGCTAATGTCTGTGCCAATCTTCCCCTATTTTGTGTGTGCGATGCTGCCACAGCATGGCTTGATGAGCGGCATGTAGGGCCACACCCGAGATCCAAACCCACGAATCCTGGGTCACCAAAGCAGAGCACATGATCTTAACCACTATGCCTCTGGGCTGGCCCCTATAATAAGTAATTTTTTAAAAACCATTGAGTGGAGTAAACTGCACACAATATGACAGTGAGTCCCGGTTTGCAGTTGTGATCTATAAGGTTGAATCAAAAGAACTGTAACCAATTTGCAGGTTACTTAGACTTCCTTTTCCGTACTTCTGTGATGGTGGTGTGGCCAGCCTATCATTGTGTACTTATGTGTGTCTCTTCTTCTAAACGTGAGTTCTTCTTGGGCTGGGAGGGAACTTATTTACCTTTGTGTTCCTGGTGTCTGCACGTAAGTGAGCATTCGATATATTTCTGCTGAATGGATAAAGTAAAGCCCAGGAAAGCTGTAACAACAACGACAATGACGATAATGATAGCAACTAACATTAATTGAGCCCTTAAAATGTTCCAGGCTAAGAACTTCACAACAATCACATGAATTAGATTGAATTAGATGCTAATCGTAGTAGCAATTGGTCCCCTTTTACTAATGAAAGAGGTGAGGCCCTCAGATGATTGGTGATTTGCTCAAGGCCACACAGTAAGAAGTTGACGCCAAGCAGCCTGGCAGCAGAGCCCCATTTCAAGACAACTCCCCTCTTCATGCCTCTGAAATCTCCTTAGCTGTCTAACATACAAAATCTCGCTAAAATAAGTTTTACCACATTCCGTGTGGCAAACTAGGGAATTTCAGGAAAGACCAGCCATGGAGAAAGGAGGCTGGACTGTGGCACCCTGTGCACCTGAGCTGAGGAGCAGCTTCCACGGATTCCACACACAGCTGAGCCTGGGATACCAGGAGGTGGCCACCCTAAGGCCTGTGTGACTTCAGTGGGCAGGAAGGACGAGCATGTGGAGGCAGGAGCAGCGAGAGGTCAGGTGGCCCTTGATTCCTGCACTCTGTGGCAGCCTGACCAGCACATGGGTGGGTAAGCTCCCTCCTTTCCCACAGTTCCAGGCAGCTGCCATCATGCTTTCCTCTCATGGTCCTGGGTCCTGCTTGGGCCCAGACGGTAGTACTGGCCCTCACTGAGTGTTAAATAACTTCCAAGGAGAGCAGCTTTACTGTCACCAGCCCTCCCTTGGGGATCCACTGCGGTCATCTCACTAAGAAGCGAGAAGAAGACTAATGGGGCTTGTCTTACCCCTCAGAAAACCACCCCCAGGCACATTTTAAAATTATGCGGTACATATTTCTAGAGACATTTCTAAGTGGGGCAAATCTGTTTACATTTTTTGCTGTTGGCTGGTCAGGAAAGAGAAAAAAATTTTAAAATGAGTGTCAGGGATTAGGGTCTCCACCTAGCTGTCTGCTGGAGTTAATGTCCTTCACCTTGAAACCTCCATTGCAGGAGGAACTGATATCCCACAGCGACCCCCACCTCCTTACCTTGAGTCTATTCTACTGCAAATATGGTCCCTCATGCCCATCAGGTGTTCCTCAGCTCTTTTCCTTCCACACTTACTCCAGGCTGCGAGGCCCATGCATTCACCTGTCCAGAATTCCATACACAAAGCTCCTCAGCCAGAGAGGGGAGGCCCACACGGAGATCTCCTTTTTAAATGAATGAAAATTTATGCATTTCACACTTGATTTGGGCTAAACTAATGTATTAGTTTCCTACTGCTGCTGTAACAAATTATCACAAATTTAGTGACATAAAAAACACAGATTTATTATCATATAGTTCTCGAGGTCAGAAGTTCAAAGTCAGTTTCACTGGGCTAAAATCAGGGTGTTGGCAGGACTCCGTTCCCTCTGGAGGCTCCAGGAGAGAGTCCATTTCCTTCCAGCTTCTAGAGGCTGCCTTCATTCCTTGCCTTAAAGCTCCTTCCTCTATCTTCAAAGCTGGTAGTGTAGCATCTTTAAATCTCTCTCTGCTTCCATCACCACATTTTCTATGCTCATTTGGACCTTCCTGCCTCTCTTTTATTATAAGTCGCTTGTGATTATGTTGGGTCCACCCAGTGAATTCAGGATAATATCAACATCTCAGGATCTTCAGCTTAATCACATCTGCAAAGTTCCTTTTGCCGTGGAAAGCAATACATTCACACATCCCAGGTAGTAGGACCTGGACATCTTTGGGAGGCCATTATTCTGCCTAATACAACTAATATTTGGAATAGATAATAATTCCAGAAAAGGGAGTTTTATTCTTTTGCTTGGAATCTATTTTCAGATAGTGACAAGTCCAGCTGATTTGTACAGTTATAGCCCAAACAATCCTTTCATTCAGTATCACAACCCTCCCACTGTAGGAACATGGTGGCTTTAAAGCTTTTGCTTGTTTTAACAGAACTGTTCTTTCTAATTTCTAAGCTTTAACCTACTCCTCCCTTTCTCCCATTATACACTGTCTTCCTGTATTTTTTTTGTGTGTGCAAATTTTGGGCACAAAACTCACTAAGAATTTAACTACTTGGGTAAAATAGGAGTGAATATTTTAAAAATATATGCTCTTGGGTGAAAAAACAGTGCCTAATAAAATCTGTCAAAGTGTGCCAAGTTTGCCATTGTGTTTTGAAGTGGCCATTTTTTTCTGTGAGTAAAAGAACACAGGAGCTTTAATTTTTCACCACAGTGAACAACAAAATAATATTCTTACAAAGGTAAAAGCTGACTTGGTGTTTTGACATTTTCAAATAGATTAGAATTTTGGAATTTTCAGTCAAGGTCTAACTCCAGATCAGTTCCAACCAAGTTTA